>NC_066534.1:6247476-6332476 GCF_024679095.1 Eriocheir sinensis | reverse complement strand
CTGGCTAACGTCGCTACCAATAAGAGCAAAAGGCTTCAGCCTCAACAAACAAGAATTTGTCGACGCCGTTGCTCTGACATATGGCTGGTCGATTGAGAGGCTGCCTGCTCTCTGTACATGTGGATCACCGAATGGTGTCACTCACACCATGACATGCAAGAAGGGAGGCTTCGTCTGTATCCAACACGATAAGGTGAGGGATCTGACAGCCAGCATGCTCGGGGAAGTATGCCAAGACGTCACTACCGAGCCGGCACTGCTCCCCCTGATCGGTGAGCACCTTAGATACAGGACGGCCAATACTTCACATGAGGCACGGGTTGATGTAAGTGCCCGCGGATTCTGGGTGCGCGGGCAGACGGCATTGATGGACATCCACATATTCAACCCGATGGCTGCCTGTTACCGTGAGCTGCCCCTGGAAGCCCCCCACCAAAGGAACGAGCAGGAGAAGACAAGGGCATACGCCATACGGTGAAAGAATCCAGCATGTGGATCAGGGCGGCTTCACTCCCGTAGTCGTCATCACATTCAGCGGGATGGTTCCCATGGCCCGATGGGCAATAGATGATAAGGTGTTATGTTTAGATTTAGTGCTAAGTAGCATTAGTGATATGGTTGGATGCCACAGTCATTAGCGAACAGAGTTGAGGCTAATGACCTCCAATCTATAAAGCCCTCAATGATTATGTGTCGGGAAAATAAAGGTATCTTTTATGTAGTAGTAGTAGTAGTAGTTGTTGTTGTTGTTGTTGTTGTTGTTGGTGGTGGTGGTGGTGGTGGTGGTGTTGTTGGTGGTGGTGGTGGTGCTTTTGTTGTTACTCATGTTGCTGTAATTAGGAAATATACATAAGTAAGAAATTGTCATATAAATATGAGGATAAAAAATAAGCAATTAATGATGAAGCAAAATCCAGAAAAAAAATGCTATTATCAAAATTCTACAACGAAGCTTCATTACAAGTTCGAAACAACAAAGAGGTAAAAAAAAAAAAAATGAAGAATAGTCTCGTATTTATGGCATCACCCCACCGCAATTTACTAAGGAGTGAAAAGGCAACTAAGCGAAGTACATGCAATTAAACTAAGACGTCTTCCCTCTCCTACAGGTTTGCCGCACACCATGAATGCTGACCAAAGTCCTCCCACAGTGCTTCATTCCACTCGACCGTAGCCCGCCCTGCCCGGCCATATATAGTCATCCTGTGGAAAGTTTTCAAGCCTACCAGTATATTTAACTAAAGTTATTTTATTCTGCCACTTCCTCTTGACCGTTATCTTCTCTCAGACGCTGGTTGGTACTTGCATGGGGATAACCTTGGAAGATGGTGGGGGAGGGGGGCAGGGTCTGACAAGGAACTCAACTACCTGGCAGAGCAAGAGAGGCAATCAAGAAGGGACACGCACACATGTACAACCACCCACAAGAAACATGAACAGACATCCAGTGAGATGCACATAATGCCAGTCAGCTAAAAAAAAGTAGGCTACAACCTGCAGAGAACGACACGAACAGATGGAAAGGGAGGGACAGCCAATACTAACAACGAGACAGGAACGACTGAGCCAGACGGCCAGTCCATAGGACACACACACACACACACACACACACACACGTGCTCGCTGTCCACCCAGCAGTGAATGAGTTGGTAGTGTTGCAAGTGAGAAAAATATAAATGTATCCAAAAACGTATCCAAAATATACAAAAAGTATGCATGTAATGCAAAAAAGTATCCAAAAAGTATCCAATAGTTTTTTTTTTTACGATATGCCCTATAATTCATGAAAAATGTGATTACAAATAAATTATTTCTTACCATTATGTTATATACGTCATACGGTTGGCAGCAAAGCTGCTTATTGCTGCCTAGGAGTGGAGAAATGTTGTATACATTACACATTTGGAGCATTACCCTTTGATTGGGTCATCCGCCATCCTGGGCCACAACACAATAAGGGGGTGGCCATGGCACATGACATGTGCCACATGTGGCACTTTAAAACCTGCTACATGAAAATGTCTTCTGATCTATGAATTATTCCCAAAACAGTTGTGGGGGCTAAAATCACCCGGAAAAATATAGTCTACCTATCTTCCCAGTAGTCAAGAGGATAAAAGGGTTAATGCTATAAGCAAAACACGAATATTGCAAGATGTTAGCACTAGATATTTTCATTATGTAGTGCTTTGAGGCAGTGCAAGGATTGCGAAGTGCTGGGTTATTTTAGCAATTGTCTGTGTGAGGTGGAGGTGGTGGTGGTGCCGTGGTGGTGATAAGCACGCCACCCACAGACAAACTATTACGATATGTTATTGTTAGCTACTCATAATACCTTATCACAAACTTTAATAAATATTACTATTACCTTTCTGAAGCCAGCGTAAGAGAGACATTCTTTTTGTCTTTAGCAACACTGTTACTGCCGCCAACACAGTCAGCCAGACACTGGCTTTAGCACTTCGGGTGGACGGCCGCTCTCCCGACTCTCGGACGCGTACAGAACGAGTCAACAAGCCAATGACGTCACTGACGTGTTTATTGAATTTACTCCCCAATCTTCACCCTTACGAAGTGGTTAATATTACCTAATTAGGAGCGATGTAGTAATTATGGGTTTTGGTTGGCTTTCACATTTGCCAAAAATAATAAATAATAAAGTGGATATTGAAAAGTATCCAATTCTCTAGAAAAAGTAGCAAAATGTATCCATTTTTGGCCATTCATAAAATTTCGTATCCTTTTGCTCATCGTCGTAAAAACGTACCAGTAACATCAAAAAGTATCCAAAGGATACTTTCGTATCCATACTTGCAACACTGACCGGGTATCAGTCGGGAGTTGCGTCCCGCCTAGCGGGGGGGGTGAATGCGAGGTTTCAGCCGTACCCAGAAATCCGTCTTTTATGAGGTGATCGCAAGTCTAACGCGTAGTCAGACCATGATGAATTACACAGGCTACAACGAAAAGACGGAGCCTGTACCTCGACAGGCTAAGGTTTACATCTAAGGGTAAATCTGGGGGCATAGACTATAGCTGCGCGTGGCCTCGGTGCTCATCGCCGTCTCCTTCTCTCTTAACAGGGTGAGTGTGACATACGGGTTACTACAGTTTACCTTTAGTATATGTCATTCACCTAAGGCCTAGGTGAATGACATACACTACCTAGAAGACCCCCAAGCACACACACACACACACACACACACACACACACACACACACACACACACACACACACACACACACACACACACACACTGTCCCCCCTTGAGCAAAGGGGATGGGGGGGGGGATGAAAGTCCCTGTAGCAATACCCAGAGAACGATTATAATGAGCTTGCTCGAATCGAGAGGGTACCTGCTGGCGATGACGAGTCCAGCTTGTGATCAGGCAATGGTGAATTACCCCCCCCCACACACACACACACACAGAAACATGCACAGATATGCATCTAAGCAATACATAGACTCGCATGAGCCACCCCCAACACACACACACACACACACACACACACACACACACACACATAAAGGTGGAGGGGGCGTATCACGAGCCGCCATCTCGCTTCCTGGTGGTTGGTAGCTGTAAATGGTTCGCCTCCGCCTTGTCCAGCTTGAGTTAGATAAGAATAGATAGACAGGAAACAGAGGGCTACCATTAACGGTAAAAAATCAGAATGGGGTAATGTTACGAGTGGGGTTTCTCAAGGTTCAGTTTTAGACCCGCTTTCATTCATTATCTGCTTCAATGACATAGACAATGGGATAACTAGTGACATAGGTAAATTTGCGGATGACACCAAATTAGGACGCAATATAAGGACAAGGGAGGATGCTAGAGCACTGCAGGAGGATCTCAAGAAACTGTCAGCCTGGTCAGAGAAATGGCAGATGAATTTTAACATTACCAATTGTAGCGTATTAAGTGTAGGAACACGCAACCCATTACATGGGTATAGTTTAGACTCCACAGCGATAGGCAGATCAGAGTGTGAAAGGGATTTGGGAGTGTTAGTGAACTCTGACCTAAAGCTAAGGAAGCAATGTATCAGTGCGAGGAACAGGAGTGCAGAGGTCATCCTCAGACTCTATTTAGCGTTAGTTTGGCCACACTTAGATTATGTTGTCCAGTTTTGGTGCCCACACTACAGAATGGACATCAACTTGATAGAATCAGTTAAGAGGAGGATGACCAAGATGATTCAGGGGCTGAGGAACCTCCCATATCAAGATAGGCTGAAACATCTAAACTTACATTCACTAGAAAGACGAAGAGTGCGAGGAGATCTGATAGAAGTATTCAAATGGGTCAAGGGTTACAACAAAGGCGATATAAGTAAAGTTCTGAGAATTAGCCAGCAGGATAGAAAACCCAGTAATGGATTTAAATTAGAAAAGTATAGATTTAGGAGGGGAATAGGCAAGCATTGGTTTAGTAATAAGATGGTGGGGGAATGGAATAGACTCAGCAATCACGTAGTTAGTGCAGGGACGATAGCTTGTTTTAAGAGTAGACTGGATAGCTACATGGACGAGGATGACAGGTGGCAGTGAGGTGTGGGTGCAGTAAGGTGACAAGGTACTGGAGCGTACGCCCGTACCGAAGGCAAACTAGGATCAAACCTCTACCTGTAACCCCTGAAACTACATCTCACCCATCGTCAGTAGTGGGGGGGACTCTGGAGCTGCCCTGTGTAGGCCACTCGGCCTCTTGCAGTCTCCCTGTGTTCTTATGTTCTTAATTTGCCCAATGCCCAATCTCCCTTCCCCCCTCCTCTCTCTCTCTCTCTCTCTCTCTCTCTCTCTCTCTCTCTCTCTCTCTCTCTCTCTCTCTCTCTCTCTCTCTCTCTCTCTCTCTCTCTCTCTCTCTCTCTCTCTCTCTCTCTCTCTCTCCTCTCTCTCTCTCTCTCTCTCTCTCTCTCTCTCTCTCTCTCTCTCTCTCTCTCTCTCTCTCTCTCTCTCTCTCTCTCTCTCTCTCTCTCTCTCTCTCTCTCTCTCTCTCTCTCTCTCTCTCTCTCTCTCTCTCTCTCTCTCTCTCTCTCTCTCTCTCTCTCTCTCTCTCTCTCTCTCTCTCACTCTCTCTCTCACCCAGGGGATCGGTCTCTCTCTCTGTCTCTCTCTCTCTCTCTCTCTCTCTCTCTCTCTCTCTCTCTCTCTCTCTTCTCTCTCTCTCTCTCTCTCTCTCTCTCTCTCTCTCTCTCTCTCTCTCTATCTCTATCTCTCTCTCTCTCTCTCTCTCTCTCTCTCTCTCTCTCTCTCTCTCTCTCTCTCTCTCTCTCTCTCTCTCTCTCTCTCTCTCTCTCTCTCTCTCTCTCTCTCTCTCTCTCTCTCTCTCTCTCTCTCTCTCTCTCTCTCTCTCTCTCTTTCTCAGGACGATCGACCGTCTGCAAGATCTGCCTGTTGACTCAGCAGATGGAAACGAGACTCCTTCAACAGGACGAAAGGCTGACGGCTGGCGAGAAGAAGATCACCGAACTAACAAGTACTGTTGATACCTTGCAGGAGTTTATCCAGGCCAACATCGTCGCCCCTCCTGCAATTGACGCCTCATCACCCTCCTCACCTGCACTCGATGCCCAGCCACCTTCCGAAGAAGGCACGTCACAGGGAACCGGTAGAGCTGACGCTGAATGCTTCACCCCCGTGAGAGGAGGAGCCAGACCCGCCCCTAGAGCCATTTATCCTACTCATTGCTACAACAGATTTGCCATACTGGAGGAGGAGGACGAGGAACAGAGCACCTTCTTGGTCGGTGACTCTATGATTCGCCATCAGGTGGTTGAATTCTGTGGCAGAGTCCCCCGTCGTAGGCGTAACTACTGTTATCCTGGAGCTGGTGTTGACGACATCACAGCTGCACTGGACGAGGTCTCCGCTGTGGCCTCTAATGACTCACTCTTTGTTCTCCACACAGGTACAAACGACGTCACCACGACCCGGTCTGAGGAACTGCTGGACAAGTACCGTAGGCTCATCCAGCAGTATAAGACTAAATCCCCTAATATTTTGATTTCAGGAATTCTACCACGGACATGGGATGAGGGTGACTTCTACAGTAAGGCCTTCAGCCTCAACAACCGCCTGCAGACTCTCTGCGGAGAGCTTGACGTCGAATTCTTTAACGCCTGGAACGATGTCTACGGCCCGAGTCGACTTGTCAAAGGGACGGCATACACCTGTCCCCATCAGGGCAGCCAGATTTGGAAGGCTCCTCAACAACGCCGTACGTAACGCCCGAACAACAAAAACGACTCTCAGCCACGTCCTTCCATCCCGCCCGTGTAAATAGACACCTCACCGCAACAGACTCGTAACATTGAACCCTCCAGTACCTCTATTACCAAGCTTCAAGATAACCTAAGAGTCCTTAGTTTCAATGCGCGTAGCCTAAGAAACAAATTTGATGAACTGCGATGTCTTGCTCTGACAGAAAACTTTGACGTAATTGCTATAACCGAAACATTTATCGACACCACTAATATTGATTTAAGTTCCGAATACAACATAGATGGCTACAGATTCTTCAACAATGATCGTGTAAACCGTAGAGGGGGTGGTGTCGCCCTTTTTGTCAAAAGCTACTTGCAACCTACTGACAAAACACCAAGAAACAGTAACGTTGAACATTTGTGCGTGCGAGTAAACATTGCAAAGTCAATTTAAACATATCTGTCACTTACAGGCCTCCGGGGCAATCACTTGATGGCGATCTTGAAATGTACAGCGTCTTAAGGCAGTCACTTAATAACAGCGACTCACTGATACTAGGAGACTTTAACCTCCCCATATCGACTGGGCGACACTGTCGGGTACAGAAGGTGAGTCCCATAGAATGATCAATTTCTAGAGGAAGATTATCTAAGCCAAATGGTTTCTGACCCAACTCGACAAAATAACATACTTGACCTTGTTATAGCGACCCAAGATAACCTAGTCAGTAATGTCACGGTAGGAGAACACCTCGGTTCCTGCGATCATAAACTAGTGCGCGTTGACATTAGAGCTCAAACATCGGTGACTGAAAATAAAGTTAAGGTGCCCAATTTCAAAGAGCCAACTTCGTAGAAATCCGACGAAAACTAATAGATATGCAACTATCAGATGACGGCAATGCAGAGGACGCCTGGCTAAACTTTAAAATCACTTACTCACTCAGCAGGACACATTTGTCCCCTTGTGCGAAGCGAATTAACACTAATAAAGTCCACCTTGGTTTAATAGCGAAATTAAACACTCAGTCAAGGAGAAAATTGTCTTACAGGTTAAAGAAAGACCAAAGCACGCCCGAAAACATTAGACTTTACAATGATGCAAGGCGACGAGTAAAAGATTAGTGCATCAGGCAAAGCGTAGATATGAAGAAAATATTGCAGCCAACTGTAAAATAATCCGAAATCCTTCTTCAGTTACATAAACAACAGAAAGGCGATCAGAAGTGGAATTGGACCTTTAACAAACAGCGACGGTGCACTAGTGACTGACAGCCAACACGTTGCAAACCTATTAAATAATTACTTTTCCTCGGTGTTTAATAATAACAGTCCTCCCACCATCACCACCAACACCAGTACTAATGTAAATCCCGAGCATGCATTGTCTAACTTTGAAATAAAACCCGATGAAGTACTTAAAGCCCTCAAATCACTTAAAACAAATAAAAGTCCTGGACCTGATAAAGTATATCCAACTCTGCTGAAAGAAACAAAGAGCGAAATACTCTCCTCCCTCACAACCGTATTCAATATGTCCTTGCGACAAGGCATTGTCCTTCAGATTGGAAAAGGCTAACGTGACACCGATTTTTAAAGGAGACAAAAAGTACCAGGTAATTACAGGCCCATTAGTCTAACTTCGGTTGTAGGTAAGCTACTTGAGGGCATAATTAGAGACAAAATTGTGAGTTACCTTGAAAGCCACTCATTAATTGGGGACTCACAACATGGCTTCAGAAACAAAAGATCCTGCCTATCAAATCTATTAACCTTTATAACGACCTCTTCACTGTTTATGACGTAACCAAATCACTGGACGTAGTCTATCTTGATTTCAGAAAGCGTTTGATAAAGTCCCGCATCATAAATTACTTTACAAATTAAAGCAAATAGGTATTGACGGTCAGGTAAACCAATGGATCGCGAATTGGTTGAGCAACAGACAACAAAGAGTAGTGATTGACGGATTTAACTCAGAGTGGGCGCCGGTCACTAGTGGCGTCCCTCAGGGCTCGGTTCTTGGCCCAGTGCTCTTCATTATTTACATCAACGACGTGGATGTTGGACTCAATAACCGCATTAGTAAATTTGCAGACGACACAAAGATTGGTAACTCGGTTCTCACTGACGAAGACAGGCAAAGCCTCCAAGAGGATTTGCACAAAATTTCAGCTTGGTCGGATAGATGGGAGATGCCCTTTAACGTAGACAAGTGCCAGGTCCTTCAAGTTGGAACGAGGAATAAGAAGTTTGATTACGAAATGCGCGGCGTTAAACTCAAAAGCGTTCAATGCGTCAAGGACTTGGGGGTCAAAATCGCGTCAAACCTCAAATTCTCACAGCAATGCATCGATGCAGCAAATAAAGCGAACAGAATGTTGGGCTTCATTAAAAGAAACTTTTTATTTAAGAATAAAGATGTAATACTCCCGCTCTACAACAGTTTAGTCAGACCCCACTTGGAATATGCGGTACAGTTTGGTCTCCCCACCATGCAAAGGATATTGCTAAATTAGAAGGTGTTCAGCGTCGGGCAACGAAAATTATCCCTTCCTTGCGCAACAAATCCTACGAAGAAAGGCTTTCTACCCTTAACATGTTCTCTCTTGAGAAACGTCGCCTCCGAGGAAAACTGATCGAATGTTTTAAAATACTTAATGGTTTCACGAATGTAGACAGATCAACATTGTTTATGATCGATGACACTTTGCGCACGAGGAACAATGGCGTAAAACTCAGATGTAGACAAGTAAATTCAGACTGCACCAAATTTTTCTTCACCAACGTTGTAGTGCGAGAATGGAATAAGCTCCCATCATCAGTGGTCCAGTGTAACACGATTGACTCCTTCAAAAATAAGCTCGACCGTCACTTCCTTCAACTTAATATCAACTAGAGTAGAAATGCAACGTTTTGGAGTCTTCTGATTAATGTAAAATCACTTAGGTTTAAGGACAGACCACCAAGTCTGGACCATGGGGTCTGTGTGGTCTGATTTTCTATGTAAATCTATGTAAATCCTCAACAACGCCGTACGTAACGCCCGAACAACAAAAAACGACTCTCAGCCACGTCCTTCCATCCCGCCCGTGTAAATAGACACCATACACCGCAACAGACTCGTAACATTGAACCCTCCAGTACCTCTATTACCAAGCTTCAAGATAACCTAAGAGTCCTTAGTTTCAATGCGCGTAGCCTAAGAAACAAATTTGATGAACTGCGATGTCTTGCTCTGACAGAAAACTTTGACGTAATTGCTATAACCGAAACATTTATCGACACCACTAATATTGATTTAAGTTCCGAATACAACATAGATGGCTACAGATTCTTCAACAATGATCGTGTAAACCGTAGAGGGGGTGGTGTCGCCCTTTTTGTCAAAAGCTACTTGCAACCTACTGACAAAACACCAAGAAACAGTAACGTTGAACATTTGTGCGTGCGAGTAAACATTGCAAAAGTCAATTTAAATATATCTGTCACTTACAGGCCTCCGGGGCAATCACTTGATGGCGATCTTGAAATGTACAGCGTCTTAAAGCAGTCACTTAATAACAGCGACTCACTGATACTAGGAGATTTTAACCTCCCCCATATCGACTGGGCGACACTGTCGGGTACAGAAGGTGAGTCCCATAGAATGATCGAATTTCAAGAGGAAAATTATCTAAGCCAAATGGTTTCTGAACCAACTCGACAAAATAACATACTTGACCTTGTTATAGCGACCCAAGATAACCTAGTCAGTAATGTCACGGTAGGAGAACACCTCGGTTCCTGCGATCATAAACTAGTGCGCGTTGACATTAGAGCTCAAACATCGGTGACTGAAAATAAAGTTAAGGTGCCCAATTTCAAAAGAGCCAACTTCGTAGAAATCCGACGAAAACTAATAGATATGCAACTATCAGATGACGGCAATGCAGAGGACGCCTGGCTAAACTTTAAAAATCACTTACTCACTCAGCAGGACACATTTGTCCCCTTGTGCGAGAAGCGAATTAACACTAATAAAAGTCCACCTTGGTTTAATAGCGAAATTAAACACTCAGTCAAGGAGAGAAAATTGTCTTACAGGTTAAAGAAAGACCAAAGCACGCCCGAAAACATTAGACTTTACAATGATGCAAGGCGACGAGTAAAAAGATTAGTGCATCAGGCAAAGCGTAGATATGAAGAAAATATTGCAGCCAACTGTAAAAATAATCCGAAATCCTTCTTCAGTTACATAAACAACAGAAAGGCGATCAGAAGTGGAATTGGACCTTTAACAAACAGCGACGGTGCACTAAAATTAGTGACTGACAGCCAACACGTTGCAAACCTATTAAATAATTACTTTTCCTCGGTGTTTAATAATAACAGTCATCCCACCACCACCACCAACACCAGTACTAATGTAAATCCCGAGCATGCATTGTCTAACTTTGAAATAAAACCCGATGAAGTCCTTAAAGCCCTCAAATCACTTAAAACAAATAAAAGTCCTGGACCTGATAAAGTATATCCAACTCTGCTGAAAGAAACAAAGTGCGAAATACTCTCCTCCCTCTCAACCGTATTCAATATGTCCTTGCGACAAGGCATTGTCCCTTCAGATTGGAAAAAGGTTAACGTGACAGCGATTTTTAAGAAAGGAGACAAAAAAGTACCAGGTAATTACAGGCCCATTAGTCTAACTTCGGTTGTAGGTAAGCTACTTGAGGGCATAATTAGAGACAAAATTGTGAGTTACCTTGAAAGCCACTCATTAATTGGGGACTCACAACATGGCTTCCGAAACAAAAGATCCTGCCTATCATATCTATTAACCTTTTATAACGACCTCTTCACTGTTTATGACGTAACCAAATCACTGGACGTAGTCTATCTTGATTTCCTGAAAGCGTTTGATAAAGTCCCGCATCATAAATTACTTTACAAATTAAAGCAAATAGGTATTGACGGTCAGGTAAACCAATGGATCGCGAATTGGTTGAGCAACAGACAACAAAGAGTAGTGATTGACGGATTTAACTCAGAGTGGGCGCCGGTCACTAGTGGCGTCCCTCAGGGCTCGGTTCTTGGCCCAGTGCTCTTCATTATTTACATCAACGACGTGGATGTTGGACTCAATAACCGCATTAGTAAATTTGCAGACGACACAAAGATTGGTAACTCGGTTCTCACTGACGAAGACAGGCAAAGCCTCCAAGAGGATTTGCACAAAATTTCAGCTTGGTCGGATAGATGGGAGATGCCCTTTAACGTAGACAAGTGCCAGGTCCTTCAAGTTGGAACGAGGAATAAGAAGTTTGATTACGAAATGCGCGGCGTTAAACTCAAAAGCGTTCAATGCGTCAAGGACTTGTGGGTCAAAATAGCGTCAAACCTCAAATTCTCACAGCAATGCATCGATGCAGCAAATAAAGCGAACAGAATGTTGGGCTTCATTAAAAGAAATTTTTATTTAAGAATAAAGATGTAATACTCCCGCTCTACAACAGTTTAGTCAGACCCCACTTGGAATATGCGGTACAGTTTTGGTCTCCCCACCATGCAAAGGATATTGCTAAATTAGAAGGTGTTCAGCGTCGGGCAACGAAAATTATCCCTTCCTTGCGCAACAAATCCTACGAAGAAAGGCTTTCTACCCTTAACATGTTCTCTCTTGAGAAACGTCGCCTCCGAGGAAAATTGATCGAATGTTTTAAAATACTTAATGGTTTCACGAATGTAGACAGATCAACATTGTTTATGATCGATGACACTTTGCGCACGAGGAACAATGGCGTAAAACTCAGATGTAGACAAGTAAATTCAGACTGCACCAAATTTTTCTTCACCAACGTTGTAGTGCGAGGATGGAATAAGCTCCCATCATCAGTGGTCCAGTGTAACACGATTGACTCCTTCAAAAATAAGCTCGACCGTCACTTCCTTCAACTTAATATCAACTAGAGTAGAAATGCAACGTTTTGGAGTCTTCTGATTAATGTAAAATCACTTAGGTTTAAGGACAGACCACCAAGTCTGGACCATGGGGTCTGTGTGGTCTGATTTTCTATGTAAATCTATGTAAATCTCATTCACCCCCGACCTCTCCTGAGAGACGGACGTGACCTCACCCCGCTGCGGTCGCCACAGCCTCGCTTACCCGCGTTACCTGCCTTGTCAACCCTGTGTTTTCGTTGTGCTCTTGGGTTTGCGTTTGCTTTCACGTGTTTTTGTGTGTTCTTGCTTGTGAACCTTGTGTATTGCCTGTGATTTCCCGACGCGTGTTTCATGTGTGTTCGTTTGTGGTTTCTGTGAGTGTGTCTGCCTGTGGCTGCCTCTGTGATTTGTGTTTCCGGTGTTTTTGCGTGTGATTTGGCTGTTTCCGAGTGTTCTACGTGGGTTTCAGAGTGTTTCAAGTGTGTTGTGTTTCCGGTGTTTTTGCGTGTGATTTAGCTGTTTCCGAGTGTTCTACGTGGGTATCAGTGTTTCGAGTGTGTTGTTGTGTTTCCGGTGTTTTTGTGAGTGACTTGGGGGTGTTGAATCGTGCTTATGCTTAAGTTTCTGACTGTTTCTCGTGTGTTGTTGTGATCCCGAGTGTTTTCAAGTGTGAATTGGGTGTGTCGGGTTGCGTGAGTTTCTCGTGTATTTCTCGAATGTTTTTCTGTGTTGTGCTTGCTGACACCTCACCCTTTGAATTCCCCTGAGGATTCAATCTGTCCTCCTCACTACACCCTCTTTAAATCCCCTAGAGGATTAACCCTTCCTACCCCCCTTTCCCTCACCTCACCTAAGCCCCCCCACCCTCGCTCACCTCACCTCCTCTGTGCTCCTCCTCACTACAAATCCCCTAGAGGATTAGCCCCTCCCTCACCTCCACATATTTCTAACACCCCCCCCCCCTCGCTCACCTCACCTCTTTCCTAACCCTCCTTGATTTCACACACCTCACCTCACCTCTTTCCTAACCCTCATTGATCTCACACACCTCACTCACCCCCTCTCTTTCCCTCTCTTCACTCACCTCACATCCCTTCCTACTCCTCCTCTCTCTCACTTTACCTCCTTTCCTAAACCCCCTCTCACTCACCTCTCCTTTCCTAATCCCCTTTACTCTGTGTTTTTATCTCTTTCATTTCAGGCAATCATTAATCACTTTCAGCTAAGATGGCGCCAAAGAAGTGCAGTACTTGTAACGGTAGCTTCTCAGGTCACTTTTTTACAAGGCGTTCTGTTGTCTGTCGACTGTGTCTCTCCAGGCAGCATCTCGAGACAAGACTGCAGGAGCAAGAAGAGAAGATGGAAGCAGGTCAGAATAAAATAATAGAGCTTTCTCGCACTGTTGCCTCCTTGCAGGAATTCATCCAGGCTAACGTTGCCGTGGAGCCAAACCCTTCTACCACCGCCCCCTTGCCCTCAGCGGTACCGCCGACACCAGCGGACAACACCACGCAGCTGGAGGGTGGTAGTGGCACCGCCCATGATGGCTTCACCGTCGTGAATGGAGGAGCCAAACCAGCCAGACAAGCAATTTATCCTGTTCATTGCTTCAACAGGTTTGCCATTCTGGAGGAGAAGGACGAGCAGGAGAGCACCTTCCTGGTGGGTGACTCCATGATTCGCCAGCAGGTAGTTGAGTTCTGCGGCAGAGTTCCTCGTCGAAGACGGAACTATTTGATATCCTGGTGCTGAAATCGACGATATAGCTGCTGCTCTTGAGGAAATCTCCCTCCAGGCTACTAATGATTCACTGTTTGTTATTCACACAGGTACGAACGACGTCACCACGACCCGGTCTGAGGAACTGCTGGACAAGTACCGTAGGCTCATCCAGCAGTATAAGTCTAAATCCCCTAACATTTTGATTTCAGGAGTTCTACCACGGACGTGGGCGGAGAGCGACTTCTTCAGTAAACCCTTCAGCCTAAACAACAGCTTACAAACTCTTTGCAGAGAGCTTGACGTGGAGTTCTTCAACGCCTGGGACAATTTCTACGGACAAAGTGAGCTCTTCCACAGGAACGGAATACACCTGTCTCCCATCGGGGCAGCCAGATTCGGAAGGCTCCTCAACGACGCAGTACGTGACACCCGATCAAAAAACGACCCTCAGCCACGTCCCTCCACCCCGCCCGTGTAAAAAGACGCCATGCATCGCAACAAACCCGTAACCGTGATCCCGCAAGTACCACCACCTCTATTACCAAGCCTCTAGATAACTTAAAAATCCTTAGTTTCAATGGGCGTAGCCTAAGAAACAAATTTGATGAACTGAGATGTTTTGCTCTAACAGAAAATTTTGACATAATTGCTATAACCGAAACATTTATCGACACCACAAATATTGATTTAAGTTCCGAATACAACATAGATGGCTACAGACTCTTCAACAAAGATCGTGTAAACCGTAAAGGCGGTGGCGTCGCCCTTTTTGTCAAAAGTTATTTGCAACCCACTGACAAAACACCAAGAGACAGTAACATTGAACATTTGTGCTTGCGAGTAAACACTGCAAAAGTCAATTTAAATATATTTGTCACCTACAGGCCTCCCGGGCAATCACTCGATGACGACCTTGAAATGTACAACGTTTTAAGGCAGTCACTTAATAACAATGACTCATTGATATTAGGAGACTTTAGCCTCCCCCATATCGACTGGGCGACACTGTCAGGTACAGAAGGCGAGTCACATAGAATGATTGAATTTCTAGAGGAAAATTATCTAAGCCAAATGGTTTCTGAACCAACTCGACAAAATAACATACTCGACCTTGTTATAACGACCCAAGATAACCTAGTCAGTAATGTCACGGTAGGAGAACACCTCGGTTCTTGCGATCATAAATTAGTGCGCGTCGACATTAGAGCTCAAACATCAGTGACTGAAAATAAAGTAAAGGTGCCCAATTTCAAAAGAGCTAACTTCGTAGAAATCCGACAAAAACTAACAAAAATACAACTATCAGATGACGGCAATGTAGAGGAAGCCTGGTTAAGCTTTAAAAATCACTTACTCACTCAGCAGAACACATTCGTCCCCTTGTGCGAGAAGCGAATTAACACTAATAAAAGCCCACCTTGGTTTAATAGCGAAATTATTCCAGCGAATCAAGAATGAGTTTCGGGGGTTAGCATGAGCCAAGCATAACTAGCGCCACTATAAAAATTGCCTGCGCCATGACGGGCTTGGGCCGACCATCTGGCCCCTGAGGAAAGCCTATAGGTGAGGATGTAAAAAAAAAAAAAAAAAAATGAATAAATAAAATAAAACAGAATCCGCGTGCACTTACATCACCCCGTGTCTCATGTGAAGTATTGGCCATCCTGTATCTAAGCACATAAGTCCCCAACCCGCGGCCCGCGGGCCGCATGCTGCCCGCGAGCCCCTTCGGTGCGGCCGGCGGGGTCAACAATAGGTGCGGCCCGCCGAAGGGCTCCAGGATCGTTTCTGTGGCCCGCGGTGCAGACCGTGGGCACGTGACTGATTTACAACTTTCACATTAAAATTAAACAACCTATTTCTTCTCAATAAAGTCCATATATCGTATTTTATATTAAAATTAAAGGTGGTGTTGTTTCTTGGGTGCGGCCCGCGGGCTGATGGGGAATGGGCAATGCGGCCCCGAGGTCATTTGGGTTGGGGACCTATGATTCGAAGGTGTTCGCCGTCCAGAGGGAGCAGTGCCGGCTCGGTAGTGACGTCTTGGCATACCTCCCCAAGCACGTTGGCTGTCAGATCCCTCACCTCATCGTGTCGGATACAGACGAAGCCTTTCTTCTTGCATGTCATGGTGTGAGTGACATCATTCGGTGATCCTCATGCACAGAGAACAGGAAGCCCCTCAATCGGCCAGCCGTATCTCAGAGCAGCGGTGTCGACAATTTTTTGTTTGTTGAGGCTGAAGCTGATTGGTAGCGACGTTAGCCAGTTAGATGCGCCTGCCTCCTGTGCTGTGTGGATTTTTCTACACATTTCTGTGGACAGGTTGTGTGTTAGACGGTCCAGCACGTCCTTTTGGGCCTGATGTCTTTCTTCTGAGATTTTTCTTTTAATTTCTTTTAATTTCTCTACGATGAAGAGAACCGAAGTTATGGACAATCTGACGTTTTGTACTACCTTGACCTTTAACCTTCGACATAAAAAAATAATGGGTACTATTCTGGATGGACACGCATCATATGGAAGTATTTGTTTCGAAATTTGATGAAATTTTATTTTTTTGGAAACTTTGACCTTGAGCGAACTTTTTGAGGTCAAGGTCAAAGGTCAAGGTCAAGCCCATGGAAGGTGCGTCTTTCCATGAGCTAAAATATGAACCAAGTCCGAAGTCTCTACGATGAAGAGATCCGAAGTTATGGCCAATCTGACGTTTTGTGCGACCTTGACCTTGACCTTTGACCTTTGAAGTAAAAAAAATTAATTGGTTCTATTCTGGATGGACACAAAGCTTCCCTGAAAAATTGGTTGAGATATCCGCAAATTTGTGCACAGGAGACTGTACACGAACAAACTAACAAACAAATAAATAAATAAATAAACATACTGACCGGGCCGAAAATATAACCTCCTTCCAACCTCGTTTGCGGAGGTAATAATGATAATAATAATAATAATAATAATAATAATAATAATAATAATAATAATAATAATAATAATAATAATAATAATAATAATAATAATAATAATAATAATAATAATAATAAAAATAATGATAAAAATAACAATAATCCCTGTATAATTATATCATCATTATTAATGCTATTTATATATTTTTTTATTAGTAATACTATTATTATTATCGCTGCTCTTATCTTTAAATAATAATATTATTATCACTATTACTTTATTTTTTTTTATAATCATTGTCATTAATATTAAAAAAAATAAAAAGTTCACATGATTAATTTCTTGATACATATAAATAAAAAATTAAGTGAGATAGATAAACATACATAAACATATTAATACATGAATAAATATGCCGTGAGGTGCTACTCTAGCGTGCGGTCTACCGCAGTATTTGTAGTCTACCCCGGAATCTGTAATCTAAGCTACATAGTGACCTGACCTGTCTCCCGAGACCTCATTCGATATTGTATTGTTATCTGAGTGCTCCTAACCTGAATAATGACCCGATCACAGTCAACGTAGTCTATGCTATGTATTGACCTGACCTGCCCCCGGAGATCTCAACTAATGTTGTCTTGTCACCTGACTGCTCATGACCGGTCTATATAAAAGGACAATCAACGAACACCCACATTACTATCTCCCTTACAATGAAGGCGATACCATCAGTATAACTCATTCTGCTAACTGCAGTATTTTTAAAAAATTTCTACAGACGTGTCATTTTGACGGAGGAAACAGCAGTTGCATTCTTAAAAGATAACAATTTTCTGGATAATAAAAAAAAAGTCATCATTCAACACTATTCAAGATATTTTTTCATCATCTTGTAGTGTAATGTTCCTGTAGCTGTAAATGTGGTAGTAGACCAAACGCTAAGGCGGCACACGAACAATTAACACGTGACAGCACAAAGTTTACCCAGGGATTTGTAAGAGTGTCCAAGATGTTCTCTTTGGTGAACGATGCTCTTTGTGATGTGTGTCAAGGGCAAATGATTCTGGTGCACAGGACGGCAAATGTTCACACGACGTTAATTTCATGATCTCAGGTCAAGACGGAGCTTTGTCACATTTTTTTTTTTGTATGATCTCTCTCTCTCTCTCTCTCTCTCTCTCTCTCTCTCTCTCTCTCTCTCTCTCTCTCTCTCTCTGTGTGTGTGTGTGTGTGTGTGTGTGTGTGTGTGTGTGTGTGCCCATGAGTCAATCGATAAAATAAACTAATTGGTATCATTATATTTTCTCTACAAGGAAAGAGAGCAGAAAAATATATGGTTAGATATCCACTTATGGTAAGGAGGAGGAGGAGGAGGAGGGAGAGAGAGAGAGAGAGAGAGAGAGAGAGAGAGAGAGAGAGAGAGAGAGAGAGAGAGAGAGAGAGAAGGAGTGGGTCATGCAAACATAAAGGGAAAGGAGCGAGGAGAATGAGACACAGAGATTTATAGGGAGTAAGAGAGAGAGAGAGAGAGAGAGAGAGAGAGAGAGAGAGAGAGAGAGAGAGAGAGAGAGAGAGAGAGAGAGAGAGAGAGAGAGAGAGAGAGAGAGAGAGAGAGAGAGTGTGTGTGTGTGTGTGTGTGTGTGTGTGTAAGGAAGAAGGGATGATTACAAAGAAAAAAATAAAGATGAAAAAATGGATATGTACATTGAGTCTTCGATCACAAAAGGAATTTACGTTTAGAAATATATAATCACACACACACACACACACACACACACACACACACACACACACACACACATGAGGGTAGCGCTGGGACCCTCGTCTTCCCCTGTCGTCCTGGCAAGGGGAGGGGAGGCAGGTGCCAGAGAAGGACAAGGGGTTAACATGTTGTCAAAGTAGCGGCAAGAAGAAGCATGTGTCCCAGAGCATCTCCTGAACACCTTCCTCCCACCTCCTCTTTCTCTTCCCCCCTTCCCACTCCCTCCTCAGTCGGTTGATCTACCACTCTCGCCGCCCCGCCGCTCCTCCGCGCCACACAGGCGTATCCAGCATTCCACCATGTGTCTCCGTCAAGTGTCCTCCGGGCAGCCCGGGGCTAAGTTAGGGGATGCTTCAGGTACACGCGTGCGAGGAACACTTGCACAAACTCTTTGACCAACATTGTTGACAACCAAGGAGGCGTGGGAGCCGGCGCAGCAGTCTGGAGCCCACACCTGACGGTGCTGCTGTGTATGGAGGCAGTGGGGGTGGTGGATGGGGGATGGGACTGGTAGTAGAGAGCCAGCCGCTGCTTCCTGGGTGAGTGAGGCCCTTCGCCAGTAGTTCACTTCCTTGCAGTCTGAAACACCGACAGCCTGTCGCTCCTCTTGCCCCTCTCTGTGCCACTTAAAAAGGTTCCGCTGAGATCCCTCCTCCCACCATCGCTCCAGCCGCCGTTCCACCGTTAATGTACCGACAAGTTGCCCCTAACTCTTTACTCCGGATAAACAGTACATTAGATACATGACAGTGACTAGTGAAGTGTGTTGGCAGTGAAGAGGAAGCGCTGAGTCTATCGGTTGTCTCCACAACTATGCCATAGAGCTGTGGTGTACAAGGATATAGTTGTTAAGGAAGTTTTAGTGTTCTAACATCCTTGTGTAACAACAGAGCGGACCAATATCCTTAACGATAAACCCCAGCAGTGAGTTTTGCTGCAGCGGCCGGTCAGTCTCCCTGACAGGCCGCGAGGCAGCAAAGTGTTGAGTCAAGGCGATGTAATACAAGGTATGACAAGGAACCCTATGGGCAGTGCACGAGACTTCCTGGACTAATCGTTATGTGTTTGCGGCGTGTGGCGATCTAAGCGAGGGTGAAGTGCTAGCATGGAACGGCTGACTGCGGCGGTGGGCCTCTGCAAGACCAGGACCAAGGCATCCTCGGCCAAGCGAGGCCCTAGGTGTCCCTACTCTAGGATCGCCGACAAATATGGACTGCGACCACGAACTATCATTCGACGCCTCTTGCAGGACCGGCGGCCGCGAGAAGCATCACTGCGCCCTAACGGGAAGAGGCTCCCGCCGCAAGCAGCCGCCAGGCATCGCCGCAAGCTGGTCATCGCCCGAGAGCGGTGCCAAGAGCGGGAGATCGACCAAGCCTTTGAGAATCTTCGACAGGTGTTGCCCGTCACCGACAGCTGCTTCCTCGGGGATGACTCCGCCGAGGCCAAGATGATGACACTGAAGATGGCGCTAAGGTATATCGACGCCCTGTCCCGCCTTCTTCAGGGAGAGGAAAATGACAATGACACGTCATCTACATTCGAAGAGGTGCACTCACCTGGCGACGCCCCCGCACCTCGTGATGACCAAGAAACCTTTCCAGTCTCGCTGCAAGATGCTGATGACACCAAGGACGTGCCTGCCGAAGACGACAGCCCGTCTGAAGATACTTATATTCTGGCCCTCGCCAAAATATTTGATGAGAGTGACTACGCCGACGAAACGAGCCCTGCCAAAAGGGTTGACCAACCATGCGTTTCAGATGGCGAAGACGTGTCCAGCAGCAGGGACGATTTCAGTGATTTGTCAGACCACGACCTGGAAGGCCAACTGGACATCCTTGCCAGCTTAAGTCGCCTCTCGGGAAGTGAGGCACTATTGCTCTCTAAATCCTAAGGAAAGACTTGGCAAAAGAGTCTGCCGTAGATGCTGACTGAGCCTGGACCGAATCCACTCACTAGACAGCTTCGGGAGTGACGCGGCGGCATGCTGTGTGCACAGTGAGTCACGCCGCCTCGATGGTCAGCCATATCAAGTCAGCGGATCCGTTCGTCGCTATGCATCTCTTGATGACATGGCTGCTCGGCTACGTCTGGGAGTTCCTTCTTTGTGACCTGAGCACACTGACACTGACACTGGCACTATGCTCTCTCCAACCTTAGAAAAATGACCTTGAGAGACCTTGGAGAGAGAGGAGCAGAAAAAAACCGTTTGATGTGGTGGTAATGTTTTACATAACTGAAAAAAAAAAAAAAATCAGTGCAAACGAAACGCGTCGAATTTCGTGTCCAAGTGTCTCTATAAATACTGGTGATATATTACACAGCATGGAAACTACAATGTACTCGTAAATTTTTGTCGGTGTTATTACATTCTCCTTTTTGATAAGCGCGTTGTAAAATGATACTATCAATTAGTTATTCCTAAAAACAACATGCGGCATTCAGCCTTATCAATAGATGGGTAAATCTATTCAGTGCACCAGCAACCGGTCAACCACCATTCTGCACTTCTTTGTATTCAGTGTGATGCGCAGCCTGGAAACGCTCTGTAATATTCTGTTGGCTTGAAGACGAGAAAATCTGTTTAACATTCTAGTGAAACAAACACTTCTCTTCAAATATTTATGATCGGTGAAAAAGTGATATATCTTAAAAAAAAGTGATCATATCAAATAGGGAAATTCCATGTAATAGTGCCACAGACTGCTTTTAGTTTATAAACATACTAGAATGTCACCAGTGTTTGGTAACTAAAGCAGTACCATGACAAAACAAATAATCAATGTTTGAGACTTTCAAGCATCAGCAAATAGCGACTGATACTAAATACGCTTCACCTGAAATAAAATGTTGCCCGAGTGGTGGCGATGCATTACATGACCAATTGTTACATTGTTACTGTTGTCCAAACGATTGTTATTATTCCCGTCGACGCTTGTGAAGTTGTTAGCAATTCATATATATCATACATCTGCCATTCATGTACGTCTAATCTCTCTCTCTCTCTCTCTCTCTCTCTCTCTCTCTCTCTCTCTCTCTCTCTCTCTCTCTCTCTCTCTCTCTCTCTCTCTCTCTCATAATTTATAATAAAATTTGAAAGCCTTTAAAGGTTTTTCCATATATCCCTGCTACACAAGTAACTAAAAAACTATTATAGCACAGTCCTAAAGCTTGTGATGAGAAAGAAGTAGTTATGCGAACCATTCGGGATGATGACCAAAAAATTACAAGGAGAGGAAGAGGAGGAAAAAAGTGAAGGCAAAGAGGAGAAAGAGAAGGAGGGTAAAAAGTGAAGAAAAAGAAGAAGAAAAGGAAGAGGAGGAGGAAGAGGAGAAGGTAGAAAGAAGAAAAGAGAAACGAAGAGGAAGAGTAGAAAGAGGAAATACAAAGACTCATGAACAGAAAAGTATCAACGGGAGTGCGGAGGGACAGGCAACTTTGTAGGAAAACAGGAGACAAGTGGAGGGGGAAAAAAACAGGAAAATTATAAAGGAGAAGCTAAAGTAGCGAATATCTTAGCAGGGATGAGTGCGTTAGTGTGGTGTGTGTGTGTGTGTGTGTGTGTGTTAAATCGTTGTTCATAAGCACAAAGTGAGGTGTCGCATCGTTCAGTTATGATGTTCGCTAGGAATATAGAAGAAGAAGAAGAAGAAGAAGAAGAAGAAGAAGAAGAAGAAGAAGAAGAAGAAGAAGAAAAAGAAAAAAGAAGAAGAAGAAGAAGAAAAAAGAAGAAGAAGAAAAAGAAAAAAGAAAAGAGAAAAAAAAAGAAGAAGAAGAAGAAGAAAAAGAAAAAAAGAAGAAGAAGAGGAAGAAAAAGAAGAAGAAGAAGAAATAGAAAAAGAAAAAGAAGAAGAAGAAGAAGAAAAAGAGGAAGAAGAAGAAGAAAAATAAGAAAAAATAAAATAAAAAATAAAAAGAAGGAGAAGATGAAGAAGAAAAAGAAAAAAAGAAAAAAGAAGAAGAAGCAAAGAAGAAAAATAAGAAAAAGAAGAAGAAGAAGAAGAAGAAAAGAAAAAAAGAAGAAGAAGAAGAAGAAGACTTATAATAACAACAACAACAATAATAATAATAATAATAATAATAATAATAATAATAATAATAATAATAATAATAATAATAATAATAATAATAATAATAATAATAATAATAATAATAATCAGCAACGAAGAGTGAAAGGAAGAGAAAATGTAGAAGGGAAGGATGAGAGAGAGAGAGGAAATATAAAAAGAAGGCTGAAAGAAAGAGAAAATGAATAAGGGAAGGAAAAAACGAAGAACACGTGGGGCTGGAGTTGGAAGGAAACGAAGAAGGAAAGGAGGAAAGAAACCGCAAATTGACGCAACAAGATGCAGGTGGAAAGAGTAAAAAGTAGTAATGGCAAAATAAAAAAAAATATACTAGAAAAAAAAAACACCTTGGGTCGCATTTTAAAACATTTCGTCGCCCAAGTTCACATATTTGGCAAGGCTTTCGTATGGGTTGAGGGCATTTCCAGGAGTAGTTTTATGGCCCTGGTGGCAGTTTGACCCTTCCCCAGCAGCATGAGTCTAAAGAAACACTCATTAGAACCCGATTAATCCCTTCTTTGACTTTTATAAATAGTTGATGTGAGAAATGAACGTGTCTTATAATACCAGCCCTAATCTGTTTAGAAATACAAGCTTGAAAACGCGCATCCAGCGAAAAATAAACCAAGAAAATAACAACCAAACTATACCAAAACACAAAATTGTTAATTGTATATTGTTCATGTCTTGAATCTGTTACTCTCTCTCTCTCTCTCTCTCTCTCTCTCTCTCTCTCTCTCTCTCTCTCTCTCTCTCTCTCTCTCTCTCTCTTGTATCTTTTTAGTTTCCTGGTGCTACTTACACATGTATCCTTAGTTCTATAATCACACTCTGTACTGCCTGGGGGTTGGGATGACATGCTCCTCCCTTCTCCTTTGTTGTTTACTTGCAACAATAAACTATCAATCAATCTCTCTCTCTCTCTCTCTCTCTCTCTCTCTCTCTCTCTCTCTCTCTCTCTCTCTCTCTCACACACACACACACACACAAGCCCCAAGAATATCAATATGTTATACTACTACTTCTAAGCATGACCGTCACAACAGTAAGAGGTAGGTAATACAATTAACAGGTAATGAAAAGTTGTTATCATATACTAAGCTGCGTGTGACCTCGATGTTTATCTTACTCTGTGATATACCTCAACGTTAACATATTCCAAGGCTACTGAGAGACACTGTGATGATCATGATATTTATACTCCTTGCCGTCCTTGTACTCGTTAAGTTACCTTTTTTTTTTTTTTTTTTTTTTACAACAAAGGAGGCAGCTCAAGGGCACACAAAAAAAGAAAACAATAATAAAAAAAGCCCGCTACTCGCTGCTCCTAAAAAAGAAACAAAAGAGGTGGCCGAAAGCAAGGTCAAATACGAGAGGAGAGATGTCCTGATACCCTCCTCTTGAAAGAGTTCAAGTCGTAGGCAGGAGGAAATACAGATGAAGGAAGATTGTTCCAGAGTTTACCAGCGTGAGGGATGAAAGAGTGAAGATGCTGGTTAACTCTTGCATAAGGGGTTTGGACAGTATAGGGATGAGCATGAGTAGAAAGTCGAGTGCAGCGGGGCCGCGGGAGGGGGGGAGGCATGCAGTTAGCAAGTTCAGAAGAGCAGTCAGCGTGGAAATATCGATAGAAGATAGAAAGAGAGGCAACATTGCGGCGGAATTTAAGAGGTAGAAGACTATCAGTATGAGGAGGAGAGTTGATGAGACGAAGAGCCTTAGCCTCCACTCTGTCCAGAAGAGCTGTGTGAGTGGAGCCCCCCCACACATGAGATGCATATTCCATACGAGGGCGGACAGGGCCCCTGTATATGGACAGCAACTGTGTGGGGGAGAAGAACTGGCGGAGACGGTACAGAAAGCCCAGCCTCGAGGAAGCTGATTTAGTAAGAGATGAGAAGTAACTATGATGTGCCTCGAATCCCTGTAAATGTATGAAAACAGCGGAAACTTTCCTCGTATATTTGGGGAAAGAAGAGATCTAGGATGAGGAGGAGGAGGAAGAGGAGAAGGTTATGGTAACAAGGAGGAAGGTGTAAATAAAATAGGGAAAAATAGAGATTTGAAAAGGCAACGAATTTTTTTAAGGATGGACTAGAACACCAAAAAATAAAATAATAATAATAATAATAATAATAATAAATCATGACTACAACAAAATAAAGGGGAGGAGGGGGGATCATACCTCAGAATTAACCATGGCTTCAAATTGCCCTCCTTGGCAGCATCAAATTTCCATAGTCGACTAATACTTTAAATAAATCGAGCAATGGTATCAGGACACCTCTCCTCACGAAATTGACCTCCCTTTTGGCCACCTCTTTTGATTCTTCTTTTTTTTTTTGGAGCAGCGAGAGGCGGGCTTTTTTTTTATTGTTATTGTTTCCTTTTTTGTGCCCTTGAGCTGTCTCCTTTGTTGTAAAAAAAAAAAAAAAATGGGGAATGAAATACGAATCGTTTCAGTGCCAGCAGTTTATCACCACATCTTATCAAAGATTGTCCTGTACTTGTTACGCTAGAGCATGCCTAGGAATTGAGAGAGTCAGTGCCCCTTTTCTAGCGCATGACATGTTCATCAAGGACATTATAAAAAAACTTATATAGTCTCCTCCTCCTCCTCCTTCTCTTCTTATTACTACTGCTACCGGTACTACTACTACTACTACTACTACTACTACTACTTCTATTGTACTACTACTACTGCTCTTACAATAACAACAACAACAAAAACAAAAACAAACACAACAACAACAACAACAACAACAACAACTACTACTACTACTACTACTACTACTACTACTACTACTTCTACTACTACTACTACTACTACTACTACTACTACTACTACTACTACTACTACTAATACTACTACGAATAATAATAATAATAATAATAATAATAATAATAATAATAATAATAATAATAATAATAATAATAATAATAATAATAATAATAATAATAATAATAATAATAATAAAAATAATTATAATAATATTAATAATAATAATGTTACTTTTACTACAACTATTACTACTTCTATTTTAAGTACTATTACTTTCACTGCTTCTACAAACAACAACAACAACAACAACAACAACAACAACAATAACAACAACAGCTGGGGTAGGTAGGAAGACACCTACCGAATCGGGTGCAAGCCACTCCCGGTGAGGTATATATGGGAAGCGAGGAGGGTGCTGAAGCCCTACAAAGACCCTTCCCATGTCCTCATTAACCGTTTCCCTATTGTCTCATCAACACCTGAGAGTAGTTCAATATGTTCTCAAAATACAGATCCTCTCTCTATCCACACCACTCTACATTCACAAAACATACACACCTTTTCCCAAAATTAAAAATTAAAAGTGGCGTGCCAAAACAATGCCTTGGAGTCCCAGCCCTGAGGGGGGGGGGGGAGGGGGGGACCACAAATTCCCCTAGGGAGGACTCCTCTTCTGGCTGCCGACTTGAGATGTGTCTTGATAACTCCTCGAACCTCTTTCTTATCAATTTCTGCAACATTCGCGGTCTTTGTTCTAATTTTCATTCGGTGGAACACCATCTCTCCTCCTCTAAACCTCACCTTCTCTTCCTCACCGAAACACAGGTTTCTGAGGCTACTGACAGCAATCTCTACTCTGTTCCCTCCTACTATCTCTATCCTAAATTTCAATGCAAAGCTGGATGTTGCAGCTACGTGCGCACGTGCTACGTGCCCACGACCTTGACTCTTCTGAATTTTCCACCATGTGGCTATTTTTTTTTTTATAACAAAGACAGCTCAATGGCACACACACAAAAAAGGAAGCAATAATAAAAAAAGCCCGCTACTCGCTGCTCCTAAAAAAGAATCAAAAGAGGTGGCCGAAAGAAAGGTCAATTTCGGGAGGGGAGGTGTCCTGATACCCTTCTCTTGAAAGAGTTCAAGTCGTAGACAGGAGGAAATACAGATGAAGGAAAATTGTTCCAGAGTTTACCAACGTGAGGGATGAAAGAATGAAGATGCTGGCTAACTCTTGCATAAGGGGTTTGAACAGTATAGGGATGAGCATGAGTAGAAAGTCGTGTGCAGCGGGGCCGCGGGAGGGGGGGAGGCATGCAGTTAGCAAGTTCAGAAGAGCAGTCAGCGTGGAAATATCGATAGAAGATAGAAAGAGAGGCAACATCGCGATGGAATTTAAGAGGTAGAAGACTATCAGTAGGAGGAGGAGAGCTGATGAGACGAAGAGCCTTAGACTCCACTATGTCCAGAAGAGCTGTGTGAGTGGAGCCCCTCCACACGTGAGATGCATACTCCGTACGAGGGCGGACAAGGCCCCTGTATATGGATAGCACGCGGGGGAGAAGAACTGGAGGAGACGATACAGAACGCCCAACCTCGAGGAAGCTGATTTAGCGAGAGAGGAGATGTGAAGTTTCCAGTTGAGATTTTGAGTTAAGGATAGACCGAGGATGTTTAGTGTTGAAGATGGTGATAGCTGAATATTGTCGAAGAATAGGGGATAGGTGTTTGGAAGATTGTGTCGAGTTGATAGGTGGAGAAATTGAGTTTTTGAGGCATTGAAGGACACAAGGTTCCTTCTGCCCCAATCGGAAATGATAGCAAGGTCTGAGGTTAAGCGTTCTGCAGCCTCCAGTCTGGAGTCGTGTACTTCCTGTTGTGATGGTCTTCTATTGAAAGAAGTTGAATAATGCAGAGTGGAGTCGTCGGCGTATGAGTGGACAGGACAGTTTGTTATGGAAAGAAGATCATTGATGAATAACAGGAAGAGAGTGGGTGATAGGGCAGAGCCCTGTGGAACACCACTGTTGATAGGTTTAGGGGAAGAACAGTGACCGTCTAGCACCGCAGAAATAGAACGGCCGGAAAGGAAACTGGAGATAAAGGAACAGAGAGAGGGATAGAATCCGAAAGAGGGCAGTTTAGAAAGCAAAGACTTGTGCCGGACTCTATCGAAGGCTTTCGATATGTCTAGCGCAACAGAGAAAGTTTCCCCGAAACGGCTAAGAAAGGATGACCAAGAGTCAGTTAAGAGAGCAAGAAGATCGCCAGTAGAACGCCCCTTGCGGAACCCATACTGACGATCAGATAGAAGGTTAGAAGTGGAAAGGTGCTTTTGAATCTTCCGGTTAAGGATTGATTCAAAAGCTTTAGATAGACAGGAAAGTAAAGCTATAGGGCGGTAGTTTGAGGGATTGGAACAGTCACCCTTCTTAGGCACAGGCTGTACAAAGACATACTTCTAGCAGGAAGGAAAGGTAGATGTTGACAGGCAGAGACGAAAGAGTTTGACCAGGCAGGGTGTCAGCACGGAGGCACAGTTTTTAAGGACAATAGGAGGCACTCCATCAGGTCCATAAGCCTTCTGAGAGTTGAGGCCAGAGAGGGCATAGAAAACATCATTTGGAAGAATCTTAATAACAGGCATAAAGGAGTCAGAGGGGGGATGAGTAGGAGGAATATGCCCAGAATCGTCCAGGGTGGAGTTCTTACAGAAAGTTTGAGCGAAGAGTTCAGCCTTAGAGACAGATGAGACGGAAGTGCTGCCGACAGGGTTAAGGAGAGGAGGGAAAGAGGAAGAAGTGAAATTGGAGGAGATATTTTTGGCTAGATGCCAGAAGTCACGGAAAGAATTAGAGGAAGCAAGGTGTTGACATTTTCTATTGATAAAAGAAGTTTTGGTAAGTCGGGGAATAGATTTGGCACGATTCCGGGCTGAAATGTAAAGGTCATAGTTAGCGGGAGTTCGAAGGCTCTGGAACCTTTTGTGAGCTGCCTCTCTATCTTTAATAGCACGAGAACAAGCATGATTAAACCAAGGCTTTTTAGCAAGAGGAGTAGAGAAAGAACGTGGAATGTATGCCTCCATTCCAGATACCTCTGAGATGCTCTGGGCACACACAGAGGGGTCTCTTTCCTGGAAGCAGTAATCATTCCACGGGAAATTGGAAAAGTACATCCTCAGGTCGTCCCACTGAGCTGAAGCAAAATGCCAGAAGCATCGCCTCTTCGGTGGGTCCAGAGGATGTACAGAAGCGATAGGACAGGAAACATAAATAAGGCTATGATCGGAGGAGCCCAACGGAGAGAACAGTTTGACAGAGTAAGCAGAAGGATCAGAGGTAAGGAAGAGGTCTAGAATGTTGGGCCTGTCTCCAAGACGGTCGGGAATACGAGTAGGGTGCTGAACCAACTGCTCTAGGTTGTTGAGGAGAGCAAAGTTGTAGGCTTGTTCACCGGGCTGTTTTTCGCCATTTTGAATTTTGAATTTTGGGAAAAGGTGTGTGTATTGTGTGAATGTAGTGTGGTGTAGAAAGAGAGAAGAACTGTCTTTAGAGAGCATGCTGAACTGCTCTCTGGTGTTGATGAGACAAAAGGGAAACGGTTAGTGAGGACATGGGAAGGGTCTTTGAAGGGCTTCAGCACCCTCCTCGCTTTCCATATATCCTCACCGGGAGTAGCTCACGCCCGTTCGGTAGGTGTCTTCCTACCTCCTCCTGCAAGAACCTCCTAAGACTTCATTTTCATTCTATTACTAAATACATCTGTGCTGTTTATCTCTCACCTACCTCTACTAACTATGTAAAATTCTTTGGCTACGTGAACTCTAAAGTGGAGCACATCATGACCCACTCTCCCTTCTCTGAAATCTACATCTTAGGAGATTTCAAAGTTCACCACCAGCTTTGGCTTTCATCCTCTTCCACTGACCAGCATGGTGAACAAGCCTACAACTTTGCTCTCCTCAGCGATCTAGAGCAGTTGGTTCAGCACCCTACACGTATTCCCGACCGTCTTGGAGACAGGCCCAACATACTAGACCTCTTCCTTACCTCTAACCCTTCTGCTTACTCTGTCAAACTGTTCTCTCCGTTGGGCTCCTCCGATCACAACCTTATTTCTGTATTCTGTCCTATCGCTCCTGTACACCCTCTGGACCCACCGAAGAGGCAATGCTTCTGGCATTTTGCTTCAGCTTGGTGGGACGACCTGAGGATGTACTTTTCCGATTTCCCGTGGAATGATTACTGCATCTACACTACAGTTTATTCACGCTCTGCGAGTTTCGCCTCGCTGACTTATAGTACGCTTATCGGGTGGGTAGTGGACGAGGGGGAGAGAGAGGCTCAGAGAGCTGCGGCTGGTCGCTATTGATATACAAAGGCTGCCTCTTGAATGATCCAGTTCTGGGCCTAGATAATTTATATGATTATGTCACTGAATTCAGAATGTGTAGATCACGTCGGTCTTCTGTACCTAAAAGCTCCTTGCCAAATAAATAATGTACTTGAAAGTTGATACATATGAGCAGTGCTCACAAAATTGTCCTGTAACAAAGAAATTACTACTTATTTATGCCACTTTGCCTATTGCATGTGCTTCAGCTGAACGAAGTTTTTCTACACTTAAACATATAAAATCATGCAGACGGTCAACTATGGGTGAAGAGAGATTGAATGGGCTTGCAAAATCATGCATTCACCGTGAACTGACCAACGGTGATCTAATTGAAAATTTTGTTAGGGCCGTCATTGATATATTTTCAAAAAAGAAAAAAGAAGAGGAAACTTTATCCTGTAATTTGTACATCACAACACACACACACACACACACACACACACACACACACACACACACACACACACACACACACACATATGTATATATATATATATATATATATATATATAGAGATATATAGAGATATATATATATATATATATATATATATATATATATATATGTACTATATTATATTTATTTTTATTTAATTAGTCATTGCTTTTGTCATAAAATTTGTGCCCCTTATGCTACAGTGAATTAAATTAGTTTTAATATACCAATGAGTTCCTCCTAAAAAAAAGTGGCTTAATGTTATTTAATTCATTACTAAGGCTCAACACTTGACAAAGAATTTTTCATTTGTTTTTTTATTCACCAAAGCACGGCTAATACAAATTACATCAAGTGTAAGTAAACTCAAGAGCAAATATTTTCTCATACTCCAGCCTCTTTTCCACATTCATTTCACAAATAAAGCTCATGAAGCCCCTCTTGTAACCTAACAATATGGAAACAGGCTGGGATGGAAAAAATTAGTAACCGACAGAGGTGGGCGCGGTACTGAAAAATCAGTAGTGCGGTTGCGGTAGTGCGGTCCCATTTTTCTAAGTTTATATACACCAAATCAAGTCATACGCAGGTTTGTGGGAGGAGACACGGCAGAGGCGTGGTTTATGCGTGACATTGCTTGGAGCCAAACTAGAGAATGTAGAAACAGGGATTTAAAGAAAACAAAGGAAGGACTAATTTAAATCAATCACCTCAACATGCCCTCCCTCACACCCTACACCGCCGTTTGTAGGCATTGGAATTACAGTCACGCAATAGCACAATAAGAAGACATTTTTTCGTCAGTGGCTTGCCTGAACGCGCTGTGAAAGAAGGCGAGAATGCACATCCAGAGTGCACATACGACCCCAACTTTAGTCACCCCTGAACTGGCGGGTATTTTTTATTTTTTATTTTTTTTAGCTTCAAGTGACGTCATCCCGCTGCTCCGCCTCAAAACCGCCTCCTGCGCGTACCGGTCGCAGCTTTGAAGCAAAGTGACTTGACTTGGTATATAATATTATAGACTTAGCCATTTTTTTCTTTCCCAGTGCGGTACGCGGTGTGCGGTACTGCGGTAGCGGTAGTCACTAGTCAATATAAACAAATACTTCAGTGCCTATCCTGCCTATCCATTGACGAACTAATAGCTTGTGAGATACAAACACAAAAAAAAGGAGGACTGGGGGAGGGAGAGAAGGAGGTAAGGGAGGAGGAAGGGGGGGAAAGGGAGTAGAGGACGGGAAGGGGAGGAGGGGGAGGGATGGGAATGCAACTTTCCGAGGGAGGAAAGAGGGGACAGGGAAGGGCTAGGAGGAGATCAGCGTCACGTGAGAGGAGGAAATGGGGGGTGGGAAGGAAGGAAGGAAGGAAGGAAGGTGCGGGGAAAGAAAGTTGGAAAGTTTCGTTCAGTCGGCGCAACATCTGTGGTCATATGCCGGAGAGGGACAGAAGGGGAAGGAATTATAGGAGAAGGGAACAGATCCCAGGAGACGGAACACAACCCCCGATTAATACCTGGTACCCATTTACTGCTGGGTGGACAGGGGCGTAGGGTATCGGAAAAGCCGCCCAAATTTTTCCACTCCGCGCGGAAATCGAACCCGGGCTCTCTCGTTTGTGAGCCGAGCGTGCTAACCACTGCACCACGAGGCCCCCTGTGGTGCGGGGAAGGGGAGGAGGGTAAGAAGGGGAGGAATTCTCGGAGGCGGCGTTTGAGCGAAAACGAAAGATTACTAATATAGGAAAGTTATGTCGGGAAGTGAAACATTATTCAAACTGTCCAACATATTAAGACAAAACACATCAACTGGTAATAGCGAGACACCGACTGTGGGAACGTTCTAAGCTCTGGCGTCTCAGGCCTCAGCGAAGAAACCACCTGGAAATTTCAACGACGAGATAATAATAATAATAATAATAATAATAATAATAATAATAATAATAATAATAATAATAATTATAATGATAAATTATTAATATTATTATTATTATTATTATTATTATTATTATTATTATTATTATAATCAAACAATATTGATCTTGGCTACATTGAAGAGAGAGAGAGAGAGAGAGAGAGAGAGAATGATTAAATAGAAGTTACAATGAAGTTAAAAAACAGATATAGTATGTACTATGGTCTATATTATGCATCAAAGTAAAAATTGTACGGGACATGAGATTGAGCGGCGATCATGTTAGTGTTTGCTTGTACTGTTGTACACTGCCATGTACAGTCATCGTCAGAGGCAGTCATGGCGCGCCGCCTTGGGTTGAGTGACGAACAAATTTACTGAGTTATTTATTTAGTATTTTATTTTGAACAATAACTGAAAAGTCAGAATGATTGAATCACTGATTCTGATGACTGATACCGACTGATTGAGTCCGATTCACTGTAAAATATATATATATATATATATATATATATATATATATATATATATATATATATATATATATATATATATATATATATATATATATGTGTGTGTGTGTGTGTGTGTGTGTGTGTGTGTGTGTGTGTGGGTGTGGGTGTGAGCATCCCGCGCTGCTAATGTGTTCGATAATTTTCTAAGTACCGCAAAAAGTACCGCAGGATTTTTTAGTGCGGTATTTTCAGAAAGTCTGCGGTAGTGCGGTACTTTTTTAAGATGCGGTACTACCGCACTACCGCACTAAGTACCGCACTTGCTCGCCTCTGGTAACCGAGAGACTAGCCAACAATGTCTGGCTAATAAAATAATACTCGTAGGTAAAGTGGGGACCATGCGACATTGCTGCGCGTTGCATCGGTGCTCATTTCCGCCTTGACTTTTTTGAGCCTGTGGTGGACTCGTATCTACTAGCCCGGGGACACATGGCCCTATGCCGTCCTGATTCCCACAATTTACTTTCCCCAAGTTTCCCCAGGTAGGTACCTGTTTATCGACCAACCCGAAAGGAAGGATGAACAGGAGCAATAGCTGGGTAAGCTGTGCCATTGCCGTCTCGATATTGAGAAGGCCTGACAGCTTGCTGGATTCTTTGGCGATGAGTCATCCAAGTAAGGCCGAGTGTGTCCCGCGTTCCCCAACTAAAATGTTATTTTTTGGTGTGTTTTAATGCATATTTTTGTGTTAAATGTATTTTTTCTGTGATAAATAAAGGTTTCCCAACATTAATATTTTATAAACATCATCAAATTAGATATAAAAAAGAGGAAATAAATAACATATATTATAAGGAGAGGGATAAATATTCACATAAAAAAAATCATATAAATACATTGACAGTCGTAACAGAGTAGACTAGACTCCTATTATTTTGATTTGTCACCGTTTCTAAATATCTCTTTGACATTCAAAACGCTCTCGTTACAATTACTATATTCAACAAGCCGCTCCACCATCCCTATACTAGGCAACCAGTCACCTGCTATCTGGCAGCGTCTTCCTCTTCTTCTTCTTCTTTTGACATGTAACGCTTTGTATCGCTTCTTAAGCCCCAAATACACTGCCGAATTTTGGCCACGAATTTGACGCCGAATCAGTTCGTGAAAAAATTCGGCGACTGGTTCGCCGACATGACCAAGATTCTTACAGTTCGTGACCATTCGGCGACATGTCGGCGAATGCTCAAGACAATTCGGGGACAATTCGGAGACATGTCGCCGACTATTCGGCGTCCATGTCGCCGAGCTAAAAATCTGAAATTTTAACGTTTTTTTTGTCGCGGAATAACTGGCGACAAGTCTCCGAATTGTCTTCGCATGTCCCCGAAGTGTCGGCGACATGTCGGGGACAATTCTCCGACAGTGCCAAGATTTCTGACAGCTGATCATCTGATGCCCACGTGGCATATAAAAGCTCGGGAATCCGTGTCTACCTCATGGACTACTACAACACCCGGGGAGCAGTGGCCTGGCAGGACAGAATTGTGGGCGAGTAAATACCATGTGGTAATATGTGTGGTAATATGTATGATAGTATGTGTAATAAAATGTATAAATGTGACTTGTTTTTGTTTTGCTCTCCTACAAATATTTTAGAATGAATGAATGTTTACGTAATATTAATAAACAAACCAGTAACTGAAAGAAGAAATAAATCTAAATAACTGAAAATGAAACAAAGGTTAAATAATGGCAGATTAATGATATTAAAAAATAAATAAAGTAATAAATGGTAAATTAATTATGAAATAAATGAAAATGTTAGTTCCATACCTATTTTATATATTCATGATTCTTCTTGTCTTTCATATTTTCTTGTTTACTATTTATTATTATAGTATTATTTTATTCCGTATATATATATATATATATATATATATATATATATATATATATATATATATATATATATATATATATATATATATATATATATATATATATATATATATATATATATATATATATATATATATATATATATATATATATATATATATATATACAGATAGATAGATAGATAGATAGATAGATAGATTGATAGATAGATAGATATAGATAGATAGATAGATATAGATAGACAGATAAATAGATATAGATAGATAGAAAGATACTACATAAATAGATAGACAGACCCCCGTGTACACCTCCCACCGCGACCCGGTTGCCGTGTCGTGATTAATTCGCCGAATATTTGGGGACATGTCCCCGAATAGTCTTGGCCATTCGGCGACATATCGGAGACATGTCCCGAATAGTCGGCGATATGTCGGCGGCAAATTTGCCAATAAAATTAAAATTTCAACGGTCAAAAATCGGCGACAATTCACCGAACACCGCGAACCGGACGACGAATTGTCTGCGACATGTCGGCGACATTTCGGCGACAATTCGGCGTCCATTTTGCATTCGTGCACATTCGGCGAACGGCCGCGAATTTTTCATGCAACATGAAACTTTCGTGGCGGTCGTGACCAACTGTCAAAAGTCGTGTGGTGGACGCAAATATGTCCCTGAACGGCCAAGAACAGGCAAGAAAGATGCCGAACTTGTTCGCGACACAGGATGACTTCCATATTCGCGCACATTCGTGAGCCAAAATTCGGCAGTGTATTTGGGGCTTTAGGTCTTCCTCTTCTCGTTCCTCTTTTCTTATTATTCACACACGTTCCTTTTGAGTATTATGTAACTTTCCTAACTGCAACAAAGTCACTTATTTTCACTTATTCACGCATTTGTTCATTCTTCTTCTTCTTCTTCTTTGACCTTTAAAGCTTTGTAGCACTTCTTAAATCCTCCTTCTCAACACTTCTATACTTCACACCATGCACTAGTCACTTCACAGTGCACATTTATACATTTCACCCTGAGCCTATAGGTGTTTTTCTGTTCTTTTCTTCCCCTGACTTTGCTTTTCTATGCACTTTTGTTAATAGTTTCCACTATTACGGGGATGTAGCAGTCGTAGTTGCCAGATACCAGGTGACTGAGTTGTCTAGTATAGAGGTTTTGCAGTGACGTCACGAAATAGCGTCGTCTGCACCTTGTGCGTCGTCTGCAAACCCGCTGGTGGTCACCTCCCCAGCAGAGTGAGCAGACGCACCACGTGTGCCCCATCCCCAAGTCACTACCCGCGGGCAAATGGCAGGGCCTTCAGCATCATTTGTGTTAAGTGATTACGCGAGATCGCTTGAGAATGTTACGAAGCTAAGATACATCGAAAAAATCAGTGCTTTTGGAGGAGGAGACTGGTAGACTGTCTGTCTGTCTGGCTGGCTGGTTGACTGGTTGCCTGGTGAGTTGATTGGCTGGCTGATTGGTAAACTGACTGTGTCTAACTGACCGACTGGATGGCTGGCTGGTTGACTGGATGACGGACTGGGTGGTTGACTGACTGGCTGATTGTTTGGCTGGCTGGCTGGTTGACTGGCTGATTGGTTGGTTGGCTGACTGTCTGGATGGTCGGTTGACTGGCTGTCCCTCTGCCTGGCCGATCTGTTGCTGACCAGTGATGCCCAGGTAGGCCCAGGTAGGCAGCACAGGCAAGCAGACAGGTGAGGGCAAGTGACGACAGGTGAGGGCAGGTGACGGCAAGTCACCATACACTACGCACTCTTGGTCACTTCCCTGCGTACACTTATATACTCCACCCAGCACTGACCTCTGTCCCTCTGTGCACTTTGCCTCCACTGAATTTCCTTTCCTATTTTCTTCCCCTGCTTGAGCGCCGCCATGCGTGTTTACCTCCGCCTGCTCATGTAAATCCCGTTCCAGAGTAATCCCCCGCCACACAGTAAGCTAGGGGACCCGGGGCAATACCTAAATGAGTGTTACCTCATGTAATAATCTGATCAGTCTTGCCTGTAATATATACCTCTGACAAAATGAGCACTGCAGAGTCGAGATGAAGCAGACGGTCGCCAGTTTTCCCTCCTCACAGCTGCTATCCACTTCCCCCGCCCTTCTGGATTCCCTGGAAATCTATAAAATGACACAGCATCTCTCCCGTGTCGGTTAGAACATCCAACCGCACAACATACGTATCCCATGACGAACACACAGAGCACTTGTGCAGCCGCCACCAAGGTTTGCTTTGATAAGGAACCAACGCCACTGACCACCAAGATGACCGTGCAGGCCCGCGCTACCCCCGCACCCCCACTGATGACGTCAGCTGCAAAACCTCTATAGGGATGGAGGATCGGCTTGTTGAATAATAGTAAATATAACGACAGCGTTATGAATGTCAGCATGAGATGTTTAGAAACGGTGACAAATCAATCTAATAGGAGTACCCAGCTACGACTGTTAATGTATTTATATGATTTTTTATGTGAATATTTATCCCTCTCCTTATACTGTATCTTATTTATTTCCTCTTTTTTATGCCTAATTTTATGATGTTTATAAGATATTAATTAATGTTGAAAAATCTTTATTTATCACAGAAAAAATATATCTTTCACAAAGATATGCATTAAAACACAATAAAATAACATTTTAGTTGGAGAGCGCGGGACACTCTCGGCCTAACTTGGATGACTCATACTTTGAGTTGTCAGGCCTTCTTCAATATCGAGACGGCAATGGCTGTGCGCCGAAGGCACCTAATCGGAGTCGAACCGGTGCCCCGAGGAGTGGTAGGCGGTCACAGAAACCACTCAGCTGCGGAGACGCAGGAGCTGTGGTGTAAAGAGAATAAGCCCATTTTAACTCGCACTCTGCCCGTGAATAGAACCCTAAATCTCTATTCAATCGAGAAATTTCGGTTGCGAGCCGAGTGCCTATAGTGCCTCCCCCCCCCAAAAAAAAAAAAAAATGTTTCTAGATCCGCCACTGATGTTGCCTGTCTGGTACAGAAAAATATCAATTAAGCCTCGCTGCACCCCAGCTCGCCGCAAGTTTGACTCTGACAAGGGCTCCAGCAGGACCACCAGATGGCAGGTCGAGCTCAGTGAAGGACTGAATAAGGAGGCCTCCAGTGGGAAGGCGGTGGCTGAGTGGTTAGCGTGCAGGCCCCGCACTCACTGCGTTATGGACGACGCGGGTTTGAATCCGCCTTTACCACCTGGTATTTTTGACACTGCCGAGAATGCATATGAGCTTCAGCACGTGACCTACACATGATGCAGAGACCTGGCGTGACTGGCTACTGTGTTTCAATCCACCAAGCGCAATGTTCAATCCCATCTGAATATGCAAAGTAATATATACAATATAGTACATAATATAGTAATATACAGAGAGATGCAAATATATGGAGGTACTTGAGATGTTGGATGAATTGAAGACCTGGACCTATGAGAAACAGAGAACAACTACCTTAATCAAATTAAAACTGCCAACTCCTGGGCTATCTGACTCCATGATGACTATCATCCGCATAGTCTATGTTCATCAAACTATGCACAGCCTCAACTCCTGAATACCCAGCACTTGCAAGAGCTGTGGTCACCAAGATACAAGAGTTTGCAGACAAAAAGAGAACACCAAAAAAAAGACCCAACAGGTGGATGATCTCCCCACAGGTGGATACCTTCAGATCGACTTTCTGGACATGCCAACATTGAAATACAGACGCTGTAGAGGGGGGGACACAGGGGGAGATGAATCTCATGGAAAACAATACAATACTCCCCAGCACTCCACACCAGCAGACAGACCCAGAGACGTCGTCATTCGTCATCACCCACACATCAGTCAACATCGCCCTGTTGATGGTGTCTATGGAGTGGAGAAGTTTTTTTTTTACAGAACAGTCCCACTATGGAATAATCTCCCAGCTGGGGGTTGCGGCCAGCTGAGATTTCTCAAAAAAAAAAAATCGTCTGGATAATCGATTTAGCAATTTTAAATAATTACATTAAATTAAGCCGCCACAGCCAACCCCTGTCAACACACGAGAGGATCAGTGAGCGCAGCATAGAGTCATTTTGACTGGACTGCGTTATGTACTTAAGTGAGTGACCTAAGACTACCCACATGCTGTCCTGAATACCACCTATTAACCCGGACTCTAAAAGAACCGTTCAAGTCATTCAAGAATGAGGTCCGGGGGGCAGCATGAGCCAAGAAAAAATGGCGCTACTATAAACACTTGCCTGCACCAAGACGGAAATAAAGACTAGGAAATGCTGGTGTTTTTTTATATGAAAACCTGTACATACATCCTTAGTGCATATACTGCAGCAGTTGAATAACTAAAAACATATATGTGGAAGAAATAATTAAGGCAGACAAGCTCATTTACTCCGAAGATCTGGGAACGAGAAAGCCAATGTTTTGAGTGGACTTGCTCACCGGCTAAGAACGCGGGTTCGATCCCCGGGCGGTGCCTGCCTTTTCTGGTGAACCTAACCCCCTACCACTCCAACAATAATGTAGTGCTGTGTGTAGTCTGTCGCCTTGAAATGACTTGAACAAACTCTGGCAGTATCTGGATTTAACTTATCTTTACGTACGTACGTACGTACGTAACGATAAAGATAAAGCTTTCCTAGCTTCTTACACCTGTTATTGTTATTACAGCCGTAAACAGCGTGTAGTGACACGACTTGCCTGATGGGCCAGCCTCCCATAACCCATTTTGTCAGTGGGGTACCTCTTTGGCCGACTGGTAAAGGAGTGGCTCTCCCGTTACGCTGGTCGCGGATTCGATTCCCGGCGCCGGCAAACCTTTCCTTGTCTGGATTAATTTTTCGTGTGTTTCGTTACACGCAGTGGCCGTGTGGGAGTGTTGTAATGAGAACAATTCTGGCATTTCAAGCACACCTTGTCATTGTTCACAGCAAGAAACTTCAATCCAGTGGCGCCGCGGCCACAGGTGTGGGTCTCCAGTGACGTATCTGTTTACATGTGACGTCACGAGCGCGGTGCATTGTGGGAAAAACAAGTGCATATCGATCTCATCCTTGAACCAGATGACATACCGCGCAGCCATGACGTCATGACGAACGCATCGCTTTTGTTTTAGGAAAAACAACTGTCAGCCATATTGGGATCGAGGCACGAGCGATCAGCTGAGCCCCTGCCCCTGATGATAGCTGGCCCGTGCCTCCCGTCTTCAAGATCAAACTTTAAGATATATTTGATGATAAGAACAATGAATATATGACTAATTTAACCCCGGGCATCCCCGGGCGGCATTTAGTAAGAACATAGGAATGTAAGCGGTTCGCAAAAAGCCCAATGGCCTATACTTAATTGGCAGCCCCTGTCTACCTACCGCGAGTGGCAGTGTAGCACCTATCAGTAACAGTAATAGATGGGCCACTAACACACACACCAACACAGATATAGATGGGGCCACTAACACACACATCAACACAGTAACAGACGGGCCACTAACACACACACCAACACAGATATAGATGGGGCCACTAACACACACATCAACACAGTAACAGATGGGCCACTAACACACACACCAACACAGTAATAGATGGGCCACTAACACACCCACCCACACAGATATAGATGGGGCCACTAACACACACTCAACACAGTAATGGATGGACCACTAACACACACACCAACACAGTAATAGATGAGTCACTATCACCCACACCCACACAGTAATAGATGGGCCACTAACACACACACCCACACAGTAATAGATGGGCCACTAACACCCACAAACACACAGTAATAGATGGGCCACTAACACCCACACCCACACAGTAATAGATGGGCCACTAACACCCACACCCACACAGTAATAGATGGGCCACTAACACACACACCAACACAGTAATAGATGGGCCACTAACACACACACCAACACAGTAATAGATGGGCCACTAACACACACACCAACACAGTAAGAGATGGGTCACTAACACCCACACCCACACAGTAATAGATGGGCCACTAACACACACACACACACACACACACACACACACACACACACACACACACACACACACACACACACACACCAACACAGTAATAGATGGGCCACTAACACCCACACCTACACAGTAATAGATGGGCCACTAACACACACACCAACACAGTAATAGAAGGGCCACTAACACGCACACCAACACATTAATAGATGGGCCACTAACACACACACCAACACAGTAATAGATGGGCCACTAACACCCACACCAACACAGTGATTGATGGGCCACTAACACACACACACACACACACAGTAATAGAAGGGCCACTAACACCCACACCAACACAGTAATAGAAGGGCCACTAACACACAGACCAACACAGTGATTGATGGGCCACTAACACACACACCAACACAGTGATTGATGGGCCACTAACACACACACCAACACAGTGATTGATGGGCCACTAACACACACACCAACACAGTGATTGATGGGCCACTAACACACACACCAACACAGTGATTGATGGGCCACTAACACACACACCAACACAGTGAATGATGGGCCACTAACACACAGACCAACACAGTGATTGATGGGCCACTAACACACACCAACACAGTGATTGATGGGCCACTAACACACACACCAACACAGTGACTGATGGGCCACTAACACACACACCAACACAGTGATTGATGGGCCACTAACACACACACACACACACACACACACACACACACACACACACAGTAATAGATGGGCCACTAACACCCACACCTACACAGTAATAGATGGGCCACTAACACACACACCAACACAGTAATAGATGGGCCACTAACACCCACACCAACACAGTGATTGATGGGCCACTAACACACACACACCAACACAGTAATAGAAGGGCCACTAACACCCACACCAACACAGTAATAGAAGGGCCACTAACACACAGACCAACACAGTGATTGATGGGCCACTAACACACACACCAACACAGTAATAGAAGGGCCACAAACACACACACACCAACACAGTGATTGATAGGCCACTAACACCCACACCAACACAGTGATTGATGGGCCACTAACACACACACCAACACAGTAATAGAAGGGCCACTAACACACACACCAACACAGTGATTGATAGGCCACTAACACCCACACCAACACAGTGATTGATGGGCCACTAACACACACACCAACACAGTGAATGATGGGCCACTAACACCCACACCAACACAGTGATTGATGGGCCACTAACACACACACCAACACAGTGATTGATGGGCCACTAACACACACACCAACACAGTGATTGATGGGCCACTAACACCCACACCAACACAGTGATTGATGGGCCACTAACACACATACCAACACAGTGAATGATGGACCACTAACACACACACCAACACAGTGATTGATGGGCCACTAACACCCACACCCACACAGTAATAGAAGGGCAACTAACACACACCAACACAGTGATTGATGGGCCACTAACATCCCCCTATTATAAGCATTAAGCTTCTCTAATTTATCAAAAAAATAAAGATACAATTGAAATATATATTACATTTACCTTTGGTAAAATGAGCACTGCAAAGGCGGGTAGCAGAAGTCGGTTGCCACCCATCTCTCTTTACAGCTGCTATCCATTTTTGCCGCTGTTCCTTTTTTTTTTTTTTTTTTTTTTTTTTTTTACAGCTAAGGAGACAGTTCAAGGGCGTAAAGAAAAATATTTAAAAAAGCCCGCTTCTTACTGCTCCTGAATAGAGGTCAAAGGAGTGTTAAAAAAGAGAGGTCAATTTCGGGAGGAGTGGTGTCCAGATACCCTCCTCTTGAAAGAGTTCAAATCGTAGGCAGGAGGAAATACAGATGAAGGAAGATTGTTCCAGAGTTTACCAGCGTGAGGGATGAAAGAGTGAAGATGCTGGTTGACTCTTGCATAAGGTGTTTGGACAGTACTATAGGGATGAGCATGAGTAGAAAGTCGTGTGCAGCGGGGCCGCGGGAGGGGGGGAGGCATGCAGTTAGCAAATTCAGAAGAGCAGTCAGCAAGAAAATATCGATAGACGATAGAGAGGTAATTAACATGGCGGCGGAATTTGAGAGGTAGACGCTTGACTATCAGTATGAGGAGGAGAGCTGATGAGACGAAGAGCCTTTGATTCCACTCTGTCAAGGAGAGCTGTATGAGTGGAGCCCCCCCACACATGAGATGCATACTCCATACGAGGACGGACAAGGCCCCTGTAAATGGATAGCTATGTGCGAGAGAGAAGAACTGGCGGAGACGGTACAGAACGCCCAGCCTCGAGGAAGCTGATTTAGTAAGAGATGAGATATGAAGTTTCCAGTTGAGATTTTGAGTTAAGGCCGGATAGACCGAGGATGTTTAGTGTTGAAGAAGGTGATAGCTGAGGGTTATCAAAGAATAGGGGATATTTGTTTGGAAGATTGTGTCGAGTGGATAGGTGGAAAACTGTGTTTTTGAGGCGTTGAAAGACACCAGGTTCCTCTTGCCCCAATCGGAAATAATAGTAAGGTCTGAGTCTAAGCGTTCTGTTGCCTCCAGTCTTGAATCGTTAAGTTCCTGTAGGGTGGGTCTTCTATTAAAAGAAGTTGAGTAATGCAGAGTGGAATCATCGGCGTAAGCATGTATAGAACAGTTCATTTTGGAAAGATCACCAATGAACAACAGAAAGAGAGTGGGAGATAGGACAGAACCCTGTGGGACACCACTGTTAAAAGGTTTAGGGGAAGAACAGTGACCGTCTACCACCGCAGAGATAGAACGGTCAGAAAGGAAACTGGAGATAAAGGGTTGGTTGAAAACCAATAAAACGACTACTCTTCCCTCCCAGTGCTACCAACTGCACAACAACTATAAACCATTTTCAAGATTGAGGCGGGAAAAAGATGAGGAGCTGATCGATCTCTTACTGTAAATATATGTGCCTCCCAAAATGGCGGGCCTCTGCGGGGCAGGTGACACTGACAGTGAACAGCTGATCGCTGCTGCTGACGTCACGTGCAACCCCTCTTAATCCTTGCTTTTTATAACAAAATTCTCAAATAATTCTATTACTGAATCGTATTTGCCAACTCAACAGCTGCCTAATTTAATTACATATCCTTAGCAATAAAAAAGCGCAAAATCTGACTATGAATGAATGCCAAGATTAATATGAAATGGTTTTCTAAATACATTTAATATGGAGAGAGTGAACCAGATGACCATTACGCAGTCATGACGTCATCGATGACGTTTCAATGAGCTATCCTCTTTTTGTCTATAATTCTTGCCTTAACCCTGCCTTACCCAAGGTCTGTTGCTGTGGTGAGTTTTCCGGGATGGGTGCTGTAATTTTTTATCTTATTATTAGAGGGCTAGACATCCGCGGCGAACTACATATTTTACATTTCATCCAGCATCCATATGACTTCTTTTTATGTTATAGGAAGGCCTCATATGTTTGTTGCGTAGTAGCTTGCACTGTGTTATGGGCGATCTTGTGTTCTAGCGATAAAACTCGCTATTTTTTTGTCTCAACATTGTAATAATAATCGCAGCTCTTACCGCAGATATTCCTTCTTGTCGTACTTTCATCCATAAGAAGGACTACCTATTTTGTTCATCATTTGCATGCCTGAAGACAAGGCAAGACGGTATATATAAGATATTACAGTGATATGGTTAAACCCTCGCGAAAATAAGTTCCTTTATATTTGATACTCACGTCCTTGCTCACGCGTGTGTGTGTGTGTGTGTGTCAGCTGGCCGCCCGTGCTCGCCGCCGCGCCGCAGGTCTGCCACCACCGCCAGTCTGCCAGTATCACACACAAGAAAGATGGCGACGGTCATGCAGCGGCAGAGGTCTCGCAGACGACTGGCGGCTCTTACATTTCTCTCCAACATTTCGTTGGACGGCACGCACCGAGACACCCGTCTCTCCCAGTACGGGGGCGGAGGCTTCCTCGGGAAAGTGCTAGACGTCCACAGCGATGTTCAGTCCGACAGAAATAAGGAGAACCAAGCTGTGCTGGGGAAGGAGGAGCAGGACAACTCAGTGCCCGCGACGAAGCAGGTGCAGGGAGTGCCACCCTGCCAGTCAGACGGCCAGATCTCCCTCAAAGATACAGGCGACACCACCGACAAGCCTCACGGGATACATTTTAGGGACAGGTAAGGCACCTGCCACAAGTGATGCAAGTAGGTGAGTAATGTTAGTGCGGGAACGGTATAAGAAACTTCATCCGAGGCCAAGACGTGACCTGTGTGACGGGGAGGAGTATGAACTGAAAGCTTCCATAGGTATGACAACACACATGGCATCTTGACAAAGCTGATGGTCTCTTGGCCTGGCTTATGTATGTTTTTAATTGTTTGATATGTTAAAACAAATGGCAAACTCTCCTCGCTGCTACTCTTACTGCAAAGGAAATAAACCTGACAAATAATGTAACTACTTAATAGCAAAGTTCACTAATGCTTTGGGAAGCTGCCTTTTAGACACAAATAACCTCTAAAGACAGTTCATTCCAGTGTAAAATTTGGTGATTGTACTAGATAGTTTTTTTATCATCAGAAAGCAGATACAAAAGCCACAACATAGTTAAATATCTGCAGTAAATTCACTCGAGTACTTTTGTAGCTTTCTTCCAGTGAAAAAAGTTATGTCCACTTGCAAAAGTATCATACTCTACCCATAAATTATAGTCTGAAATAAACTGCTCAGGATTGCTAAATAATCACCATTATGCCTTGCTAAGATGGTAACCCAGCCCACATATAATGGGTTAATTGGGTGGAACAACTGCCACAATCCTCCATAGTAATAAATCAAGTGAGAAGAAACTTCAAGAGGGTGGGCAACATAGCCCACGGGCCATATCCGGCCCATCAAGGCCTAGCGTCCAGCTTGCCACCATGCTAGGCACTAACATTGCAATCCAGCCCACGAAACCCCAGGAAAAAAATAGCAAAGGGAGGCTGTGGCTGAGTGGTTAGTGTGCTGGTGCCATGTTCAGGAGGATGTGGGTTCGAGTCCTGCCCACTGCACAGCTGCGATTTTTCAGTCACCGCCGATTGGCCTAAGACTACCCACATGCTGCCCTGAAGACTGTCCAGCAACCCGGACTCCAGATTACCTCTCTAAAGAGAGGTTCAAAGATGAGCTCAGGGGGACAGCATGAGTCAAGCAAGTTGGTGCAACAACAATCACTTACCTGTGCCAGAACAGGCTGGGCTGACCATCAGGCCCCGCCAGAAAAGCCTACAGGCGCAATAGGCAGAGATGTAAAAAAAAAAAAAAATAAATAAATTAATGAAAATTACAGCATCTGCTGGCAAATAATGTTCTCCAAGGCTGCACTTCTCACCTCACTCTGCGAGAGTTGCCAGGTCTGTCCTTTCAACCCCTTCGTTAATGGATTTCCGAAATGTTGTACATGCGTACAACATAACTAAAGTTTGGCTGAGGAACTGATGTTGTACATGCATACAACATCATAAGTTCAGGGTGTATGGAGCCTTACCAAAACTCGGTTCGGCATGTGCAGTAATCCCTCGTCTATCGCGGAGGTTAGGTTCCAGAACCCCCCGCGATAGGTGAAAATCCGCGAAGTAGTGACCTCATATATTTTTTATTATTCATATATTTTAAGGCTTTATAAACCCTCCCTACACTCTTACAAACCTTTCCCACACTCCTGTTGACCTTTCCCACACTCTTACAAACACTTCCTACGACGTTTCGTCGTTATGACGCGGTCCCAATAAATGATTCTATAATTCTTGTTTTGATTTTCGACATTTGCTTCGTAAATACAAACTTCGTGCAGGAATTAGTTTGTTGAGCGGGGTGGAAGAATACTCAGAGAAAGGACAATATGAGCGTAACTCACTTCCTTTATATCACAACTTGGTAAATACGGGGGAGGGGAAAGAGAGGAGAGGGACAGAGTGAGTCATGAAAAAATACCAATAGAGGATGTAAGAAGGGAGAACAAGGAAAAGAAGTGGAGGAAACAGGTAGAGATAGAGAGGATGAAAACAAGAAGAAAGGAGAAGGGTGTGGGGAGGGAGGGACAGTGGGGAGAGTCAGGTCAGGACTTTGGTCAGGACATGACCTGACTCGACATGACCTGACTCACTTTCGCCCCTCCCTCCCCAGATCCTTCCCATTTCCCCTTCTGTGTGTGTGTGTGTGTGTGTGTAATTCATCTCCTGGTCTGCTGTGGGTCTCTCGAGACAGCCAGCCATTCCCCTATGGAAGAGCACAGAGCTCATAGTACTGATCTTTGGGTAGGACTGAGACCACTCACACATTTCCCCTCTCATTTCCCCTTCTCCCTCTGTGTGTGTGTGTGTGTGTGTGTGTGTGTGTGTGTGTGTGTGTTTACCTAGTTGTAAACACACACACACACACACACACACACACACAGAGGGAGAAGGGGAAATGTGTGAGTGGTCTCAGTCCTACCCAAAGATTGGTACTATGAGCTCTGTGCTCTTCCGTAGGGGAATGGCTGGCCGTCTCGAGAGAGACCCGCAGCAGACCAACAGGTGAAAAAAAAAATGCAGAGGGAGAAGGGTGTGGGGAGGGAGTGGCAGAAGAGAGTCAGGTCAGGGCTTTGGTCAGGACATGACCTGACTCACTTCTGCCCCTCCCTCCACACACCCTTCCCATTTCCCCTGCTGTGTGTGTGTGTGTGTGTGTGTGTGTGTGTGTGTGTGTGTGTGTGTGTGTGTGTGTGTGTTTATATAATCTAATGGGGAAGGAGAAAGGGAGGAAGAGAGTGACAGAGTGAGTGATAAGGCTAAAGATAAGAGGGTGTGAGAAAGGGGGAAATGAGTGGAGGAAATGGAACAGGAAAAGAAGAGAGGTACAGAGGGAGGGTCAGGTAAAAGTGAGGTAAAAGGGAGAGAGAAAAGGTGTGAGTGGGAAGGAAAGAAAATAAAAGAAAAACTGGGAGGGAGGGGAAAGGAAAAGAAAAGAGAGGTAGGTAGGGAGGGTCAGGTAAAGGTGAGGTAAAAGGGAGAGAGAAAAGGTGGGAGTGGGAGTGAAAGAGATTAAAAGAGAAAAACTGGGAGGGAAGGGAGAGGAAAAGAAGAAAGAAATGAGAAGGAAGGAGAAAAATACGGGGACGGAAAGGGTGAAGAAAGAAACGAAGTGGGGGAGGAGTGAACCAGGGAAAAGCCTAACGGCGCAATAGGCCGTGATGGAAAAATTAAAAATAGGTGGGTGACGTTGGTGCTTATTTAGGTGTGTTCCATGTTGATTTATAGTTTTCATTTTTTTGGCTTGAAAATGCTTAATTTACTGCAAAAATATTTAAAATAGTAAATATATAAAAATACCCATAAACCGCAAAATCTCGCAATACGATATGATTTAAAAATCCGCAATACAGCGAGACCGCGATAAGTGAACCGCAATATGGCGAGGGATTACTGTATAGGCAAGCCCTCATATTGTGGCCTATGGCATCCATGCAGTGACTTCATGCCATCCCATATGGCACTCTAAAGAGGCACTAATAGTGCCAACTACATCCATTTGTTTATTTGGGGTATTTTAACTTTTTTTTATGTTTCTATATACATACCTTTGTCTGTATCATATAAAATATACTATGTTGAAAAAAAACCTGCTGTTGGCACCTAAGCCATGCAGCCTTGAGTGGCGGCCTTGCCAGCCCCTCTCAGTTGCCTCTCAGTACTCGTCACACTCGCATTACTGCCCGAGGCTATCTCAACCATGACGTCTCCTGCCTGTGATTCAGACGATGGTGTAGGGACGGAGTTTGAGGGCTCGGACGATGAGGGTACACAGACAGACATTACTGTTAGCGATAGTGATGAGGAGTACTTGCTGGAAAATGATCCTGATGTGAGAAGCAGCGAGGAGAGTGGGGTTGATGAGTCAGACATGGCTACCGAAGCGATGCCAGCACCTCCATAACAGCTTGCAGGTGCTGCTCCAGAGTTCGTAATTTTCAAGTTGCGCAGATAGAAAAATCCAGTTCGGCAGGTGAGGGTTAGCGCGGGAGCGGGGGTGAGTCCCGGTAATGAAGGGGTTAAAGACTGTCCTTTTTGAGATCTGGTTGTCCTATTTAACCCTAAATCAGTCAACCTATGAAATTGCAACAATTATGATCGACGTGTGCCAATTGGAGTCACAGTAGGAAAAAAATAAAAATAGAATATGAAAACATGCTTCATTCATTCCAAATTGCACTGTGGTTCAAAAATAAGGCTTCTATACTGCCACTGAATAGCCAGGAATAAGTACTGATATCTCCAGGGTGTTGTGACTTTGCTTATCTGTCTATTTTTTTAGCTAATGGTGATAGGTAGTAGATTATGCATATTATTATTATTATTATTATTATTATTATTGGTGTTATTATTACTACATTTTTTTATATTATTTTATATTATTATTATTATATATTATTATTATCATTATTATTATTGGTGTTATTATTATTATTATTATACATTTTTATTATATTATATATTATTATTATTTTTATTATTATTATTATTATTATCTTTATTATTATTATCTTTATTATCATAGTATTTAAAATAAAAAAAATAATCAACTTTTTATTTTTCCTATACATACTTATACACTTAGCTGTGTCAGGGCACTCCTGGGAGGATGCTTTTGGGAGTAGACTAAGATGTTCATGATTTATATCATAACACAGTGGGCAAGTCTTGTGAAAAGGGCATCATTTAGATTCTTTTGGTGAATCTAGTGGCTTGCCCCATAGGTCAGTTATGACTTGAGCCCATATGGGGAGGTTAGTTGGGATTTGACCCAGGATCAGATTTGGTTATGTCATGTCAAATTAAAATAGCTTATGGCAATATTAGGCTATTTTATCTGGGTCGTGATCTGTAGAGTCCCTTGATAGATAGAGTCCCTACAACCTAAAATTTGGACGCCATTATTGGCCCTGTTTTCGCCACGCTTTTCAAACGCTAGCACACGCTCTCTTTTGTATTTGTTTCACAGCTATACGGGTCGTCCACTGAAACTGAGCACACTTGTGTCAAACCTGCACACCTTCCCCTAACAGCCAGGAGGGAGCCAGCATGCAGCCAACGAGCTTTAGGAAAATAAATAAGAGACAGTTTGTGTCTACACTAACAGGTGTCGCCAACCCACCATTACGTCTCTTATTTATTTTCCCAGAGGTCGCTGGCTGCTGGCTCCCTGTTGGCTGTTAGGGGAAGGTGTGCAGGTTTGACACAAGAGTGCTCAGTTTCAGTGGACGACCCGTATGACTGTGAAACAAATACAAAAGAGAGCGTGTGCTAGCATTTGAAAAGCGTGGTGAAAACAGGGCCAATAATGGCGTCCAAATTTTAGGTTGTCGGGACTCTATCTATCAAGGGACTCTACAGATCACGACCCAGAAACGGGTTACACTAAATGGAAGACGATAATAGTGTATGCCCTTACCATGGCTCTCTGCAAGAGTGAATCTATTATCTGATCTGTTTTGATCCATATAGCATTAATTTTTAACTTGTTTTCTTGTTTATCATTAATTTATGGATGGTAAAAGGGAATAATATTTTATATTATGGATAAACACAGTCAAGAGATGAATTTAGACCTCATTAAAACTATTATAATCACAAAAATAGCTGTCTGCAAAATTGCTTGATTTGGAGATCCATTCTGAATTGGAAATTTTTTGTGTGGAGTGACAAATATAGCAATTGTTTTGTATTACTAAGAACTACATATTTACTAGTTAAAGGGATATCATCATTCAAGACAGACAACTATTTTGTTGTGTTTTGCCATCTTTGGGTGATAATTTTCATTGCTAATTTATGATTTTGCCATACTTGCTCTTCCACCTTAAATAACAGTCCAGTGACAATTCAAGTTTGGAAAAATGTAGGTTCGGGGTATTCTAAAGAGGAAAAGGTTTTACTTTGGTCCTTGCTTCTTAGTAAATGTAATGTCTTATTTTTTTTACGTATAACATCTTGTTCATTAATGTCCACAAGCTTACTGGAAGAAAGGGGTAGCTACCTTAGAAACTATAGGTGTGTGCTAAGAATTATTGTTGGAATTTACATTGAAAATGTTGCCAGGTGTGCTCATGACAGGGCTGTAATTTTGGCAGATTTCCAGGGGCTGCTAGAAGGCATCATAGGTTCATGGGGTGGGAGGGTAAGAGCGGTGAGCGAAGTGAGCATGCACAAGTGGGGGAATTTTTTTGAAAACTGAGCACTTTTAGGGGCATTTTAAGGCCAATATAGAAAACATTGGGGGCTATAGCCCCCCTAGCCCCCCAGAAATTATGGCCCTGTATGATGATTTTTTAGAAGTAGTTATACTAAAATAATACAACCACCACTGCCAAGAAGAAAATGGTGAAGGTTGTATCTCCCTTGCTGACACGTCATCTGTTTGTTTACGTGTAACAGCTGAGCTGTAGCAGCTGCTGCTGCTTCTTTTTTATTTTTTTATTTTTTTTATTTTTTTTACAGCAAAGGGATATCATCATCAGTTCAAGGGCGTAAAGAAAAATATTAAAAAAAGCCCGCTACTTACTGCTCCTGAATAGAGGTCAAAGGAGTGGCCAAAAAGAGAGGTCAATTTCGGGAGGAGAGGTTTCCTGATGCCCTCCTTTTGAAGGAGTTCAAGTCGTAGGCAGGAGGAAATACAGATGAAGGAAAATTGTTCCAGAGTTTACCAGCGTGAGGGATGATAGAGTGAAGATGCTGGTTGACTCTTGCATAAGGGGTTTGGACAGTATAGGGATGAGCATGAGTAGAAAGTCGTGTGCAGCGGGGCCGCGGGAGGGGGGAGGCATGCAGTTAGCAAGTTCAGAAGAGCAGTCAGCAAGAAAATATTGATAGAAGATAGAAAGAGAGGCAACATGGCGGCGGAATTTAAGAGGTAGAAGACTATCAGTAGGAGGAGGAGAGCTGATGAGACGAAGAGCCTTCGACTCCACTCTGTCAAGGAGAGCTGTGTGAGAGGAGCCCCCCCACACATGAGATGCATACTCCATACGAGGGCGGACAAGGCCCCTGTAAATGGATAGCAACTGTGCGGGGAAGAAGAACTGGCGGAGACAGTACAGAACGCCCAGCCGCGAGGAAGCTGATTTAGTAAGAGAAGCGATATGAAGTTTCCAGTTGAGATTTTGAGTTAAGAATAGACCGAGGATGTTTAGTGTTGAAGAAGGTGATAGCTGAGTGTTGTCAAAGAATAGGGGATAGTTGTTTGGAAGATTGTGTCGAGTGGATAGGTGGAGAAACTGTGTTTTTGAGACGTTGAAGGACACCAGGTTCCTCTTCCCCTAAGGGCTTCGTGGTGCAGTGGTTAGCACACTTGGCTCACAATCGAGAGTGGAAAAATTTGGGCCGGTTTTCCGATACCCTACGCCCCTGTCCACCCAGCAGTGAATGGGTACCAGGTATTAATTGGGGGTTGTGTCCCATCTCGTGGGAACTGTTCCCTTCTCCTATAATTCCTTCCCCCTCCTGTCTCTCTCCAGCATATGACCACAGATGTTGCGCCGACTAAACGAAACTTTCCAACTTTCCTCTTGCCCCGATCGGAAATAATAGTAAGGTCTGAGGCTAAGCGTTCTGTTGCCTCCAGCCTTGAATCGTTAAGTTCCTGTAGGGTGAGTCTTCTATTAAAAGAAGTTGAGTAATGCAGAGTGGAGTTATCGGCGTAAGAATGGATAGGACAGTTCGTTTTGGAAAGAAGATCATCAATGAACAACAGAAAGAGAGTAGGAGATAGGACAGAACCCTGTGGGACACCACTGTTAATAGGTTTAGGGGAAGAACATTGACTGTCTACCACAGCAGAAATAGAATGGACAGAAAGGAAACTGGAGATAAAGGTACAGAGAGAAGGATAGAAACTGCAGGAGGGGAGTTTGGAAAGCAAGATTTGTGCCAGATCCTATCAAAAGCTTTTGATATGTCCAGCGCAATAGCAAAAGTTTCACCGAGACGGCTAAGAGAGGATGACCAAGAGTCAGTCAGGAAGGCAAAGAGATCACCAGTAGAACGCCCCTTGCGGAACCCATACTGGCGATCAGATAGAAGGTCAGAAATGGAAAGGTGCTTTTGAATCTTCTGGTTAAGGATTGATTCAAAAGCTTTAGATAGACAAGAAAGTAAAGCTATAGGACGGTAGTTTGAGGGATTGAAACGGTCACCCTTCTTAAGCACAGGCTGTATGAAGGCATACTTCCAGCAGGAAGGAAAGGTAGATGTTGACAGGCAGAGGCGAAAGAGTTTGACCAGGCAATGTGTCAGCACGGAGGCACAGTTTTTAAGGACAATAGGAGGCACTCCATCAGGTCCATAAGCCTTCTGAGGATTGAGGCCAGAGAGGGCATAGAAAACATCATTATGAAGAATCTTTATAACAGGCATAAAAGAGTCAGAGGAGGGATGAGCAGGAGGAATATGCCCAGAATCATCCAGAGTGGAGTTTTTAGAAAAAGTTTGAGAGAAGAGTTCAACCTTAGAGATAGATAGTTTTTATTTCCCGTTTCATATTTTTGTAACCCAATTTTTTATAGAAAAATCATTCATAAGTAAATGATTCACATTCTATATGTTGAAGCCTCTTGAGTAAAAAAAGAAAATGGTGGACAAATCGTGACTGCCACAAAGAGAGTGTCCGTTGCTTAACTTGTAGTTAATCTTTAAGATGTGATGCTTAAATGTGCCTTACAGAGTGTGGTAAAAGTCTGGGGCAGTTACTGAATATTGATGATTGTTGGACTGAGCATGGTAAATGTCTAGGAATGGTGCAACAAAAAAGCCTAGGCACTGCCCCAATAAAGTGAAACATGAGGCCAAAAGGTAGGACAGTTTTGGGTGAAGAGGTGTCTTGACACTTCTCTTGGAAGAGAACATGTTGTAGGCAGGAGGAAATACAGACAAAGGAAGGCTGTTCCGGAGTTTATCACCGGAAAGGATAAAAGAATGAAAATACTGTTTAACTCTTGCATAAGGGATTTGGACAGTACACTCAGCCCCCGATTTAACAGACCCCAATTTAACGGATTTCGGATTTAATGGACCACAAAATCTCAACGGAAAAATACCCAGCAACGGACAGAATGTCCATTGCTGGGTAGATTTGTCCGTGTGACACCGGATTTAGAAATGTCAAAACCCTAAAATAACAAAAGAAGAGATGGAAGAAAAGAAAGGGGTCCCGTGCAACTTGTGGAAAATAAGAATTGGCAAATTGAGAAGCCCAAACCCATAATAAACACAGCCACACACACACACACACGGGCCCCGATAAAAATATCGTTCAGGTGGCGCCGATGCAAAGGCCACGCCGCCGACACTCATCATCATCATCACCATCATCAGCCGCCTGTCAGCTCTTCGGGCCCAGCGCGCGGGCGGTGTGGCAGAATGAAATGTCCGGGTTGTCTGGATGCCGTATTCACTGCCAGACGTGTGTGGTATCACCCACTTCCTGTATTTATCGTATGTAAGTATTTTCAAGCAACAGACCACCCTTCCCCCCTTTTAATCCATTAAATCGAGGGCCGAGTGTATGGGGATGAGCAAGAGCAGCACATCGAGTGTAACGGGACTGTGGAAGGGGGAGGCATGCAATTAGCAAGTTCAGAAGAGTAATCAGCTTAAAAATATTGGTAGAAGATAGAAAGAGATGCAACATTGTAGCAGAATTTAAGAGGAGTGCCTCCTATTGTCCCTAAAAATTGCTTCCATGCTGAAGTCCTGCCTGGTCAAACTCTTTTGTCTCTGCCTGTCAACATCAACCTTTCCTTCCTGCTGGAAGCACACCTACTTTAAGCCTGTGCCTAAATGGGTGACTGTTTCAATCCCTCAAACTACTGTCCTATAGCTTTACTTTCCTGTCTTTCTAAAGCTTTTGAATCAATCCTTAACCAGAAGATTCTTAAGCATCTATCCGCCTCTGACCTTCTATCTGATCGCCAGTATGGGTTCTTTCAGGGGCGTTCTACTGGTAATCATCTTGCTTTCTTAACCATACCTTGGTCATCCTCTTTTAGCCGTTTTGGTGAAACTTTTGCTATTGTCTTAGATATCTCAAAAGCTTTTGACAGTCTGGCACAAATCTTTGCTTTCTAAACTACCCTCCTACGGATTGTATCCCTATCTGCCACTTTTGCTGTATATATGTAGATGATATATGGGTGTGTATTTATATGATGAATGGTCCTACAGTGAATTTATATTTCCTTCAGAACCAACACCGGCACTTCTGAGGGAGGGGATCGCTCTGGGGCCCATCGCAAGCGCTCGACTCACCACCACCACCACCACCACCTTTCTCTTGTGGAAAAAGCTCAATGTTTTAGTAGCAATGAGAGCTTAGGTGGCCCTCTCCCAAGTAAGTACCTCATTATGTTTACCCTCAGAATCTGTCCTGAAGATTTATTATCTACTGAACCCTCACCAGTTTCACGCTTGCTTTGTTCTGAAGGTATATGGTAGCGCTAAACTCGAGGATCGCGAAAGCCGGGGTGTTGAACACACTAAAAAAGCACTTATTTTGTTATGGCCTGTGGAGCAGCTGACTTTTTCTTGCACTTTACACCCTTGTTGTCTCAAAATATGTACCTTTAAAAAAGGAAGAAAATGGGAAGTGAGAACAGGTTGTTTTGAAGCTGCAGCTGAAGGCAGCTGCCTTACGATTGGCTGATAGTTCTGAAAACACGCTTGTGATTTGCTGTGAGTCTGATGACGTCATCGATGGTGCTCACCCAACCAGTGGACTCGCTGCCTTAACCCCTTGACTACGACCGGGCCAAAACAGCGCCCCGCGCCATATCCGGGATCGCCACACACACTTAAAGTTCACCAACATAATCTGTTCGTGTCAGTAGTTCAGTTTTTATGTCAGATTATACTTCAATTGTAGGAGGGTAAATAAAAAAAAAAATTAAATCCATTTATTAATACATGAAAAAAGTGGTAAATTTTAGTAACATTTTAGTACCGCTGAGGCAAAAAAACATGTTATTGCGCAGTTACTGATGCCAGATGTGGTACCACGTTATTTAACCAGGGTTAAGGTGGTGTCACACTTACCCTTTTCCTCCGACAGTTGAGGCTACGGGTTGCCCGTATGCACAGCGCTACAGTATTAACCAAAACACAATGGAGTTAGGTCTCTGTTATGAACTAAGAAGCTTTGTCATGCCAACTTTTTTGGTTACAACTGATGATCAGTTGCCAATTTGTCAACCTGTAGCCGTGAGTCACGGAAATCACACACATTGTAATCAGAAGTTGTATGCCTCAAAAACTCAATTTCTCTACATGTCAACTCTACACTTCCATTCAACTGTCCCTATCTTCAGTAGCACCCAGCTGTCTTTTTCTACACTAAACATCCTCAGTGTATCCTTTGATTAAAATCTTAATCAGAAACCTCTTATCTCCTCTCTTACTAAGTCAGTTTCCTTCAGGTTGGGCATTCTGAATCATCTCCACCAATTTTTTCCCCCTCAACAAGGATCTTGTCCATCCTTGTTTGGAGTATGCATCTCATATGGGAGGGGGGGCTCCACACACACACAGCCCTTTTGGACAGAGTAGAGTCAAAGGGTCTTTGTCTCATCGACATCCCTCCTCTTACTGATAGTCTTCTGCCTCTTAAATTCCACCGCAGTGTTTCCTCTCTTTTTATCTTCTGTCAATATTTTCATGCTGGCTGCTCTTCTGACCTTGCTAACTGCATGCCTCCACCACTCCCATGGCTCCGCTGCACACAACTCTCTTCTCTAGCTCATCCCTATACTGTCCAAATCCCTTATGCAGAAGTTAACCAGCATCTTTACTCTTTCATACCTTTCACTTGTAAACTCTGGAACAGCCTTCCTTCATCTGCATTTCCTCCTGCTTATGAATTGACCTCTTTCAAGAGAGGAGTATCAAGACACCTCTCCACCCAAAATTGACCTCTCTATTGGCCACTCTTCTCTACTTTTAACCCTTTTGTTGCTAAACGCTCGCAGCGAGCACTAAAGTAACTTGCCAGTGGTGCTAAATGCTCGCTGCAAGCTCCAGTCGTACTCAAATTTCCCGCATATGAGAGTGTTCCAACACTATTTCTCACCCCACAGCATTTCCAATTCAGTGGGTTTTCCACAAAATTTGGTGGAAAATCATATCAGCCTAGAGCGAAAAAGCGCAGAAAATCTACAGACAAGCAACTGGTGGATGTTGTTGACCAATATAGTGACATTTTTGCATAGCTTCACCTATCACATGACTGATATTTTGACCAAATGGTTGTAAATTTTGCAGCTGGCAATACTGCCCTGCCAGCACCCCATCATCAAGAGATCTACTCAGTATGTTGCCTTACAGCTGACTGTCCCACTCGCATAAATGTATGTCTTCACAGGCAACACCCCCTGAACGTGCCTGTACATTCGCAGGAGAGGCTTACATTACCAAATCTTATAGATCTTGGTCTCCTCTTTCCAATGGTGTTTTTTTTTTTTTTTTTTTTTAGCTGTGATGAATAGTTTTTGAGATACAGAGGTTAAAAGAGTGAGCACTAGCGTTACTTGCTGGTGGTGCATAAAGCTTGCTGTGAGCGCCAGTCGCACTCACAGCAAAAAACACCCCCTGAACGTGCCTGTACGTTCGCAGGAGAGGCTTACATAACCGAATCTTATAGATCTTGGCCTCCTCTTTCCAATGGTGTTTTTGTTTTGTAGCTGTGATGAATAGATTTTGAGATACAGCGGTTAAAACAGATCCCCTTCCCCCGCTGGGGTGCCCGAGCGTGCCTGTGGGAATAGTCTTGTTGCGAGCGCTTAGCAAGGAAAGGGTTAATAGGAGGGGTGCTTAGCGGGCTTTTTTATTTTGTTTTGCCATTAAGCCGCTTCCTTTACTGTAAAAATAAAGTCCTGTTTATCGTTAGTGTAGTTATGAATTCTGGGAGCACTTCATTTGGTCCATCAGCCAAAATTTTCCATTAACTACAATGGATATTCTTCAGTAACAAAGAGGTTAAGTTGGTACTGTATAATGTTAGGGAGGCTCATGATTGTACTATACGTATTTGAGCTTGGGTGGTGATGAGCAGCATCAGCCACTTTTGTTTTTAATACTTCAGGCACTTAAAATGTTTCATTCTATAATGCAAATAGCTATTTTTTTAACCCTTAGAGTACGGGTGGCAATACATTTCTCTGGATGGTGTGCACAGGGAAAATTTAGACATTTAAGAGGTGGAAATGGTGTCTTTCTTCTTTGCAATAATTGTATATTCATCTAGTATAGATGCTGGTGTAATAAAACTTCTCTCCTAATGATAATAAAAAAGTTATGACAGCCGAAAATATTGCTCATTTTCTCGTGGCTGTGACGCGTCGCATGGAAACACCCCACTTGTTCTCTCTCTCTCTCTTTCTCTCTCTCTCTCTCTCTCTCTCTCTCTCTCTCTCTCTCTCTCTCTCTCTCTCTCTCTCTCTCTCTCTCTCTCTCTCTCTCCTTCCCCCCCCCCCTACTTGCCCCTCCCTCCTCTGTCAATGTCATTACCATAGCAGTCATCAGAGTCACTGTCACTTTGATTCGCCCGCGCTCTACTTCCGCCCGGAGCAGAGGAACTGCTTGATGCATCACGAGACATGACAGATGTATTCAGAACAAAAGTGGAAAATGATCTGTGGCCTTCAGCAGGGCGCGCGCTGAGACGAATGAGAGTGTGTACGGATGCCAGATACCTCCACCATTTTTCTGAGTCAAGAACTGGCGGTATATATGAAACGTAGGGAGCGTTGAATGTGATGATTATATATACGATCCCCGTACGGGTGGGGCGTGTGCTAGCGCACTTATATATATGATTACCGTAATGTAAGGGTTAATTGGTAATTGAATGATCAAATGAGTAATAAAAATTGGAAGCTTATATCATCATCATTTAATCGACGCCTGCTCCTAGGAGCTCCCACCAAGGGGTGGCCACGGCAGAAGAGTTTCCAACTTTCTCTATCCAGACACTCCCTCCTTGCCTGCTCAAAGTTTCTCAAAGATCTTTCCCCCCTCTCCCTAATGTACTCCTGCACCCTATCTCTCCATTTCACTGGAGGTCGTCCTCTAGCATTCCCTCCCTCTATCTCACTCACATACACCCTTCTGGTCATCTTACTCTCCTCAATTCGGTCCATGTGGCCAAACCACTTTAAAGTCTGTCACTTCACTTCTTCCACCACTCCACACTTCTTCCCTTCACCCCCGTGACACATTCCAAAATGCTCGCACACACTTTCATTACTCATTCCATCTGTTCTACTCACACCACAAGCACTCCTCAAATAACTCATTTCCACAGACTGCACTCTAGACTTCTGACTTTCATTCCAGGTCCACGTTTCACTTGCATATGTGAGGGTTGGTACTATTATTGTATTCCTTAAATCTCTCTTTACCCCCATGCTCACACTTCTGCCATTCATGATTCGTCCCAAAGACTCTACCACCCTTCTTCCTTGCAATGCCCTTTCTCTTATCTCTCCCTCTGTACCACCATGCTTACACGTAACTGATCTAAGGTACTTAAACTCATTGACCTCCTCCATTCCTTCACCATTCAAAATTATATTGCATTCCTTTTCACATTCAACTCCCACTCTATATGGGCATACAAAATCTACTACCTCACTTCTACTTTGCTCACAAACCATCACTTTACTTTTGTTGACATTTACTTTCAGCTTTCTCCTTTTCCAAACACTATCAGAAACACTGACCAAATTTTGTAGGTCACTTTCATTTTCTGCAATGAGCACCGTGTCATCAGCAAACAGTATTGAATTCAGTACCCACTTCCTTCCCTCAGCGAACATTTTTACTCCAACTTCTCCAACTTTGCCCTTCATTTCTCTAATAACACCATCCATATAAATATTGAATAACCATGGTGACATGACACACCCTTGTCTTAAGCCCAATTTTATCTCAAAATGTTCACTTGTTTCTCCAGTAATTTTGACACATGCAGATACATCCTCATAGAAAGACTTTATTGCACTAAGCAGTTTTCCTCCCACACCATATATCTTTAAAACATCCCACAATGCAATCCAATCGACTCTTGTCATAAGCTTTTTCCAAATCCATGAAGGCAGCATTCAGTTTGTTTCCTTTTGCTATTATTTTTTCTACTACCATCCTGAAAGCAAATATCTGATCCACACATCCCCTTCCCTTCCTGAAGCCTCCTTGTTCTTCACTGATTTTCTCTTCTGTAAGTCTTTGCACCCTCTCTATTATGACTTTTCCATATACCTTTCTGGGTATACTCAGGAGACTTATACCTCTATAGCTCCCACATTCCCCTTGTAAACTGGGACAATGATGGCTTTTGTCCAGTATGCTGCCCCCCCCCCCCCCCTTCCCATGCTACTTCACATATCTTGACCGTCCATTTAGTAACTTCATCTCCTCCACACTTCAACATTTCTGCTGTGATTCCATCAGTTCCTGCTGCCTTTCCATTTTTCAATCTTTTTATTGTTTGATTTACTTCTTCATATGTTATACTTCTTTCTTTATATACTCCTCCTCTACCTCTACTCAAAACTGCAGCTGTTACAGCTGCTGGACGTCCATCCTCAAAATTCATTAAGTTTTTGAAATATTCTCTCCATCTCTCTTCCACAGCTTCCCCGTCTTTCAACATCTTTCCATTCTCATCCATAACTTCATTTATTTTACTTGGGGAGATATTTTCTGCATTTCTTTCATTGTTTACTTCTTTCCAATATGATTTCCTGTTCCCTTTATATTTTTCACTTAGTTTTTTTCCAAAGTCTTCATCAACTCTCATCTTACTTTCTTTTATTGCTTGTTTTAATTTCATTTTGGATTCTCTGTATTTCTTTTTTCTTTCCCTTTTTACTTGCTCAGCCACAATTTTTTCTTGAGTTTTCTTAACCCTTTTTTTGCACGTGGTGCGAGACGCAACTGTCCCCTAAGGTGCAGTCAGACAGCCCAATGGGGGGGTTCTTTTAACCTCTGTATCTCAAAAACTATTCATCACAACTAAAAACCAAAAACACCATTGGAAAGAGGAGGTCCAGATCTATAGGAGTCAGTTAGGTATGCCTCTCTTGCAAATGTACATGCATATTCAGGGAGTGTTGAATGTGAACACTTATGTCAGTGCGTGCGGGATGATCAGCCATATTGAGGGAACTGCGGAGATCTTTCCTTGAGATTCTGTCAAGGTTGTATTGCCAACTGCAATATTTACAACTATTTGGTCAAAGAATCAGTCAGATGATAGGTGAAGCTATGCAAAAATGCTGCTATATTGGACAAGAACATCCACCAGTTACTTGTCCATAGATTTGCCGCGCTGGGCTGATATGATTTTCCACCAAATTTAGTGAAGAATCCACTCAATTGGCAATCCTGTGTTGTGAAAAATAGTGTTGGAGCACTCTCATACGCGGGAGATTTGAGTGCGGCTGGAGCTCGCAGCGAGCGTTTAGCACCACCAGCAAATACGCCTAACGCTCGCTGCGAGCGTTTAGCAATGAAAGGGTTAAAAAGTTCCCTTTTCTCTTTTACTATCCTCCTTATCTCTTCTGTCCATCATGGATTTCCTTTTCTTTTTCCATCTTTCACCACTTTCATCCCTTCCACTTTTTTCCTTGTAATTACCATTACTTCTTTAAATGTTCCAATTTTTTTTTCAATATTTGTACTATCTTTTACACTCTCCCAAGAATAAGAAATATCCCCCTAAAATTTGATTTTCTGTTTTTCACATTTCTACTTTGGTCTATGTTCATGGATAACTGTTTTAAAATATCTTAGTGGTACGATGCCTGTTTCCAATGGAAATTAGTCATTATCTGACGCTATTTCAGGCCTGGAGTGGCACGCGACTGCGCTCTAGAACAATGGTGTTATGTGTTTATTACGTTATTTATATGATTTTTAGGCAGTTTTTCGATATATGTAGCTGCAAAGCAGCTGACTGACGAAGTTATTGACAAGCTCTCCTCATACTACACAAAGACTGTCAGAGACAAGCATGAGACTGTTGGTAGCATGAGGTCAGCGATAATGGCCAGCTATTATCACCACACTGCCACCAAAAATTAATAACATCGGCTGTGCCTCAAGAGTCAATCCTCATGGTGCTGGGTGCAGAGAAGCCTGGCAAAAGGGGAGAAACCAGCACCACACACTGACAAGAGGATTTACTTGTCCCACATATCATACGACAACCTCAGCCTCATCAGGACGGTGTACCGTGACCTCACAAGACCAGAGCTGCTGGAGAAGTGCCTGAAGGGGAGGACACAAAACAGAAATGAGAGCCTACATGGAAAGGTCTGGAGGAAGGCTTCAAAAGACAAATTCTGTGGCCTACATAGGACTGTCTTTGTGGCCCAAGTCACAATCCTGGAGCATAACTTTGGGCACAGTGAAGCCAACCTCCTGACCTCGCTTGGGTTCAAGAAGTCCTCCAACTTCATAGATTCTCTTGAGCGGAAGGAAAAGAGGACAAGCAGAACCAAGAACGAGAGGAGGAAGAAGAAAAAGACAAGAAAATAAGCCAGCAAGGTAAAAACCTATCTACAATGAGTGGGGTGGTGCCTCATGATACCCACACCATCGAGTATATAATATCCTTTGAAAAGGAGGGGACCAGGTACCATAACTCAGAAATATCTGTAGAATAAAAAATACATTGCAGAAATAGCATATCAAACATATTATGGTAACGAAATGTAAAAACGATGATTTCTCGAAATGTAAGTTATTGGCATTTTTGGTTAAAATTCTGATAGCCTGTAAAAGACATTTCCAATTGGATAAGTTCATTCAATATGGTAATGGTAATACTATATTTCCATCAAAACAAAACTCTTCTAAGCGCCTCAGATTATTTTTTTCATATATTTTACACCAAAACAGCGAAATGTGTTTGGTTACGTAATAAAAAAAAATTATTATATATATGGAAACAAAACATTGCCAACACATATTGTCCAAATGTTAGCACTGAGGTTACTTTACATTGTCCAATGAACAAAAAAGCTGAAAACCCATATTTAAAAAAGTTATTTAGAACTCAAATTCGGTAAAAAAAATTCCCCCCCCCCCCCCCAGAAAAAATTTTTTCTGTTAGATTATAGTCTACTTTATTGTGTAAAATTTACAGCCAGAAATATGCAACTTCATATGCTTTCTAGGACTACGCGCCCCTTAAGGCTTCTTCCATTTCACATTTATACTCATCTTTTATTTATTTTTCCTGTAACTTTTCTATCTTCAGTATTTCCTTTTTTACTTTACCTTTTCAAACACCCACTTTTCTTTCAGCTTTAATTTTGCCAGCACTGCAAGATGGTCAGAGCCATTGAACATTCCTCTTACTACCTTCGCGTCACAAATATCTTTTCTAAGTTTTCCATCTACTGCCACATAATCAATCAATCCTTATTGTTCATAGTCTTCTCCCCTCCTCCATGTGTATCAGTGGATATTCTTGTGCTGAAAGAAGATTTTCGCTAAGAACAGCCCCCTCTCAGCACAGACATCCACCAGGCACTGTCCATTTTCATTCATTCCAGGTATCCCCCATTTTCCCACCACATCCATCACACATTTATCACCCAGTTGAGCATTCATATCTCCCATCATAATAAGTTTCCATTCCTTCTGAAAGCTCATCAGACATGTATTCACTTCCCCCAAAAAAGCTTCCCTTTCTCTCAGTCATTTTTTACTTTTCACATTTACTGGTGCATATATACGTACATACCCAAACATACTTTACTAAACCTATTTTTCCTTTCACCCACACAATTCTTGATCCCTTCCAACCATAATCAGTCACACCATTCCACACTCTTTCAGACATCACAATAGCACATCCTTCCTTACTCCTGCCTCTATACTTCTCATCCATCCCCATCCATACAACCCCCCCAGGCACACCCTCCCACGTACCCTCTCTACCATCACTCACACCAGTTCCTCGAATATGTGTTTCACTCACTTCCAACACATCCACTCTACCATTCACAAAATTTTCAATCATCACTCTCCTCTTTTCCTCATCACCTACCCCATTCACATTTATAGACACCAGTCTCAAGCATTCCCTACTCTCCTGCCGCCCCCTGGCCATTGCTCCTGCCTCTAAAACTTGATGAAAGTATTAGAGGCCACCAATGGGTGGCCAGTCCAATGTAGCATTATCGAAGCTTATAATGTAACAAAAATAGGAAAACAAGATAATAGGTTGTGTGCACAACTCATCAAGTTCAAGTTCGGGGCCGAGTTGGAGGCAAAACAAACTGTGCTTCTTCTTTTGATCTGTTTTGCATTGGTGATGCAAGACAGACTTTCTTCTGAAATGCCATCCACTTGTGCAGTGCTGGGGTGTGGCAATAAAGTGAACAAATTCCCCAACAAGTCATTTTACAGACTACCAGCTACCTCCATCCCGATAGTAACCCCATTGCGATGGTGAACATTTACTCTCATGCACGCCACCTATAGGTGACTTATTTGTGGTTTTCTTTTTTCTGCCAGTGTAGGCAAGATTTCTCTGTTTATGAGGTTTCATTTCCAGATATTGGTGGTGGGCGCACCAGGAAGCTGTCAAGCAGCGTGTCTGACTCATCAGGGCCACCCAACAAAGGGGTGAAGTTCTTCAAGACAGGGCATGACCACAATCTTCGTGATGATAGGATTGTCCTGCTTTCTACCCAGAGGATCCCTTTCTACATTTTTTCAGCCCTTCCATATAACAAGCCCAGGATTGGAGGGTATGGTTAAGCATGTATATATATGTAGACATCAGTAGGGGAAGAGAACTGCAAAATCTTTCATTTATCAAGCTGTTAACTTTTTCAGATATTTGTAAAAAAATAGCCTTGGTCAATCCCTTTAAACTTTCACTGGAGACTAATGAGTATTTGATAATAGCCAACCAGGCCCTCTCCCAGCCACTGCTTATCACAAAGTGTTATCAGTCGAGCCAGGCCACACTGTTTATCCTGGACACCAAGAAAATCCTTGTTTTCTGGCTCATACATGCAGTCACTGTCAAGTTTAGAGGGATTGCAGTGCACCTTATCAACAGTGGTGTCCCACAGAGATCTGTTCTATCTCCCTCTTTCCTTCTGTTATTCATTAATGACCTTTCCAAAAAAACATATCCTATCCATTTGTATGCTGATGACTATAGTCACTCTACTCTGCATTATACAATTTCTTTCAACAAGAACCCCCCCCCACACAGGAACTACAAGACTCTAGACTGGAGGCTGCAGAATGCTTAACCTTAGACCTTGCTATCATTTCTGATTGGAGCAAGAGGAACTTTGTGTCCATCAATGCCTCAAAAACTCAATTTCTCCACCTGTTAACTCAACATAATCTTCCAAATACCTATCCCCTATTCTTCAATAACATTAAGCTGTCACCTTCTTCACAAAACATCCTTGGTCTATCCTTAACTCAAAATCTTAACTGGAAACCTCATATTTCATTTCTTACTAAAGCAGCTTCCTCGAGGTTGGGCATTCTGTATCGTCTCCTCCAGTTCTTTTCCCCCTCTCAGATGCTATCCATATTCAAGGGCCTTGTCTGCCCTCGTATGGAGTATGCATCTCGTGTGTGGGGGCTCCACTCACACAGCTCTTTTGGACAGAGTGGAATCTAAGGCTCTTTGTCTCATCAACTCCCCTCTTTAGTCTTCTACTTCTTAAATTCTGCTGCAGTGTTGCATTTCTTTCTATCTTCTACTGATATTTTCATGCTGACTGCTCTTCTGAGCTGCCTCTCCCCCTTCCATGGCCCCACTGCACTCGACTTTCTACTCCATCTCACCCGTATACTGTCCAAATTCCTTATGCATGAGTTAACCAACATCTTCTTTCCTTCATCCCTTTCACTGGTAAACTCTGGGACAGCCTTCCTTCACCTGTATTTCCTCCTGCCTACAACTTGATCTCCTTCAAGAGGAGAGTATCAGAACACCTCTCCACATGAAATTGATCTCTCTTTTGGACACACATCTTTACTTGCTTTTATAGGAGCAGTGATCAGCAGGCTTTTTTTCTGATCATTTATTTTTGCTTTTGAGCTGCTTCCTTTACTGTAAAAAAATCAGAAAGGAAATGTCTGAGTCAACGTGACTATCGTACAGTGTTCTTGGTCTGAGCGATTTGTGCCAAGGCTGGTGCTGCTGATGTGGTGTGGCAGCCATTGTATTTTAACTGAGGCTTGTGACTGTCACTTGCCTTTGTAGAATAAATGTCCATTTCCAGTTATCTTTACTATTTACAACTTTTTCTGTGCAAATATTATGAGCAGCAGTTTTAATTTAATTTTCTTGGAAATGACTGATAAGAGTCCAAGATTGACCCACAGTGAATTTACGCATTACTTTAGTAGAGGCAACAAGCAGAAGCCTCATTCTCCTGCTCTTCCACGGTCAGGAAGCTGACATTCTAAGGCTCATGTGACACTCTGGTGCTCATCTTACTCATGCTCTATAGCACCTCAAGTCAGTGTGCCAGAGAGCAAGGCAAGAGTGCACTGGGGGAGGGTAGCCAGTACTAGTCGTGACCTAAGTATACAAAGGCGCGGTGGGTGAGTCCATGAGCAATCACTGCTCCCTGCTCACCTTTTACCACATGCTGTTCTCCATCCACATAAATCCCCCACAAAACTGATACACCATGCTGTTTTTTTTTATAGTTTTGTTCATAATTTCCCTCACTTAATGAAGTCATGCTTCTTCCAAATTGAGTTGCAACTGGTCAGTTGGAACTTAACCCAGTCATAAATTGAGAACAGTTTGTATCCATGTAATAGCTAACCCCTTAAATGCTTATGTGGTGCAGTGATTAGCTGGCCTAGCTACAAATCCGTGGGTCCTAGTTCGAATCTCATTCTGGGCAGTCGGCCTGCAGCTCACCCACCTGTTCATCCACCTTTTTGGGCTGGTTGATAAATGTGTACCTGGGAAAACCTAGGAAAGGTAAACTATGGCAACTCAGATGTCACACTGACCCTGTGTTCCAGGGTAATGGGTTCTTACCAAGGATTATATACTATAAGGATAGCTCACTGAAACGTCATCGATGACGTCATGACTGCGGTATGTCATCTGGTTCACTCACCCTGCTCTCACGGTAGAAAATGTGCTAGAAAACCCTTATTTATTCTTATTGATGGTCAGATTGTGTGCTTTTTTGATTGCTAAGGATAAGTAATTAAATTAGGCAGCTGTTGTGTTGGCTAATAGTATACAATAATATAAATAATATGAGGAACATGGTAAAGAAGCTGCAGAAATATTGCTCTGTTTACCATCGATGCTTATGTTTTCTTAACTTTTATTAACATTAGTTTTCTACAACTTACTTTGCAGGGGTAACTAATCCTGTCATATATAATGAAAGTAATTTTTTTATACATACGTATATATTGTATAATATTTACTCAAATTTTTAACTCAATGAATTTACCTTTACCAAACTTTCACTATAGAGCTTTATTGGCTTTTCTTTAATGTTGTCACTTTCTTGGAAAATGTTTGGTCCTCGCCCGCGCAGACTTCACCTTCACTTTATCTTTTCGTTTGTAGACCAAAATCCACTTCTTCAAGGTGTGTTTGTCTCTAGGAAACCTAATGAACTTAACACCTTGACGACTTTCCGCAGTTGAGCCACTGTAACACCCATATACACCACAAATCACCATTTTCACAGAGCACGCTACGGTGAGAACATAGTGAAGTGAACCAGTTTGCCGTCCAGCACCATTTGTTTACATGTCATCCGCGGTGCATTGTGGGTAAAACAAAAGCTTAGTGAGCTATCCTTATAGTATATATATATTTATTTATATATATATATATATATATATATATATATATATACATATATATATATATATATATATATATATATATATATATATATATATATATATATATATATATATATATATATATATATATATATATATATATATATATATATATATATATATATATATATATATATATATATATATATATATATATATATATATATATATTTATATATAATCCTTGGTTCTTACCTATCACTATCTCAAGGGCCAGTGCAATGAAGATGAACGCCGTGACCATTCACAGCTGTAGTGTATGTCCTCGACTTTAACTTTATCTCAAACTTGCTCCTTACAAACAGTTTAAAGAATTTGACTTCTATGTCAGTATGTGCAGTATCCATTACCTCTAAGCATTCATTCAACAATTAAGAATTTAGATATTGTTTTGGTTTCTTAAATTATTTTAACCCTCCTCCTCTGGGTGGGTTTCCAGAAGGCGACTCCCATGTCCGGGGGTTTTGGGACAATTTAGGGTCATGTTTACATTCTAATTGCAACGTAAATAAACATAATGGAAATTAACCGTATACTACTTCTTGGAGAACTCACCGTCCTCTGTCGAATGGCATATAATAGACCACTCTAGGTCCACTGGTTGCTGAGTAATCATGAGTAGAATTTGGTCACTTTTTTTGCTGTAGAACTAGCCCGCGTTTGGGTGTGTGCCTGTGACTCGTGCTTTCCTAACATTTATATTTCATTGTGTTTCAAGTACAATGAAGGCTATTTATTTCTTTTTTACATATTTATTGACATTTTTCTTTATATATTTCACTGAGAATATTTGAGCGGCACTTTGATTATATTTATTAATTTTTTTTTTTTTTTTTCAAGTACAATGTAGGCTATTTTTTTCTTTTCTACATATTTATTGACAGTTTGGTAAAGATTCGTTTTAGTACTGTGCCAGTATTTCATTACCTACCTTTTGAAACATCACTAGCTCTTCATATATCTTTTCCACAAACGTTCAACAATCATGGAAACGCTTTCAAAATCCAATTCAAGGACTATTTATTGTTGAAAATAGTGGATAATATTCACGAAAGCGTAGCCTCCTCTGGCGGCGTCCGCGGCGACGATGCCGCTGCCGCAGCCGCAAAATAGCTCGCAGAGGGTTTAGGGTGGGGGAGCATATTTCAACTATTCCAACCGAACTTTACGACCTTTACAGATGTTTGATGTTTGTCAAACAAAACATCATAGTTACTGAATGTGGCCCAGTGTCACCTCTGGTGCAAATGGACGCATGGGCTGCAAAAAGTTAACCTGTTAGTCACACAACTCCTGCAGGTGGGTTGGTAAGTCCAACAGAACAGTGGATCAGCTGAGTGCAGCAAAGATGACATCCCATAAACAGCTCCTTCACAATATTCCCTCAGCTGCTCTTACAGGTGACCCTTTAGTGGAAACAACAATCATAACTGAAAAAAACATTCATAGAAAGTAAATAGATTCAGCAAAGGTGACAGTGGCCACACTCACTGGCCCCTTTGTTTACACTGTCCAGCTGATTGTACATTTTCCCAACATGGCTTGGTCTTGTTCTTGCTCCGGGATGCCATCTTGGCAAAATTTGTTAGCTAAACTTCATTGCCTTTCATTCCAAAAGCAATCACACGTCTGCGACTGGACTACTGGTAACTTTGCACAATGGGGCGTGCCTTAAGGCCCAATGGAACGCAGGGTAGGCCTACTCGAGGTGGTTGAAGCACGGCGCAAGTATTTCAGATCTTACGCTGATCAGATTTCGTAATTTTTCAGCGATTTTTCTTGGAATTTTTTGAATCCATGACCAGCCAAATTCTTGCTGGATGCTCGGGACTTCTGGATAGTTGATGTTTTATTGTATGCTGTTATATTATTCAAATATTTAGCTGCTTGTATGTTACTATTGCCTCTAAAAGTGAGAGAAAATGGGTAAGAATGGGGAAGGTACTGTACATTGGGGAGGTCTAGGAGCCAATTAGAATAAATCCCATTAATTCTGTTGTTTGGCTGTTGCATTTTTCTATATCATGGGGGTTTTGTGGCCCTAATTAGACACGATACATGAGGGATAGGTGTATAGTCATGGTGAATTGCATGAATTGCTGCACATCTTGCTTTTGATGTAACTCCAGATGACTAAATGAATTATTTATGTCCCATTCAGGCGTAGTGACCACTACTATGGGCGTGGGGAAAGTGGGCGCCGGCGCCATACATCTGGTAATAGAACGCTTTCTACGATCAGTGACAGTGGAGATCCTTCACACATCCTGGGCTATGACCGCAATGATGAGTTTTTGGTCTGTATTAATGGAGTGCATAACATGTCATCATTATCATTGTCACATCTCATTTTCATTAGTTGTCAACTGCATGATTAGCTTTTCTTTAATTTTCATTAACATATTTTTAATTCTTTTTCAGGTTTCATTTATTTAATTTTTTATAATATTCTACAGCATCTGTATCATTAATATAATTCTACTTACTGTTAATGTATTCTTAGTATTAGAGGCTACCACAACGATATAGTTGTCGAAGGGTTACTGAGAAAGGGTCTCCAATCATACCTTAACATCTGTGGGAGTTTGGTATCAGAGACACTGCAGATGTTGAAATCCACAAATATCTACTGTGTCTAACACCCTCCCCTGCTTTTTTACTTACTGTCTAGACTCTAGAGAGTCTGTCTGTTAGAGTGACTAATTGTTTCTTTGCTAAAACCAATCTTCCTTGTTTATGGGTAAAACAATAAAAATCGGTGTTTTATGGGCTGGCAAACACACATACATGCAGGCACACACGTACACGTGGGTACCAAGGATGAAAGTTGGCCAGAAATCAAGAGGAGAGTGGTATAATAGAAAGTGTGTAGAAGTCAAGCAGGATAAGGAGAAGGCATGGAATAAATGGAGAAAAAATAGGAGGATAGATCTATGGAATGAGTACAAAAGAAAGAGGAATGCATATGTCAAAATAAGGAGAGAAGAATAACAAATTTTGAGAAAAATATTGTGGATAAGTGCAAAGACCAGCCAAAACTGTTTTATTAGTTCATAAATGGAAAACTGAAAAATAGAGATGAGATCCAGGAAGTTAAAGTTAATGGTGAAACTTTTGATAGTATAAGTGAAATTGTAGAAGTGATGAATAATTGTTTCCAAACAGTGTTCACAAGGGAGAGTGAGTTTGAAGGTGTAAAAGCAGTGCCGGAGGATAGAGTTAGACTGTTGGATACAAACATCAGCAGATGAAGTTAAAAAATTATTGGAAGAAGTGGATGCGAGGAAATCGGCAGGACCGGATGGTATATCAAATTGGGTGGTGAAAGTGTAACCAACAAATAGCTGGAAAGTTGAGCAACTTGATTAATGATTATCACACTTTTTCTTTTCTGCCAGTATTATGAGACACCTTCGCTTCTCACATCAACAATTTCTAAAGGTCAAAGAGGGGATCAGTCATGCTCTAATGAGTGTTTCCTTAGGTTCACAGTACAGAAGAAGGGTCAAACTACCACCAGGCTCTTAAAACTACTCCTGGAAATGCCCAAAACTCCTATGAAAGCCTTGTCAAATATGCGTTCTTGGGCAGTGAAATGTCTTATAATGCGACCCTAAGTCCTCCTATTACTCATTACTTGGACAACCTAACACTTGATCTCCACTTTTCTTTCCCTTTCTTGTTGTTCCAGAATTTGAAACTACCTTTCTCTTTTTCATTTTCATTTTCCCATGCATTTATTTCCACATCAACTATATTCTTAATCCTATTTTCCATGTCTACCTCACCTTCACCATTTCCCTTTACCCTTTTCAGTATTTCTTCCTTGACCATTCTTTATCTTGACATCAATGTTATCCTTTTTGGCACTTCCCTTTTTTAGTTTTTCGTCCTCCTCCCTTAGTTTTCTACCTTCTTCACTTCTTGCTACCAATTCCTTTTACAGATCATTCGCGGACCACTGATATTTTTTCCCTCTATCGCGTATTGGTGCACCAATGTACCAGGAATGGATTGCTGCATATATGTACCAGATCGCGACACACTGATGATATAATCTTGTTCCGCTATTTGGTGTAGTTTTTATGATGCATATATGAGTTAGTATCGATACAATATCTTACATTTTGATCAGCTGTACACAAAAAAACTATTAATAATGCTTTTTTCCCTCCTTTTCAACATAAATGAACCCGACCATATTTTATGGAGGACGATCGGATACCTCATCTGGTGATTCAGATTATTCAGGCTTTTTTGTGAATTCTGATGACCCAGATGATGAGCTCTCCGAGGAAAGTGAAGAGTCAGAAACAGATGAAGAGCAGGATGGGGAACATTACTTTTTATTCAGTTTTGAAAGCAAAATTTTAATTTATCAGGATACAGTAAAACCCCGATTATCCGAAAGCGGATTATCCGAAAAACCGGATTATCCGAAATTGATCTGGATAATGCAATTAAATTTTTTTTTTCTATACTAAAACGTTATAAAACATCAAAAATAAATAAAAGTAACTACATATGTACTATATTAACACATTTAAAATTGATAAGAACAGTTAAAATGAATATGCTTTCTAATACGTATTGCCGAAATAGCTTGTAACGAATAGATCAGTGTATTAGACAAAAAACATTAAACAAACTCTCAACAACACCACGTCCGTACCTTCGCCCCAGCAAGGACGTAGGTGCGGCGAACGAACAAACTACTGCACGACTACTCTCACACCGTACTCTCAAGACAACGACACAAACACGACTCCCCTCTCCACTCCATGCCACATTCCCCTTCCAACATACGAGTTGCGCGATAATATGAGTCATCATACTGTGTCTCCACCTGCACGATGCATCAAGGTCACACTTGCAAGCTTGCACAACCATTCACAATCGCACTCTGCAACATTCACAATTCAGATCTGCAATGCTCACAAGTATCAACATACACTGGTCCAGACAAGGAGACACACAGACAAACATACAATAAAACATTTACATCACATGTTTTAAGCGTACTACTTTGTTTAGCGTAGCGTGTGTTTGTTTGGTTTCATTGTTTACATCGTCAGTCGGCGGCAGTCGCGTCACACACTTCACACTGGGCAGTCGCATCGCGTTCTACCTGTGCTTCGACCTCACAAAATGGCGGCCATAAATCCGGATTATCCGAAAAATCGGCTTATCCGAAAGAGGCTTCCCCCCTTCCATTTCGGATAATCGGGGTTTTACTGTATTTTTTTTACGTTATTTGCCGAGTGGTGCTTTCCTCTACAGTTCAGCAAAATACACTGCAATAAATCAAACATTAGGATAATCTAATATTCCAAGTCATTAGTAGCGATTTGGAGCATTATTTTTTATTCTGTTATGAAGAGCAAAATTTTCATTTATTAGGAATTTCTAGGTACTTATTATTACCTCCGCCAACGAAGTTGGAGGTTATATTTTTGGTCTGGTCAGTATTATTATTTATTTATTTGTTTGTTTGTTCGTGAGCAGTCTCCTGTGCACAATTTTGCGGATATCTCAACCAATTTTTCAGGGAAGCTTCGTGTCCATCCAGATGTAGAACAATATAAAGAAACATACATAAGAAAAATTTAAGCATAGAGGAAAGAGTTAAAATGAGGGAAATTGTGGCTGAAGCAAAACAAAGAAATGAAAAAAGAACGGATTCAGTAAAAAGACAGTTTTTTTGGAGTGTGCACTGGCGAAGAGTTATCATTCACTGCTGCTCTAAATTACTTTTCAGGTGGAAGTTTGCCCTCAGCATTTTTTTTTTTACATGATTGTGGACCACACCCCATCCTTCACATAGCACCCACCCAACCTAACTGCAAATCTTTAAAAAATAACAAAAAAGAAATTTACAAGCAATATTTTGCCATAAAATTTTGCAGTGACATCAAGGGGTAATGAATGGAGACTGTTATCAAAACATAAAATGGTCCAGACCACCAATTTCCACCTCCAAAAACTGGACAGTCCTGCAGCATTATAAATAAAACATGACTTGAAATTGTGATCCAGTCGAGGCTCAGCATTATCATTCACTCTCAACTCAAACTTTGACGTGCCATTGCCTACATACAGCTCATACGAAGATTTGTTTTAGGACAGTTTCTGAGGCATAATGGTTTGTCCAGTATGCCACAAAATAATTATATATTCATTCACAAAAAAGGGACATTGACAAAAAGTACATGGTAAACATGTCATTTATTTATTTAAAAAAATGTGTTTGATGCATTACCATTTTATAATGAGTCTTATTGTCTCAGTCTATTGCTTTTCTTTTATCTCAGGCTGACGATTCTTTTTACCGGTTCTCTTTCTGTATTTCCCATACTTAGTAGAAAAGCAGTGACCATTGTAATTCTGTAGTTCATATCGGCTCTTACCATTTAACCAATCTTTTTCTCTACAACTTTTTTCTTTTTTAATTGCAGGAAAGGTCTTACTGTGAACTCCTAGTACCATCTCGAAGTTTTTTCTGCAAGCCTCGCAGACAGCAGTCAGAACACAATGATCTCTGTGATTCAAATGAACGCTGCATGCACCCTGGAGTTGCTCGCTGCTTCAGCTATGAGCCAGCCACGCACAAGGCCACAGCCCACTATGTTCCTCACTCTCAGCATAGCCACTTGGAGAAAGGTAGGTCACAGTTGATTGCAATCTCCGGAATAAACTATTTTCAAATAAGATATTTCTCACTAATGTTTATAGACACTTAACTGTGGCATTTAGTTCACGTTATAAACACAAATGTGATTTTTTAATTATTTTCCCAGTTCTCTAAATGTGATGGAAACTTACTAAAATGAGCTATAGCTATGTTTTGGGTGTCTAACGTGTTTTGTAAATAAGTATCATTACACATTCAGTATGATACAAACTGACACCAAGGAGGAATCCATTGATAACTGGCTACTCATGTTGGTGTCCCTATGTGTGTTTGGTGTGGCTTTAATTGCCTGAATCAAGTGAACGGCACTTGTAAATGAAGCAGTAGAATTTGAGTTGGCACATTAACACTTCATGAAACACAGGTGGAGGCTTACCAACCCTGCTGAGACTACTGGGTTGCTCGTTGTGAAACTCACCGGACCCCATAGTAATGATACTTTTTTGAGCGTATGTACATAGTTGTCTGATGAAGTTTCAAGGTTAAATGGGAATGTCTGTAAAAGTCATATTTTATTTAGTCACAAGCTGCCTAAATGGTGAGCTGCATAAATAGTTTGAAAGGATGTTATATGAATGTAAGCATTTGGTATGAGGATTTAATGTTGTAAAATTTATAACTGGTAGGTGAAGGGGTTTCCTGTACATATTTAAAGATAAGTAAAGATGTGACAGCCTCAAGACTGCTTATTTGTGTTGTGCAAGAAGTTAATATGTTTCCATGATAAAGGATGATTAGGGTGAGCTCATGCATCCTACATTCCAAAAATATTTCAGCCCCCAAACAAGGTAGCAGTTTCTTGAATCCAAAATCCACCAAACCTTGCAATATGTGGTCAGCAAAGAGCTGCTGACATAGGGAATAGCCATGTTACAAGTGAGAATGCATGAGGGGCATAAGTTTGATAGAAGCTGATAGCAGAATTAGAGAAGGAAAACCTAGTGGGCATGAATCATGTAAAGCAAATCAGAAACGTAAGAGGAATAAAAAGTGGTGTTGCCTGAAATATGCTAAGTCATGCATGTTAATTGAATGTCCCAGTTGAGCTGAACCAGAGAGTGCTAACCTGTATTTACATAATTAAAAATCTTAGGGTAATACACTTGACCTGCTGGAAGGGAAAATCAGATAGAATGATAAAACGAGGACAAGAGTCTTTCACAACTTTGGAAAATTGGCTGGTTGAAAGGCATGTTATTTTCTTGTTTGATGAGAAACATCACATGCCTAACTGTGCTGCTGTTTGTTTTACCAGCTGAATATCTAAAGAAGGGTAAAGTCAATTGCAAGAGAAAGCAGACAAGCTTATATTGGGGTGACTGCCCAATCAAACCTCCACTTGGTAAAATTCCTAGTGTTAGAACTTATAATACTCCTAAAAGTTCAAGAGTATGTGCAACTGCTCTTCATAGCATACAGACAAGCTGCTTTGTAAAAATACTATTAGTTATTGATTATATTGTTGAATATTTTCATTCATATGAATCTCAACATACTTTTTTGGGTATAGAAATTTTATATTTAATAGATGTAATGTATGGGTATTTTGAAGGATTTATGTGAAGTATTCCATTTGGGTGGTTATATGCCTGTTTGCTGCAGTAAACTTTTCACATTTCAGTAATGCAAGACAACTTTGATTGTGTTTTCAGGAATTCAATATTTTTTTTTCCACTTTTTTGCCAAATAACAATTTAATATTTTCTGCAAAATATTGTGCAAAATATTGCCATATTTGAAAAATTCAGGCGATGTTCTTATTAGTAGGGTGATTAAGGTTAAAATATTGACACTTATTTTATTGGAGAATTTACATCTCTAGGGTAAAAATCTCTAGAGAACTTCCCCAGTGAAAGGGTTAAAATAATCTTGGTTTGTTCTACACTAAAATTTCATTTGCAATAAATGTATTTCATTAATTTCTTCATTTAGTGTCTACATATTTTTTTCTGATTTTTCTGAAAAATGTGATCCTGGTGGCCTTTTGCCTACAGTACCTTCTCGAGTTTCGTGAGTTTCACGCTATCCGAGTTTCGCGATCCTCAAGTTTTGTGCTCAGTCCTAAATTCTAACCATCCCGACTTTCGCGCATTACCACCCCGAGGTTCGCGTTGCTTTGACATGTACAGGATGTGTCTACCTACCATCGGCGTCATGCCCACTGCCTTAACCCTTTCCATCCGTGACGCAGACGTTGGCGTCACAGTATGGAAAGGGTCAAGAGGAAATGGAAGAGGATAAATCCTCTTCTAAACCTTTCAATCCTCCTCTAAATTCCTCTTAATCCTCTTCCATTTTTTCTTAAGAGGTTTAGAAGAGGATTAAGAAGAAATGGAAGAGGATTAAGAGGTTTAGAAGAGGACTAACCTTTTCCATACGGTGACGCCGTCGGACGCCGACATTGGCATCGCCGGAGTGAAGGGGTTAAAGTTGATGTCACACTGGCCGTTGGGGGCTACGGGCAACCACAGTTGCCCGTATGCCCAATCAGGAGCGAGTTGTTGGTTATCCGTACGAATGGAAAACGGTTGTGGGTATGAGCGTGGGTACGTGGGTACCGCGCGGCTCTATGTAAACACACTGATGACGGCAGTGGCTGAGGAGTGAGGAGCAGTGGAAGATGTCCCACCAAAAGACTCGTAAAGTGGACTGGCAGAGCTGCTTTGTTTACTATTTAACTGACAAGATAAGAGAGCACCCCATGGTGTGGAACCACAGTTCAAAAAATTAAAAAAACTTTTTTTCTCCAGTCTATGAAAATTGTAGAAGGACTCTCGGTGTTGTGTTCATGGCTGTCCTCCCGTGAACTATGCATGCTCTGAGGCGAATGTAAACAAACAGACGTTTTGATAAACAGAGCTGTTCTCATGCATCCCCCAACAGAATGGCTATGCTCACTTCACTTGCTAGCTCTCCCATCTCATGAACCTATGATGCCCTCAAGCCCATCCAAAAAATCTTCCAAAATTACGGGCCTGCATATGCACATCAAGAATTTAGTTTTTTTGAAAATCTCAAGATGCCATTTCCCATAAATTTACCCATAAATCACTGTAGGAAGGCTATTTATTGGCTCGTGAACACAACACTGGTCTTCACAGCACAGTTCTTGGTATTACAGTAGTCTCCAAGTTTGCGATAAATAGGTCGACGTTGTGGGTCGCAAACGTTGAAATCGCAATCTTTGAACCATTATTCTTATGGGGAAAATTGAAAACCGTCGACATCTCATCAGAAATGCCCAGTTTTTCATAATTGTTATCATTTTTGCCCGTATTTGTACACACATGAATGCAAATACATATGTATATACATCCTAAAATAAAGCTGGATAATGAGACACATAGACAATTAATTACGTACCTTGACCTGAACGATGGCAGGGCGGCACTCCTATGAAATCTTGGTCCCGCCTGGCTCGCAGGTAAAAGATACCAGTTATGCAGTTTCTGCTGCAGTGTTACCACGCTGGGCGAGCGAGTTATCCTGGCACACACACACACACACACACACACACACACGATGCTCGTCTCGCTACGTAAAAGTGATCCGGCACCTGAATAAAACACACACACACACACGCACGCACGCACACACGATGCTCGTCTCGCGACGTAAAAGCGATCCAACACCTGACTAACACACACACACACCATAAGAAGAAGCACATAAAGAAACTAGAAGGAATACAAAGGATGGCAACAAAAATGGTTCCAGAGCTGGAGGGATTGACATACGAGGAAAGACTAAAAGAAATGGACTTACCAACACTAGAACAAAGATGAGAAAGGGGAGACCTAATGTCATGCCCTGGGAGCTTCATTTTCTCTTTTTTCTATTTTCCTACACGTCCTCTGCGTGTATCGAAACACACGAGAAATTAATCAAGACAAGGTGAGGGTATTCGCCGGCTGCCTGGGATTGAACCCTCAACCAGCGTGGCGGGAGAGCCACTCCTTGCCGAGTCATCCAAAGAGGTACCCCACTGGCTAAGTGGGTTATGGGAGGCTCGTTCATCAGGCATAGTCGCCGCACTACACGACATTCCCCTCTATGTAGATTAATTTCTGTGTGTTGAGACCTTTAGACAGTGACCACTATCGGTTCACCATTCCACAACGTCCCCTTAGAGACATACCTCCAACACTTCCCATTTTCTGTTACCCTTGGAGCATGGACCATCCTACCTGCTACCCCTTCGGGGAAACTCAACAGAACTGCAGGAGAGGATGCCCACCGCTATGCCACCACCGTCATGCCCCGGGAGCTTCATTTTCTCTTTTTTCCATCTTCCTACACGTCCTCTGCATGTATCGAAACACACGAGAAATTAATCAAGACAAGGTGAGGGTATTCGCCGGCTGCCTGGGATTGAACCCACGACCAGCGTGACGAGAGAGCCACTCCTTACCGAGTCGGCCAAAGAGGTAACCCACTGGCTAAGTGGGTTGTGGGAGGCTCGTTCATCAGGCATAGTCGCTGCACTACACTAATACAAATCTACAAATTATTGAGCAAAATGGAAGAAGTAGATAACAAAGAGTTACTACTAAAAGAAGAAATTACCACCAGGAACACAAGAGGACGTAGTAAAAAATTGAGGAAGGGAAGATGCTTGAGAGACATAAAGAAATATAGCTTCCTGCAAAGAAATATAGAGGTTTGGAACAGACCAAGTGAGGATGTAGTACAGGTAACTCTCGATTTACGCGAGTATTGTGTCCTTGAAGAGGTCGCATAAATCAAAAACAATGTAAATCAAACAAGAGGTAGGTTTCTATTGAAAAATAAACATTCACTTCATTCAATGGAGAGAGAGAGAGAGAGAGAGAGAGAGAGAGAGAGAGAGAGAGAGAGAGAGAGAGAGAATATCCATATCACCGAGATATCCACTCAGGCACCCAGTCTCAGCCTCACTTGTGTGAGGAAGAAATGAGGGAGACCGTGAGCGACTGGCTAGTATTGGTCCGGTTCCGAGCAGTCTGGTTCCCGTTAGTACTGGTACCTGCCCACCCCTATTGTTGAGTAGCGTGGCAGCGTGGGTACTGTATTGTTATTCAAGTAGCGCACGGGAAGAACTGGGCTCAGCTGTGTGGCCGCGGCGCCGTGTGAGTCCAGTTGCATGAGATATCTGGTGGCCACTCCATAAAATATCGCGTTTAAGTGAAAAAACGTGTAAATTAAACATTTATTTGGATTTTGGACCCTGCGTTATTTCAAAAACGCATAAACCAAACTCTCGTAAATCGAGAGTTACCTGTATCGGCGAGGAGTGTGCAAAGCTTTAAGGAAAAGTTGGATAAATATAGATACAGAGACGGGACCACACGAGCGTAAAGCCCAGGCCCTGTAAAACTACAACTAGGTAAATACACACACACACACACACACAATGCATTGTGTGTGTGTGTGTGTGTGTGTGTGTGTGTGTTATTCAGGTGTTGGATCACTTTTACGTCACAAGACAAGCATCGTGTGTGTGTGTGTGTGTGTGTGTGTGTGTGTTTCCTGATTTACAGGAACGGAGCTATACTTGTGCTGTCCCGTCTTTCCAACTACTTCCGTCTAATTTGGCTTTAAATGTGTTTATTAACTTAGCCTTTACCACTTCCCTCTCCAGCCCATTCCAGACCCCCCACGAAGCTGTTCTTCTTGATGTCTCTTCTACAAATTCCTTTTCTCAACAGTTTTCCATTTCCTCTTAAGTTTCTCTCTTATCAAAAGGTCATCTCTATCCAATTTCTCTAGACCATTCATCATCCTATACACCGCTATTAAATCTCCTCTTTCTTTTCTAATTTCCAGTGTAGGGAGGTTCAGCCTCAGCAATCTTTCTTCATAAGGCAGGTCGCTCAGACAAGGTGCCATTTTTGTTGATGCTCTCTGTAAAAATTGGAAAGCACTAAATAAATATAAAAAAAGTTATAAGCAAAAAACTAGGATGTGTCCAAATCGCGGCAAAAGGGCTGAAAAACTGGCTATTTTGTGATGAATCGACGACAAACTTGGAATCGAGCTATCCAAAAATCCTTTGAGCTGGTCAAATTACATTGCCAAGAGGGGCCATGCCAAAGTACAGCCTTCTAGAAGCAATAGCAATGCCACACTAGACAAAAATGGCAAAGTGTCTGAAGTTCGTCAAAATTGCTCTCATAAGGGTTTACGTTTCGAGCTCTAGCGACGAAACTACTGGGAGTAGGGAAATGTTATGCATCATATTGGAAAGCACATTGGTAGGGCTTAATTATTTGTTAAATAAGTTTTTTGAAATTCCCCAAAAATGAGTGGGTTTCAAGGTTGGAAACTGAAAAATAGTTTTTTTTCAGTCGATTTTTGTGAATTTATTTGATTTTTTACCCTTTTGATTCGGTTTTTGAGCCCAGTCACTTATTTCAAAATATAGCCCTTTCATTTTGCTGTCAATTACTACCTAAAACATTTCTGTAGCCCCAGAAATAAGGCAGTTATGGCGATTCGCATCAAAGCGGTTGATTTTTCAAAATTCATGGCTTAATGACAGGGCTGGGGCAAGTTTCTGGTCATAGTGTAGGGTTCACTGTGTGTATGTATGTGTGTGTCTATCTGTGTCTGTCTACCTTTCTGTATGTGTATGACTGTCTGTCTGTTTGTCTCTTCCTCCTTGCATGTGTGTTTGTCTGTCAATCTATCTGTCTGTCTGTCTGTCTATCTGTCTGTATTTATGCCAGTGTGACATCAGCTTACGGACAAGTGACAACTTGCTCCCAGTTGGGCGTACGGGCAACCGCGGTTGCCCGTAGCCCCAACGGTTGGAAGAAAATGGCCAGTGTGACACTGCGTTAAGGCAGTGAGACTGTTGATTGGGTGAGTGCCGTTGATGACATCATCAGACTCACAGTGAATCACAAACGTGTTTTCAGAACTGCCAGCCAATTGTAAGGCCTTCAATTGCAGCGTGAAAACGACCCGACACTTACAGAAACAAAGAGTGAAATACTCACCTCCTTCACAACCGTATTCAATATGTCCTTGTGACAAGGCATCATCCCTTCAGATTGGAAAAAGGCTAACGTGACACCGATTTTTAAGGAGACAAAAAAATACCAGGTAATTACAGACCCATTAGTCTAACTTCAGTTGTAGGTAAGCTACTTGAGAGCATAATTAGAGACAAAATGGTGAGTTATCTTGAAAGCCACTCATTAATTGGGGATTCACAACATGGCTTCCGTAACAAAAGATCCCGCCTATCAAACCTATTGACCTTTTATAACGACCTCTTCTCAGTTTATGACGTAACCAAATCACTGGACGTAGTCTATCTTGATTTCCAGAAAGCGTTTGATAAAGTCCCACATCATAAATTACTTTACAAATTAAAGCAAATAGGTATTGACGGTCAAGTAAACCAATGGATCGCAAATTGGTTGAGCAACAGACAACAAAGAGTGCTGATTGATGGTTTTAACTCAGAGTAGGCGCCGGTCACTAGCGGCGTCCCTCAGGGCTCGGTTCTTGGCCCAGTGCTCTTCATTATTTACATCAACGATGTGGATGTTGGACTCAATAATCGCATTAGTAAATTTGCAGACGACACAAAGATTGGTAACTCGGTTCTCACTGACGAAGACAGGCAAAGCCTCCAAGAAGATTTGCACAAAATTTCATCCTGGTCGGATAGATGGGAGATGCCCTTTAACGTAGACAAGTGCCAGGTCTTTCAAGTTGGAACAAGAAATAAGAAGTACGATTACGAAATGGGCGGCGTTAAACTCAAAAGCGTTCAATGCGTTAAGGACCTGGGGTTCAAAATCGCGTCAAACCTCAAATTCTCACATCAATGTATCGATGCACCAAATAAAGCGAACAGAATTTTGGGCTTCATTAACCCTTACATTACGGCGATTGTATATATAAGTGCGCTACCACATACCACACCCGTACGGGGATCATATATATAATCATCACACTCTACACTCCTTACGTTTCAAATATACTGCCAGTTCTTGACTCAGAAGAATGGTGGAGGCATCTGGCATCTGTACACACACTCATTCGTCTCAGCGTGCACCCTACCAAAGGCCACAGATCATTTTCCACTCTTGGTCGGAATACATCTGGCATGTCTCATGACGTGTCAAGCAGCTCCTCTGCTCCGGGCGGAAGTAAACCGCGGGCGAATCAAAGTGACAGTGACTGATGACTGCTATGGTAGTGACATTGACAGAGGAAGGAGGGACAAGTAGAGAGAGAGAGAGAGAGAGAGAGAGAGAGTGTGTGTGTGTGTGTGTGTGTGTGTGTGTGTGTGGGGTGCTTCCACGCGACGTGTCGCAGCCACGAGAAAATGCACAGTATTTTCGGCTGTCATAACTTATTTGTTATTCTTAGGAGATAAGTTTTATTACACCACCATCAATACTGGATGAATATACAATTATTGCAAAGAAGAAAGAGACCATTTCCACCTCTTTTAAATGTCAAAATTTTCCCCGTGCACAACATCCAGAGAAATATATCGCCATCCATACTCTAAGGATTAAAAGAAACTTTTTATTCAAGAATAAAGATGTAATATTTCCGCTCTACAATAGTTTAGTCAGACCCCACTTGGAATATGCGGTACAGTTTTGGTCCCCCCACCATGCAAAGGACATTGCTAAATTAGAAGGTGTTCAGCGTCAGGCAACAAAAATTATCCCTTCCTTGCGCAACAAATCTTACGAAGAAAGCCTTTCCACCCTTAACCCTTTCATTGCTAAGCGCTCGCAATGAGACTTTCTCCTCAGGTGCGCTCAGGGAGCCCAATGGGGGGTCTCTTTTAACCTCTGTATCTCAAAAACTATTCATCACAGCTAAAAACCAAAAACACCATTGGAAAGAGGAGGTCCAGATCTATAGGAGTCGGTTATGTATGCCTCTCTTGCGAACGTACATGCATGTTCAGGGAGTGTTGAATGTTAACACTTACGTCGGTGCGTGCGTGATGATCAGCTGTATTGAGGGAACTGCGGACATCTTTTCTTCAGATTGTGGCAAGGGAGTATTGCCAACTGCAATATTTACAACTATTTGGTCAAAGAATCAGTCAGGTGATAGGTGAAGCTATGCAAAAATGCCGCTATATTGAGCAAGAACATCCACCAGTTACTCGTCTGTACATTTGCTGCGCTGGGCTGATATGATTTTCCACCAAATTTAGTGAAGAAACCACTCAATTGACAATCCTGTGTTGTGAGAATTAGTGTTGGAACACTCATACGCGGGAGATTTGAGTGCGGGTGGAGGTTGCAGCGAGCGTTTAGCGCCACCAGCAAATACGCCTAACGCCCGCTGCAAGCGTTTAGCAATGAAAGGGTTAACATGTTCTCTCTTGAGAAACGTCGCCTCTGAGGAAAACTAATCAAATGTTTTAAAATACTTAATGGTTTCACGAATGTAGACAGAACAAAATTGTTTATGATCGATGACACTTTGCGAACGAGGAACAGTGGCATAAAACTCAAATGTAGACAAGTAAATTCGGACTGCACCAAATTTTTCTTCACCAACGTTGTAGTGCAAGAATGGAATAAGCTCCCACCTTCAGTGGTCCAGTGTAACACGATTGACTCCTTTAAAAACATGTTCGACCGATACTTCATTGAACTTAATATTAACTAGTGTAGAAATCTGAGCCATCTGATTAATGTAGAATCACTTAGGTTTAAGGGCAGACCACCTAGTCTGGACCATGGGGTCTGTGTGGTCTGATTTTCTTTGTAAATCTTTGTAAATCTCTCTCTCTCTCTCTCTCTCTCTCGTTAGTTTCTTTATACACCATGTCTCTGATGTCTTCCCTTTTGGACTGGGCAGCGAGAAAGACAAAAGAAAGGAAAAGCTCTGGGAACACCAATTTATATTTTTAAAAGCCAATTTGCCAGCAGGCTGATGTGCAGAAGCAGCCTGCTGTAGATTTTAGTAGGCTAGTTAGCCAGATCGCTTTCTTTTTTGCCTGCCAGAATAGACAGTTGGGCCAACATGAAAAAGGAGCAAAGGAGCGGGAAAAGATTGACGGGAAGAGATGCGGAGCGGTCGGGGAGTGCATGAGTGTGACTTGGAATTTGAATGAGGGCCACGGCAGCCGACTGCGAACGTTCTTCTTGTCTACATCTATAAATTTTGGCTATATGATGATTCTGATAGTGAGGATAATTTGTAGCTTACTGAATACAAAAATGTGCGGAGAGAGAGAGAGAGAGAGAGAGAGAGAGAGAGAGAGAGAGAGAGAGAGAGAGAGAGAGAGAGAAATCCTCCCAAAAACCAACCCAACCGCCACCATGATATTTTCCCCCTCGGTAAAAAAATCCAACCTGGCAACTCTGCGCTCGTTTGGCCAGGGGAGACCACGAACTGCGTCATGGATGGTTTTACCCGCGTAATCTGAACATACGGTTCTGAAACCATACCGCGTCATAGGAAACCGTGCCTTACGAATCCGTGTCATGCGCGACTTGACTATAGTTGTAGGACATACAAATGGGAAATCTAGTGATGTCCTAGTCTTGGAGGAATGGGGTGTCTGTGGTAATTAACATCTCTGGCTTAAAATTTCTGTTCATGGGGAGCTATTATAACATGCAATGGGAGGTTGTGGCTAAATGGTAACCATGTTAGTGTCCTGGAGACTCAGGTTCACGTCCCACCCGCCTCTAAGTCATCACCAAGTGGCTGAAGACAACCCACATACTGTCCTGATGGCCGCCTGTCAACCTAGACTCTTGCTAATTTCTCTAGATGACCAAGTGGAGCTACAGGGGGCAGTATAATCTTAGCAAGAATGGCACCACTATAAACTACTTGCCATCACCAGTAACAGAATTGGGCCAACCAACAGGCC
>NC_066534.1:6204976-6242476 GCF_024679095.1 Eriocheir sinensis | reverse complement strand
CATAAACAACATAAGTGTTGGTGGCTCTTTCTGGATGTGTCTCTCTATTCGGGTGTGTAATCAGAAAATTGGATAATAAATAAAATGGTTTCTCTGTATTGTTTGTCATATTTCAGATCAAAAGATAAAAGTATTTTTTCCTTTGAGGGGAGAGTTCACCATGAAATAGCATGAAAAAAAATGTATAATATTGAACTTTATGCTCTGGGAACACTGTCTCGTCTAAACATACCTAATGGCAGATTTTATTATTGCATATATTTATATGCCCATAGAAAAAAAAAACATGATAACAGGTTTGCAGCAGAGTAACTTCACTTGGTTGCAATATGACACAAAAATGGAAAGAAGACTTTTCTCGAAAGTAAAAATTGAATTTGAAAAATGCCTCAACTCCTATGTTTTTAGCATAATTTGAGTAAAAACTGAGGATTCAAGAGTCGAACTGTCATGGAATAAAGAGTCTGGTTGAAATTTTTTACATATTTAGCATATTGTGAAATAAATATAGAACTTTTTTATAGTGTATGAAAAATCATTGAGAAACTTTTGCAGGGGATTTTGTTATGAGGGTAATAAATCATCATATGGACAAGTAAAGAAAATTGACCACAAGCGATGGAGCAAAAACAAAACAACCATTTTGCTGAAAGTGAAAAAAAAAGGAAAAAATAAAGGAAAATGTCCAAATGATGAAATTTTGCAATGACACATTCAGAATACTGTTCTGCCTAACATATATATGAATCAAGACCATAAGTGAAAATCTAAGCTACAGTGAACTCTTGCCTTAAATGACTAAATTTCATTGAGGATATGCACTCATTAGATTGTTAAATAAAATTAAAAGTTATTATTGTCCTTATCATAAAAGTCTCTTGATGACACCAATCAACACTTTTTTGTGAATTACTCCTTTATACACAAATATTCACTCCACCCAAATGAGATGGAGTCTTGCGCTACTGTCTCAGAATTATGACTTATCTGCTTTTCCCCTCACATTCTGAAACAGGTGGCAGTGGTGGTGATGTGGAGGAATGGCGGCTGCTGGGTAGTCTGTCAGGCAGTGGTCACCAGTACCTTCCCAACATGCTGGATGATCCTGAGCTACGTGCTGGGAAGCACCGAAAACTACTTCGCTTCCCTTCCTACATGGTATGTTTTTGATAAGGTTGCTACTGTATTTGGTGGAGATGATAGAACTGGAAACAGGAAATCATTTTGGAAAGAATCGCTCTTTTAACTTTTTTTCGCTCTCGCTCTTTTAACCATTAGGGTACGGGTGGTGATATATTTCTCTGGATGCTGTGCACGGGGAAAATTTAGACATTTAAAAGAGGTGGAAATGGTGTCTTCTTTGTAATATTTGTATATTCATCTAGTATATATGGTGGTGTAATAAAACTTCTTTCCTAATAATAATAAAAAAGTTATGACACAAACACACACACACACACACACACACACACACACACACACACACACACACACACACACACACACACACACACACACACACACACACACACACACACACACACACACACCCACACACACACCCAGAAAGAGAGACACACACACACACACACACACACACACACACACACACACACACACACACACACACACACACACACACACACACACACACACACACACACACACACACACACACACACACACACACACACACACACACACACACACACACACACGGTTCCAGAGTTGGGTGCTGTAATCGGAAGGGATAACAATAAACAAGATAAATGGTTAAATACCAGTTTACTTTAAATAAAGTAGAAACCCCAAAACAAGCCTCACAAAACTGAAGTCTCCAACATGAAGGCTTCAGCACGCCGGACTCAACAATGATCCTTTGCACGGCTTCTTTCTCTTCTGGGCATCCCGTCCTCTGAGTGGCAATGAAGAGGCAGCACAGCTTCATCCTTGAAGTGGTGTAGATGTGGTAGACGAGGGAGGCGCAGGAGGGGAAGGGGCGTCAGGTTCACGGCAGTAACGGGAGTCCAAGGCGTGGAGAGAAGAGAGGTAAGGCACCCAGAACGAGCCCACGGTTTCTGAGTTAACCTGAGTGAGAACAGGGCTGGAGCCAGAGTAGAATCAAGTGTTCAGAGCGAGGCCCGGCCGCTGTCTGACGATGAAGGCGCTGGCAGCCCACCAAGTCGCCTCCCACAGAGGGTTGAGCAGCCTCGGTGGTTCGTCAACCGAGACGTCGAACGACTATTGGCAAACGAGCAGCGGGAATGTAGCAGGTCGTTGCGGCGCCTCAGTAGTTGTACGGCATCATGGCGAACGAGCAGCAGGTGTAGCAGCTCGAAGGGCAAGTTGCGGGCGGGTGGCAGGAGTGCCCTGGTCGTTCGCCTGTTAAGTTGGTAGTTGCCCTCACACACTACCATGGCAGTCATCAGAGTCACTGTCACTTTGATTCGCCCGCGCTCTACTTCCACACGGAGCAGAGGAACTGCTTGACGCGTCACGAGACATGACAGATGTATTCCGAACAAAAGTGGAAAATGATCTGTGACTTTTGGTAGGGCGCGCTAGAGACGAATGAGAGTGTGTACGGATGCCATATGCCTCCACCAATGATTATATCTATGATCCCTGTGGGGTGGTGGGCGGTGGTTTATATATATAGTACCTCTCGAATCCTCTCGCTTGCTTCATTTCTTTCCGGTATAAAAAAACAGTAGGTATTGAAATGCATGAAAAACTTTTTATTGTCCGGCCCGTGGAAAAAATTATTTTTTTTTCAAGTTTTTTTTTGACTACTCTTTGTTATCTCAAAATACGCACCTTGGTAATAGGCAGAAAAACTCTTTCTGTTATAAATCATCAAATCACTAACATCATGATTGACTTTTCAATGCAGTGTACAGTGGACCTTCTTCTTGGGCCGCTTCCGCTCTTATTTCCACGGAAACTGCCAATCGGGTAGTGATGCAGTTCTGCCAGTCCATTTAAGGCACACGCATGACGCCGACGGTTGGTAGATGGAATTTAGGACTAGCGCTCAACTCGAGGATCGTGAAACTCAGATAGTGCGAAACTTGAGAGGGTAAGGGTGGGGTTAACCACTGTATCTCAAAACTATTCATTACAGCTAAAACGCACGACGGTCAGCCATATTGAGGCAACTACTGAGTAGATCTCTTGATGGGGAGTTGGTAGGGTGGTATTGCCAACTGCAAAATTTACAACTATTTGGTAAAAAAATCAGTCAGGTGATAGGTGAAGCTATGCAAAAATGCCGCAATATTGGACAACAACATCCACCAGTTAATCGTCCGTAGATTTTCCGCGCTTTTCCACGCTAGGCTGATATGATTTTCCACCAAATTTTGTGGAAAACCTACTGAATTGGCACTGCTGTGGGGTGAGAAATAGTGTTGGAACACTCTCATACGCGGGAAATTTGAGTGCGACTAGCGCTCGCAGCGAGGATTTAGCTAGGTTGACGTCAGCTGATAAAGTCGGTATATCGGCATCCTCCCCTCCCCTTCATGAGCCGTCACCCGGCAAGGGTCTATGGTCCCTCCTCGAAGGGACGTACGTGCTTGACCCTGACAGCCTCTATATGAGGTGGTGAAAAAAAAAAAAAAAAAAAAGAAAGAAAAAAAGCGTCACAGCATCCAAAAAAATTTAGGATTTTGGAGGTTTTCGGATTTTGGAATTTCGGATAATGGATTCTCAACCTGTATAATCCATTTGCATTGTTTGAAAACCACACAACCACACCCAAACAACAAACAGCTGCATGCCACGTATCACCAGAACCGCGTGAATTGTGTCTTGCCTAGTTGTCTGTCACAACCTACGAGTGATGGTGGGAATATGGTAATTATGATCTCAGAAGCTGTGCATCATCAGTATGTATGGGGATGTATTTCTGACAACACCAGCCCGGCTGCCATTTTCATTGCTTTACTCAAGGACACTTGTCAATTCAAGCAGTACAGGTTACACCAAAAATAAATAAATTTCGGGAAACTGTACATCGTCAATGTTCTTTAACCGTACATATTTCTGAGCATTTTAAGAACTTTTTTTTCCAAAATTGTTGTCTTAAAGTTTGGGGTGCGCGTTATACGCCGGTGTGCGTTATACACCGCGAAATACGGTAGTCTGCTGCAAATATTAGAGTGGCATTTCACTATTTGGATGGGGACATGATGAAGAAAATAATAACATTGATTAGACCAAGGCTAGAGTATGCAGCAGTTGTCTGGTCACTACACAGGAAAAAGGACAAAAGGAAACTTGGAAGGATTCAAAGAATTGCAACTAAGATGGTATCAGAACTATCAAGCCTACCATATGAGACTAGATTAGAGCAACTGGAAGAAAGAAGAGAAAGAGGAGACTTGATTGCATTGTACAGGATTATGAGTGGAATAGAAGTGTTGGACACAAATGATTTAATCGAGATGGAAGGGAGGAGGCAACTAAGAGGACACAGTAAGAAATTGAGAAAAGGGACTTGTTTGAAAGACCTAAAGAAGCTCAGATTTCCATACAGGAGTGTTGTCGTGCCCGAAAATTCGGGGCACTAAAGGATGTTAAGAGAAAATTCAACTAATGGGTAACTGGGGAAAACAAGGGGGACTCACCCTGGGGGTAGTTTTGCTGCCACCACCCAGAGATCTACCGATGAACTATGTCACCGGTAGCTCACTCGGAACCTTAAAGTATATGTATATAAAGGACTAAGGATTTAATTAGGTGTTAAAGTATCCCAGAGCGAGACTGATCCCTTGGGCAGGGGGTAACGTGGTGAGCGGGGAAGACTTGGGGCAGTAAAAAGGTACTTTAACTGCACAGCCGGCCGGACAAAACTCACGACGGGGAGAAGGGATAAGAAATAAAGGCTTATAAATATGGGTTGGTACATTTATTCATGTGAGACTTAGTTTAGAAGGTATACATAGTCATAACTGATGACACGGTTTACAGTTAACAGCTAATTGAAGGCACGATTTACCCGAAACTGACAGAAGTGGGCGAATGGACACACAACTGAGTTCTAGTTTCTCCTCTCACAATGGTAGTTAGAACATGGCTGAGAATTCTCTACGAAAAAACCTTACCCTTGCGCGGGTGTACATCTATTGCAAAACCAGGTACATAAGATATAGGAAAATTCAGGGAGGGGAAAACTTTACACTTCCGAGGAGGCCCGCACACGGCGAGAACAATTTCCGTCGAAAACAACAAACATACAGCCTCCTATTTTACTAACACTTCTTACCCTAGAGATAAACCACAGATTAATAGTAATACGCCTAGATACTCACATAGTACCTTCCACGATAGGGGATAAAGAAAGGGATTATGGGGGGTTGAGTCCCCGTTCCTACCCCTTAAGGCTCCAGGAACGCTCAAGGGGGGTCTCCTTCTTTCTACCCTATCACGAAAAGAAGAGAGGAGTACCGAGGTTAACAACTAAAAGAACACATCGGGAAGAATCACGGGTTCGTGTGGGTGTATGCGGTGTGTGTGTGTGTGTGCAGGGAGTGGGCCGCCAGAACTTGTAAGCAACAGCGGGTGAGCGGCGAGTTATCCTTATTTCATTTACTGGGATCAGAAATACATTTACAGGATAATTAAGATACACATTGGCTAAAGGGGAGACGATAATTAACACTGGGGAGCACGTAGGGGGGGAACAAATGGGGGTGAAGGCAGGAGAGCCACGTACATACCTGTAAACACAGCGGGTGAGCGGCGAGTTATGCCCAGGAAAACGGTACCCTGAGTTTTTATACCCGCCCTGGGAATGCCCCGTAGCGCGGACAAAGGGGCCAAGTAGCTGATTTATAATCTATTACGGTTTAATTAAAAATGAAGGGAAGATTAGGGTAGTTTATATATGGGTACGGTCTCTTAACTTGCAAGGTGACGAAATTACATGTGAAACAGCGGAAAAATCTATGCAAGGGGGGATGACTTTAACTGATAGGGCATTGACGAGCAAGGGCTGGGAACAGTTCCGAAGTGCGTGCACTGGTAGGGGGGAAGGGGAGGAAAGGGAGGGACGACAGACGCAGAATTCCTGGCGGGACAATCTTGGCGTGGGGTGTTGCGCAATATGGTGTAATTGTAGTCTGAGGGGGGAGGGGGGGGGATGTGTTATGTTATAGGTTGTGATCAAGGATACCTACTTACAATTTCTTACATATCTATGATGGCCTTATAGTGACTTATAATTCCTCATAACTACTTATGCTCACTTATAACTACTTGTAATCACTTATAATGACTTAACCTACGTCTTTTCCTCATACTTCTAAGTTTCTTCTCCTGCCTTCACATCCCAACATTACAGTGTGGACACATGGAATGGACTTAGCGAAGATATTATTGAAGCAGGTAGTGTCCATAAAATGAAAGAAAAGCTGAACAAATATAGATTGGGAGACAGGATTGACTGAGCTTTAGCTCAGGCCCTGTATATTATATATAAGTAAATACAAATAGGTAAATACACACACACACACACACACATACAGAAGTATAACAGAAGTATAACAACATGGAACGGACTTGACGAGGAGACTGTGTGTGCAAAAATGATTCATGAATTTAAAGCCAAACTGGATAATAAGCGTTCTGGAGGCGGGACAGCATGAGCCTAGTACGGCTCTTTTCCTGTACAAGTAACTCTCGATATACGCGAGTTTGGTTTACGCGTTTTTTAAATAACGCGGGGTCCAAAATCCAAATAAATGTTTAATTTACATGTTTTTTCACTTATATGCGACATTTTATGGAGTGGCCACCATATGTCTCATGCAACTGGACTCACACGGCACTGCGGCCACACAGTTGAGCTCAGTTCTTCCCGCGCGCCACTTGAACAACAATACAGAACCCACGCTGCCACGCTACTCAACAATAGGGGTGGGCAGGTACCGGTACCAGCTATACGGTACGGTACCGGTACCAGACTGCTCGGTGCTGGTACCAATACTAGCCAGTCGCTCATGTTGTCCCTCATTTCTTCCTCACACGAGTGAGGCTGACACTGAGTGCCTGAGTGGGATCTCTCTCTCTCTCTCTCTCTCTCTCTCTCTCTCTCTCTCTCTCTCTCTCTCTCTCTCTCTCTCTCTCTCTCTCTCTCTCTCTCTCTCTCTCTCTCTCTCTCTCTCTCTCTCTCTCTCTCTCTCTCACACACACACACACACACACACACACACACACACACACACACACATACTGAATGAAGTGAATATTTATTTTTTGATAGATACCTACTCTTTGTTTGATTTACATTGTCTTTGATTTATGCGACCTCTTCAAGGACACAATACTCGCGGAAATCGAGTTACCTGTATTTCACAACTGGGCAAATACACACACACACACACACACACACACACACACACACACACACACACACACAGGCACTTGGAACAAATTAAACAAGGAAGTGGTGGAGTCAGAAAGTAAAAGTACGAACGAGGCAGTTACTGAATATTGGCGATTACATCTGTGAATGGGCTGTTTCCCCGGACTATAGTGATTTCCAATTCCCGTACATTTGTTTTTCCCAGGTAGGTGCTCCCCCCTATTACTCCGGGAAATCTAAAGCCGAGTGTAATAATTTGAATACATTTCTCTTGCAGGTACCATTAGAAATAAATTGCACCTCAATTTCTCTCATATGCCCCTTATTGTCATACTTTATTTAGCCTTTAACAAATACTCTATTTAGATTTTTATCCTCGCTGTTCATACTCATGTGTCAGAGAAGTGTATAAAGCACCTTCCTCAGTATCAGTGACCATCATGTTTTATGACTTAATTAGCAAAATATTTTAAACTTGAATAATCTCTGTAAACAACAAACATATTTTATCTTAAGTATCCTCCGTTTACTTTATTACATATCTAATATGGCATTATTTATTATAATTAGAAATACAGTTCAAGACTATGTTCATTTGTCCTTTTTCCAGACATCAGTAATGGATTACACAAAGCCTTCTGAACTGAAGAAGGAATTAAATGACAAATTTCGAAGCAAGTTTCCTCATATTCAGCTAACCTTGAGTAAACTTCGCAGGTATGTATAGTATTCATAATTTATTTCCATTAAGTCGTAAGTCTGTCTACGTAAGGGTCCTGAGTATCATGAGCATGCAGTGCTAGATAAGCATGTGCTACTTTAACTTCCACAATTCTAGGTTTCTCTTTGTCCAGCTTTGTAAAGAGCAATGATTGCCTGAATTTTATTGCCATCTGTGTGTTTTCCACCCATTATGCAGTCCAGCAGAAATGGGTGTAAGCACAAGAATGTAGAGAAAATTTCAGGCCAAAATGGTCCACCCCATACATACTGTCAACATCTACCACCTCTCAGCCTCTCACACAAGTGAGTGGAAATGATGATGTACACTGCTGCTAGACACACGATTCATGGCTCTTGCATTTTTGTGATGGTATGGGAGGCAAATATAATGTTGAGCAATAAATCTTGATGCATGGATTCTGGCACAGGTTATCCATGCAAACTGTAGTAGTGATGTGGATTTTTTTATTTACATCAGGGAGGTTTCAAGAACTCCTGCTTCAGCACAACCTTGGTGCTGCAGTGCTTGCTAGTGTACACACACCAAACATTTCTAAGGAAAGAGTTTTAGGCAGCACTCATCAGTTTATAGCTTTTGAGGAAAGAAAAAGGTAGTGGTATAAGGTATTCTGCCTGACATGCAAAGACTCATGGATCACTGTTTGGGATGTGATGGTCATTCTGTTTTATGTTCCATGGAGCACTACAGGGAATGGCATGAGCAACAGGTTACAGCTTGTCATTAAACCCACCCCCCAGCCACATGAAACACTGGTTGAGAATTTATTTTGTGGTGAGGACCTTACAACCAAAAACAAATCTCTTCCTATATGGATGAGATTTTTTTGGTCATAAAGTCCTGGAGATAAAGAAAGGGATTTTGGTGGGGCTGTGAGGTTTTGAAGATAAAGGAAGATATTGATTTTAGTTGTGAGGTGTAGTAGATAAAGGAAAATGTTTTGGGAGTTATGATCTCAAGGTTGTGCAGTATTGGAGATGATTTTTTATATTTTTATGGTGTATAAGAGATAAAAGGAAGATTTATCTTTTTGGTTGTGAGGTATTGGGGATGAAAGTATTTTCTTGGTTGTGAGGTATTGGGGATGAAAGTATTTTTTGGTTGTAAGGTACTGGATATGAAGGAAGAGGTCCATCCCTAGGTAACAAAAACTTTTCTTGATGATATACCTCACACTAACCCCCAGGGGTGATGGATTTACATACAGAGAAAGACTTATTCATTGTGAGTATGAATATTAATGTGGATGACAGGAAAGATATGGATAGTAACTGTATGCATGGGTGTGTGCATATGTGCCAGTAAATGATAAGGGAAAGAGTCGCAAGAGTTAGATGAAGAGATTCTGGAAGGACATAGGACAGTGTCTTGAACCTTTTGGAAGTGAAAAAAGAATTCTTGAGTAGGGGACATGAATGTAAAAGTTAGAAACAAGGAGATTGGTGGTGTGGTTGGGAAGTGGGGTAAGGACAGAGTGAATGAGAACAGACAGTACCTTGTGGATGTTTATGCTGATTTCTTTTTTCTTTGCAAACACTTACTTCCAGCACAAGCTAATTTATAGGTATACATGGGCAAGGGGAGACATGAGGAGTGTAATAGATTATATAGCTGTAGATATGAGGTTGAGACGGGACTTAGTACAGTACTTTTTTTTTAAAAAAAAAAAAATAAATTTACTTTTATTTTTTACGTATTTTCCACGTGATAAAAAAAAAAAAAAAAATCACTCAACCATTTTTAATTTTTTTTTTCTTCTTATTTTTTCTTTTTTACAATAATACCCAGAGCTCTCTACCACTGAACGCAACTGGATTCCAGTTAGCGCCGGAGGCACGGTACTTACTACAACAACAATACACCACCGTAGTAGACCAGTCCATACGCCCACAATACACCACTAGGCACGGTGTTAGCTAATTTTTTAACGGTAGTACAGTACTGGACTGTACGTACTGGTACCTGGATAATAGATATCATCTCTCTCTCTATCTCTCTCTCTCTCTCTCTCTCTCTCTCTCTCTCCTCTCTCTCTCTCTCTCTCTCCTCTCTCTCTTCTCTCTCTCTCTCTTCTCTCTCTCTCTCTCTCACTGAATGAAGTGAAATATTATTTATTCCCCCCATCCACGTAGGTTATGACAGACAACTAGGCAAGACCAAATTCACACGTATGGGTGGTTGGTGGTTGTTAAACAATGCAAATGGCGGCCTGGCTGGTATATGTTTCGATATCATATCCATTTTATCTCTCTAATATTAAAAAAAATAATAATGACACATGATATTTTTTCCAATATGATTTTTTTGTAGCTTGTACTGCTCTTTAGTCATACAATCAAGCCACGATCAAAAAATAGAAATAAAAGGAAAATAACAGGAATAAATCCAAGGCATCCTTCATCCTTTCAATTTATTTATAGTAGTAGTTAGATATTATTAGATATCCTATTATTATATATAGACTATAAGGACTATGAAGGATTATATATATAATGATAAAATAAAGTTATTTGTTATTGGATAAGAAGAAAAAAAAAAAAAAAAAAAATCCCAAAAAAGTAAAAAAAAAAAAAAAAATGTACATTACATTCAAGTAATGCAGGCTAAAACTTTCAGGCATTTTTTGAGAAAACCTCTTTGTTTGATTTACATTGTTTTTGATTTACATCTGTACCCTCCTGAGTTTTGCGGTTACTTTGTTCCAAAAGTATAGCGCTAAACTCGAAGATTGCGAAACTTAGGGTATTGAAAACACTGGAAAAGTGCTTATTTGTTCCCGTCCATGGAGAAGCTGACATTTTTTTCCCAATTTACTCCTTTGTTATCTCAAAATACGTACCTAGGAAAACGGAAAAAATTGTGGAGAGAACGGGTTATTTTGAAGCCGCAGCTGAAGGCTGCTGGCTACCTTAGGATTGGTTGACAGTTCTGAAAACACGCTTGTGATTTGCTGATTCAGATGACATCATCACCGGTGCTCACCCAGTTAGCGGCTTCTAACTATGACGAAACGAAAGCTTTATAAATCTGAAGTCAACGTTGATAGTGAAATCAGTAGTTCGTAGATTTTACTGCAGGCCATTAGCTTGCACCTCTGTGAATCCTGCTGTTCACCTAATTGCTAGTTTCCCAGGAATTTTGTACAGAGATTCAAAGTCGGCTGTATTTCACAGGAAACTCATCGAAATTCTAGACAGAATTTCAGTCACCAGCATGTCAGTTATTTTCTCGTGAGGTCGGCAAGTTGTGGTAACAAGAAGAAAATGAGCATGTGAGCTTATGTCCAGCAGCTATCCACATGTTTATTCCAGCACCACAATGAGTTCCATGAAGCTTGATAAGCTTGGAGTAATCAGGTTGAGTAGGTCTTGGACTTGTCTTGTCCAAGCGTAGCCACTGCCTCATCATGTCTGGGTGCTCACTTCTAAGTTCTCATAGCATTTAACCCCTTCACTACAGTCGGGCGACAACAGCACCCCACCCCATATCCAGTCTGGCCGCACGCACCAAATTTCAAACGTTGCTACTGAATATAATAAGTTTTAAGCCATAAACTCAACATCATCATCAGGTATTATATATAAAAATATGCAAAATTAAATGGTGCACATAAAGAAACATAAATTAATTGATAATTTTGAGATGTAAGCATAAATATACAGAGAAATTTGCGTTATGAGTAGATGACGTGTGTCTGCTGAATTGTAATTCCTTATATTAGTTGTGATAAACAAATAGATTTGAAGAGGAGAGGGAAGGGAAGGACACTGATGTAAGATCATGGAAAATATCCCACTGATTCACCGGCAATACACACAGATTTCGCGGAGTAAAAGGCTGAATGGCCGTCCTCCCGGAGGTGGGTCTTGTGTGTGTGTGTGTATTTACCTAGTTGTGTCATGCCCCGGGAGCTTATTTTTCTATTTCCTCAATTTCCAACACGTCCTCTGCATATATGGAAACACACGAGAAATTAATCAAGATCAGGGTATTCGCTGGTTGCCTGGGATTGAACCCGTGACCAGTGTGACGGGAGAGCCACTCCTTACCGAGTCGGTCAAAGAGGTGCCCCCACTGGCTAAGTGGGTTATGGGAGGCTCGTCCATCAGGCATAGTCGCCGCACTACAGTTGTAGTTTGACAGGATCTGGGCTTTACGCTCGTGTGGTCCCGTCTCCGTATCTGCATTTATCCAACTTTTCCTTAAAGCTTTGCACTCTTCGCCGATACTACATCCTCACTTAGTCCATCCCAAACCTCTATATTTCTTTATGTCTCTCAAGCATCTTCCCTTCCTCAAAATTTTACTATGTCCTCTTGTGTTCCTGGTGGTAACTCCTTCTTTTAGTAGTAACTCCTCGTTATCTACTTCTTCCATTTTGCTCAATAATGTATAGATTTGTATTAGGTCTCCCTTTTCTCTTCTTTGTTCTAGTGTTGGTAAATCCATTTCCTTTAGTCTTTCCTCGTATGTCAATCCCTCCAGCTCTGGAACCATTTTTGTTGCCATCCTTTGTATTCTTTCTAGTTTCTTTATGTGTTTCTTCTTATGGGGAGACCACACTGCCTCTGCATATTCCAATTTTGGTCTGATCATAGTGGTGATTAACTTTTTCACCATATCCTTATCCATGTAGTGGAATGCTATTCCTATATTTCTCACCATGTTATACGTATCACCGAATATCCGATTAACATGACTCTCTGGCTGTTTATTATCTGGCATTATTACTCCCAGACCTCTCTCTTCGTGTACTTTAATGTTTCACCATCTCCCATTTTATATGTCCATTTTGGTCTTCCTTCACTTTTTCCCATTTCCATAACATGACATTTTTTCACATTGAATTTCATCTCCCATTCCATACTCCATTTCCAAAGCTTGTTTAGGTTTTTTGCAGAAATTCGCAGTCTTTACTGTTTCTTATATGTCTTAGCAGTTTTGCATCGTCTGCAAACAGGCTCATTGTGTGTGTGTGTGTGAGTGAGTGCATGCGTGCATGTGTGCGTGCATGCGTATTTACCTAGTTGTAGCATACAGGAAAAGAGCTATGTCACAACTAGGTAAATACGGACACACGCACTCACTCTCTCACACACACACACTCACACACACACACACACACACACACAGAAGAGGAAATGGGAAGCCTGTAGGGAGGGAGGGGCAGAGGTGACTCAGGTCATGTCTTGACCAAAGCCCTGACCTGACTCTCCCTACTGACCCTCCCTCCCCATACCCTTCTCCTTTCTTCTTGTTTTCATCCTCTCTACCTCTCCCTGTTTCCTCCACTTCTTTTCCTTGTTCTCCCGTTTTACATCCTCTATCTGTATTTTTTTTTATCACTCACTCTGTCCCTCTCCTCCCTTTCTCCTTCCATATTTACCTGGTTGTGATAGAAGGGAAGTGAGCTACGCTCATATTGTCCTTTCTCTGAGTATTCTTCCGCCCAACTCAACAAACTAGTTCCTTCGCGAAGTTCGTATTTACGAGGCAAATGTCGGAAGTCGAGACAAGAATTATAGAATCATTTATTGGGACCGCATCGTAACGACGAAACGTCATAGGTTGAAACAGTCATAACCCGAAGACCTCCTGTATAGGAAGTGTTTATATGAGTGTGGGAAAGGTTTATAAGAATAAGGGGAGGGTTTATAGGGCCTTAAAATATATATAAATAATAAAATAAATATAAGGTCGCTACTTCGTGGATTTTCACCTATCGCTGGGGGTTCTGGAACCAAACCCCCCACGATAGATGAGGGATTACTGTATTACCCTCCTGAGTGTCGCGCTATCTGAGTTTCGTGATCCTCGAGTTTTGCGCTTAGTCCTAAATTCTTACCACCCTGACATTCACACATTATTGCCCCGAGTTTTGTGCTGCTTTGACCTGTATGGGTCACATCTACCTACTGTTGGTGGCACACTGGCCATTTTTCTCTAACCATTGGGGCTACGGGCAACCGTGGTTGCCAGAGTATGCCCAACCGAGAGTGAGTTGTCAGTTGTCCATATGGATGGAAAACCGCACGGCTGTATGTAAACAAACAGAAGACAGCAGTGGCTAAGGAGTGAGGAGTAGTGGAAGATGGCCCACCAAAAGAGTCGTAAAGTGGATGGGCAGAGCTGCTTTGTTTAACCTGGTAGCAGCAATGGGCCAAGTTTGTGGCTGTACTGTGTAGCAGCAATGGGCCAAATTTGTGCCATGATTTAAACCCCCCAAAATAGATGATACATAATTTGATCACAAATGCTTTGATATATATTATGAAATGCTTTGTGTGAGTGATGATTTTTTCTCATTTTTCTCACTTAGAGGGACCATTAGGAAACATAATCCCTGCTGCTACCAGGTTAATTACTATTTAGTTGACAGTACAGTGATCCCCCGCCACATTGCTGTTCACTTATCGCGGTCCCACTGCATCGTGGATTTTTAAATTGTATGTATCTAGTTTCATATTGCAGATTTTTCGTTATATCGTGGAATTATGTGGGATAGAGGTATTTTAATATAGTCATTATTTTAATTATTTTTACAGTAAAAGAATCATTTTCTTGCTTAAAAATTGAAAACAATATAAAAAAAATATTAATATTAAGAGAATATTAAATCAAAATAAAATACGTAGCGTACAGCAGATGAGTAGACAAAGACTCGCACGTATGGAAAACGCAGCTATGGTCGCTTCCGCTTGAGCTAGTTTGCCCACATATGATTGTACACGCCACACTGTTGGCTGATGGATGGGAGATGACCAACCAGAGCACTGTGTTCTGTATCCTGGGCGCTGATTGGCTCAGGGACCGTAGAATTTGTTGGTTCATGAGTGGTTAGCTCAGAGACAAAGGGAGAGTGTGTTACAGCTTGCTACCATTAAATGCTCCGAGAATTTGGCAGTGAGGACCCAGACAGGATGAGGTAGTGGCTACATTTGGACAAGACTCAAGTCCAAAACCTGCTGAACATGATTACTCCAAGCTTATCTAGTTTTGTGGAACTCTTTGCAGTACTGGAATAAACATGCGGATAGCTAGTGAACCAATCAGCTGATACGCTCCTCTTCTTGTGACCACGACTTACCGACCTCATAAGAAATTAACCGACGTGTTGGTGACTTGAGTTTCTGACTAAAATTTTGATGAATTTCCCGTGAAATGCAGCCAACTTTGAATCTCTCGAGAAACCAGTGGTTGGGTGACCGTGTTCACACGGGCTGGGGTGAGACTCACAGAGTTGCGTGCTTATATATAATATATATATAAAATATAATATATAAAATATAATATATAAAATATATTATATAAATAATAAAATAAATATAGGGTTGCTACTTCGCGGATTTTCGCCTATCGCGGGGGGTTCTGGAACCTAACCCCCGCGATAGACGAGGGACCACTGTATAAGAGAACACCCCATGCTGTGGAACCACAGTTCAAATAACTTTTATCGTCTAAGAAAATTGTAGAAGGACACCCGGTGTTGTGTTCCTGGCTGTCCTCCTGCGAACTACGCATGCTCAGAAGCGAATGTAAACAAACGAATATCTTGTTGATAAACAGAGCTGTTCTCACGCATCCCCTGACAGCATGGCTATGCTCACTTCGTTTGCCAGCTCCCCCACCTCATGAACCTATGGTGCCCTCTAGCCCCCCCCAATAATCTGCCATAATTACAGGACTGCATATGCACATCAAGACAGTTTAGTTTTTTGAAAATATCAAGATGCTATTTCCTGTAAAGTTACCTATGGCTCACTGCATGAAGGATATTTATTGGCTCAGGAACACAACACCGGTCTTCACAGCACAGTTCTCGCTGTTATTCCAGAGCATTGCCTGTCTCACAGCAAAGAACACCTTGGTGCTATATGAAGTATTTTGTGTCCATACAACACACTGTCGTATTGCTTTTCCGTTGCAAATACAGGTAACTCTTGATTTACGCGAGTTTGATTTACGCGTTTTTGAAATAACGCAGAGTCCAAAATCCAAATAAATGTTTAATTTGCACATTTTTTCACTTATACACAATATTATATGGAGTGGCCACCAGAATCAGATGTCTCATGCAACTGAACTCACACGGCGCCGCGGCCACACAGCTGAGCTCAGTTCTTCCCGTGCGCCACTTAAACAACAATACAGTACCCACGCTGCCACGCTACTCAACAATAGGGGTGGGCAGGTACCAGTACCAGTACATACTGTACCAGTTATGTGGTACGGTACCGGTACCAGACTGCTCGGTACCGGTACCAATACTAGCCAGTCGCTCATGGTGTCCCTCATTTCTTCCTCACTCGAGTGAGGCTGAGACTGAGTGCATATCTCGGTGATATGAATATTCTCTCACTCTCTCCACTGAATGAAGTGAATATTTATTTTTCGATAGAAACCTACCACTTGTTTGATTTACATTGTTTTTGATTTACGCGACCTCTTCAAGGATACAATACTCACGTAAATCGAGAGTTACCTGTAGAAGGGGGGTCGAGGTGGGTGAGGTCCTCCGTTAGGTATGTTACATTAAGTTAGGTTTGGTTAGTTTAAATTTATTCAGCACACAGTGTGGGGCAGCAGAAATACGCAGCGCTGGAAGGAACATATGGTGACGGCGGTCCAGCTGGTGTTGCAAGAAATACCTCCTTGCAGAAATAAGTTGTTCTGCTGTCCACCGCGCATGCGAGTTTAGGGGAATACACAGCTGGAAAAACATTAATTTGTCATGTTTTGTTCTTCAGTACCCTCCCGAGTTTTGTGCTTGCTTCATTCCGCACTTATAGCGCTAAACTTGCGGATCACGAAACTCGGGGTATTGAAAACACAAAAAGCACTTATTGGTTCTGGCTCATGGAGAAGCTGACTTTTTTTCCCACTTTATTCCCTTGTTATCTTAAAATATGTACTGTGTAAAAAGGAAGAAAATGTGAAGAGAGAATGCCTCGTTTTGAAACCACAGCTGAAGGCGGCTGCCTGCCTTACGATTGGCTGACAGTTCTGAAAACATGCTTGTGATTCGCTGAGTCTGATGATGTCATTGACGGCGCTCATCTAATCAGCGTCCTTTAACTATGACGAAACGAAAGCTTTGTGAATTTGAAGTCAACGTTGATAGTTAAATCATTAGTTCATAGCTTTTACCGCAGGCCATTAGCACGCATCTCTGTGAGTCCCACCCCAGCAAATGTGAACACGGTCACCCAACCGCTAGTTTCTTGAGAATTTTGTACAGAGATTCAAAGTCGGCTGCATTTCATGGGAAACTCATTGAAATTCTAGTCAGAAACTCAGTCACCCGCATGTTGGTTATTTTCTCGTAAGGTTGGTAAGTTGTGGTCACAAGAAGAAGAGCGTATCAGCTGATCGGTTCAGTAGCTATCCACGTGTTTATTCCAGTACCACAATGAGTTCCACAAAGCTAGATAAACCTGGAGTAACCAGGTTGAGCAGGTCTTGGACTTGAGTCGTCCAAGCGTAGCCACTGCCTCATCGTGCCTGGGTCCTCACTGTTGCATTTTTGTAGCACTTAACGGTAGCAAGCTGTGACACACTCTCCCTTTGTCTCCGAGCTAACCACTCACGAACCAGCAAATGCTTTCTTTTCATTTATTTGTTTTCCTCGGCAAACACCACAAAGCAAACTCTTCAATGTCTGGATCCATTGTTTGTTTTGCTTTTCAGCTGATATATCCCAGAATGCAACAGTCCTCTGTGTGACCAAACTTGAGGATAAATTTGAGGCAGAAAATTGTTGGGAGATAATTTTGGTGAAAAATTCCAGAGAAATTAGCTTGTGTGACCGCACCTTTAAGCTGCTGGTGTCACACTGGGCCTTTTTCCTCCAACCACGTTGGCGATAGGGGCGACCAGCAACTCCAAATTTTCCGGGTGTGCATCACACACGGCCAAGGTCAGTTGTCCGTATTCACAACCTAAACAAAGCAGTCGCCCTGTACTGATTAAATAGTAAACAAAGCAGCTCTGCCAGTCTACTTTATGAGTTTCTCGGTTGGCCATTTTCCACTGCTCCTCACTCCTCAGCCATTGCCGTCGTCTGTTTGTTTACATACAGCCGCGCGGTTGCTCGTACACCCAACCACTTTCCATCCATACAGACAACCGACAACTTGCTCTCAGTTAGGCGCATGGGCAACTGCTGTTGCCAATAGCCCCAACAGTTGAAGGAAAATGGCCAGTGTGACACCACCTTAAGGGATCACGCGTGACGCTGACACTAGGTAGACATGACCCGTACATGTCAAAGCAGCGTGAAACTCGGGGCGATGATGTGAAAGTCGGGGTGGTAAGAATTTAGGATTGAGCGCGAAACTCGAGGATTGTGAAACTCGGATAGCGCAAAACTTGGGAGAGTACTGTATTTTGTCCACTTGTGATCTTTGTGACCAGTGAGTGAAATATAGAAACAGTAAGCAAGCTGAACCTCTCTCTGAGAACTATTTTGCAGCGGCAAGTGGCGGCGGGTGCACGACAAGCATTGAAAAGTCAATAATTTTGCACTGAAAAGTCAGTCATTTTATTAGGGCTTTAATGATTTGCCTCAGAAACAGGTAGCAGATTATTTCATAACCCATCAAAAACTACCCCCAAAAAGCAGTTTCGTCCAACAGTGTCCCACGGGTGACGTTCTGGAAATTTACCCAGTTCTCTGATGAGGTTTGGGAAAACTCTTGTCTTCTTGTCATTGAAGCCATAATCGTACCCACAGCCGCTTCTTCATAACTGCAGCAACAAGTCCATAATTTGGGTAATGGCTTCATAAGCTGCGACAACCCTTATTTTAGCCGGCGAAGACGCATGGATGCAGGGTGACTGCTTTGTTTACAGGCAACCAACCTTGGCCGTGTGTGAAGCACACCCATAAAAGTTGGAGTTGCCGGTTGCCCCTACCGCCAATGCAGTTGGAGGAAAAGGCCCAATTTGACACCAACAGCTTTAGACTCCCTCAGTTGGGTGACATTGCTCACCATGTTCACAGGTGCTGGGGTGGGATTTACAAAGATGCGTGCAAATGGCCCACTGTAAAAACTATGAACTATCAATTTAACTTACCTTTGACCATAACAAAGGTTTCGTTTCGTCGTTACTTTTGCAGGCGGCTGCATGTCAGCACAGGGCAACTGCTTTGTTTTCATTGCGGATATGGGCAGCCGACCTTGGCCGTGTGTGACGCACACCTGGAAAATTTGGAGTCGCCGGTTGCCCCTATTGCCAAATGCTGTTGGAGGAAACAGGTCCAGTGTGACACCAGCTTATGGACAGCTGACAACTTCCCGGTTGGGCGTACGAGCAACCACAGTTGCCAATAGCCCCAACAGTTGGAGGAAAATGCCAGTGTGACACTGCCTAAAGGCAGCGAGGCCACTGATTGGGTGAGCGCCATCGATGACGTCATCGGGCTCACAGTGCTTCACGAGTGTGTTTTCAGAATTGTCAGTCAATGGTAAGGCAGCCACCTTCAACTGTGGCTTCAAAATGACCCGTTCTCACTTCCCATTTTCTTCCTTTTTCCAAGGTACACGTTTTGAGAAAACAAGGGAGTAAGGTCGAAAAAAAGTCAGCTTCTCAAAGGGTCAGAACAAATAAGCGCTTTTTCAGTGTTTTCAATATCCCAAATTTTACAACCTTTGAGTTTAGCGTTATACCTTCGGAATGAAGGAAGCATGAAACTCGGGTGGATACTGCATGTATGTGTGTGTGTGTGTATATATATATATATATATATATATATATATATATATATATATATATATATATATATATATAGATATATAGATATATATATATATATATATATATATATATATATATATATATATATATATTTACAGTAAAACCCCGATTATCCGAAATGGAAGGGGGGAAGCCTCTTTCGGATAAGCCGATTTTTCGGATAATCCGGATTTATGGCCGCCGTTTTGATCGCCGCCAGTTTGATCGTCGGCATTGTGGCGTGCTATGACCGCCGACTGACGATGTAAACAATGAAATCAAACAAACACACGCTACGCTAAACAAAGTAGTACGCGTAAAACATGTGATGTAAATGTTTTATTGTATGTTTGTCTGTGTGTCTCCTTGTCTGGACCAGTGTATGTTGATACTTGTGAGCGTTGCAGATCTGAATTGTGAATGTTGCAGAGTGCGATTGTGAATGGTTGTGCAAGCTTGCAAGTGTGACCTTGATGCATCGTGCAGGTGGAGACACAGTATGATGACTCATATTATCGCGCAACTCGTATGTTGGAAGGGGAATGTGGCATGGAGTGGAGAGGGGAGTCGTGTTTGTGTCGTTGTCTTGAGAGTACGGTGTGAGAGTAGTCGTGCAGTAGTTTGTTCGTTCGCGCACCTACGTCCTTGCTGGGGCGAAGGTGCGGACGGTGTTGTTGAGAGTTTGTTTAATGTTTTTGTCTAATACATTGATCTATTCGTTACAAGCTATTTCGGCAATACGTATTAGAAAGCATATTCATTTTAACTGTTCTTATCAATTTTAAATGTGTTAATATAGTACATATGTAGTTACTTTTATTTATTTTTGATGTTTTATAACGTTTTAGTATAGAAATATTTTTTTTTAATTGCATTATCCAGATCAATTTCGGATAATCCGGTTTTTCGGATAATATATATATATATATATATATATATATATATATATATATATATATATATATATATATATATATATATATATATATATATATATATATATATATATATATATATGTATATATATATATATATATATATATATATTTATATATATATATATACAGTCGTCCCTCAAATAGTGCGGGGGTTAGGGACCCAGGATCCCCGTACTATTCAAAAATCTGTATAAAATTAGTGCCCCCCTTAAAAACACTCCTGGGCTGCGTTTGAGAGAGGGAATCGAGACTCAGAATGTCCTGAGTGATCTCAGATGCGTGATGCGGCAGCACGAGTTGCCAACTTGGCACATCCACTGGCTCCCGGCTTTGAGAGGTGGAGCGCCTTCGTGCTGTGATGACGTCATCAGCAAATATGGCAGCCCAAACAGCCTTTTTGCAGCCATTTTGCTGCGAGTGTTTCCATTGGATTTCACCTCTCTGTGCCACCATAACCACTGCAGCTTCCTTTTCATCTTCTGTTGTAAGGAGTTCATCAGTCAGGACAGCTAGTAATGCATGTTAAACGTCTCCAGGAAGATCAGCGAACGCCATTTTGCTGCGAGTGAGACACCATTACAATAACAACGACGAGGCTTAGTAAAAGGACGGCCTTTATCTCCACTCTTGCAGCACTCTTGGAGCACTGGCAGTTACTGCGGCAAGAATTTCTTTTTCACTATGATTTTCAGGATGTTTGCCCTGAGGGAGTAAGCTGTTTGAAAGGCTGTAGTTGGGACCGAAAGGGACAACTACCTCCCGAACTAAGACCAAGACCCAAGATGATAGATACAGCGAACACTGCTCTCATTCACGTGGTATGCTCTCCCTACGGCAAAGTAACTCATCCCAAAATGTGACTTCTCCTAAATCTGAATTCTTCTTCAAGGTGAACACCTATCTCAAATGCATTGGGGTGCTTTCAGCAGGTGTTTTGGTAGAATAGTGTTGCCACTCATTCCAGGGCTACTTGGTGCGACAAGCGGGAAATTTAAAAATCCTAAAAAAAATCTTCCATGACAATTCGTATAAAACTGAAACCGCATTATTGAAATCAGTATATATATATATATATATATATATATATATATATATATATATATATATATATATATATATATATATATATATATATATATATATATATATATATATATATATATACATACAGTATATGCATATGTAGAGAGAGAGAGAGAGAGAGAGAGAGAGAGAGAGAGAGAGAGAGGTACATGTATATTGTACTGGAAATGTTATACACATTTTTCCTTATGCGCAGTCTAATTTGGAACTAAACAGCAATATATAAGGAGGAATTACTGTACATATAGATTGGTGCTATTTTGTTTGATTTCTTATTGACACGAGGCTGTCATTAATCAAGTACAGCCGTCCCTCAAATAGTACAGTTTCCAATAGTACGGTTTGGGTTTTATATGGATTGTCATAGAAGATTTTTTTTAGGATTTTTAAATTTCCCGCTCGTCGCACAAAGTAGCCATGGCGTGAGTGGCAACATTGTATTACTAGACTGCCCCCCATGCGCATCATCCCCTCTGTCCTTGTGTGTGCACAACCTCAGCTATGCTTCTCCTTTACCACATAACATGAACATGGGACAAGCCAAAACACCTGCTGAAAGCATGCCAAGGTGTTCACCTTGCAGAAGAATTCAGATTTAGCAGAAGTTAGGTTTTGGTATGAGTTGATAACGGTAGGGAGAGCATACCACGTGAATGAGAGCAGTGTTCTCTGTATCTATCATTGTGTAAAAGAAATTCTTGCCGCAGTAACTGCCAGTGCTCCAGGAATGCTGCAAGAGTGGAGATAAAGGCCGTCCTTTTCTGTTTGGGCACTCCTACGAAATCCGGGTCCCACCTGGCTCAGCCTCTACTCGCCGGCCAAAGTTGCCAATTATGCATTTTCTGCTGTAGTGTTACCACCCTGGGCAAGCGAGCCATCCTGGCAGCGCTGCCTTCCACATTGTCAGCAAGCGAGCCATGTCATACACTCATACTCTTACTCTCTACCACAGTTTCAATTGCTCTCTAAATCATACTTGAAACAAGATACGAAACGGTAATTGTGGAGATTGACTCTGCGCCTCCAAAATACGACATTACACCGCCATATTATATAGTTAAGGGTTGCATATTTAAACTACTCCAACCGAACTTTAAATAACTTGACCTCTAACGGGGAGCTTCACCCCCCTCGACCCCCCAGCGTGGTAACACTGCACTGTGACTGCAGCATAAAATGCATAACTGGCAACTTGGGCCCGTGGGTAACAGCTGAGCCAGGTGGGACCTGGATTCTGTAGGAGTGCCCAGGAGTGTTTCTAGGAGGGGCACTAATTTTATATGGATTTTCAAATAGTACGGGGATCCTGGGTCCCTAACCCCCATACTATTTGAGGGACGACTGTACTGCTTTTTCAAAACCAGGCAAGATAACATTGATTCAACTGACCCATCCTGGATGTCTCTTGGTGGCAATGGTACTCTCTTTATGGAATCTCACCTATTTATGCAGTAGGCACAGCCAGTGACTGTTTGTTATTGTTTCAAGTTATAGTAATGTTTCATGCATACTGTTGATGTGTAAACAAATCTACTGCTCTTCTGCTTTTGTGATTGGCTCACGGTGGGTAGGGGTAAGGATGACTCAGTATTATGTGCCGTCCAGTATGCAGCTTGCATACTTCCTGAAGGCAGAGCATCCATGCATGTTAGTATTTTTTCCAGTTTTGTTTATCATTTGTGCTCTTTGCAACTCGTAAATGGCATAGGTAATAGGAATAACAAATGGTAAAAGTACTGGTTTTAGGGAAAAGTTCAGATTTGCCATATTCACAAGGGTTTCAGTTCATAAGCCCTCCAAAAATAATAGGAGTCAACTGTAATGAAAATAATGGTGGATGACTGACTGTATATTCATACTTCCCAGTTTCTATGTATGACAGCCCATTTCTTTTCACCTCTTCCTCTTCCTCCAGAGTCATACAGGACTTCTTGCACAACCATATCTGTGTTTCCTGGTGTTTGTTCTACACCCAGTTTTATACTATTAACCTGGTAGCAGCAACGGGCCAAATTTATGGCTTTACTGTGTACCAGCAATGGGCCAAATTTTTGCCATGATATAAACACCCAAAAATAGATGATGCATAAACTGGTCACAAATGTGTTGATAAATATTATGAAATGGTAGTATTAATTCGCTTAGAGGAGCCTTTATGAAACATGATCCCCGTAGCTACCGGGTTAATCACTTTTCTAAGTTGAATGTTGGCATTGCTTGATCATTGTCTGGCAACAGATATAATAGGCATTGTCCTCCCATGAAACAGTAGTCAACTGGTCATCAGTTTGCTACTTACTATTTGACTTTTAAAAATTTTGCTTAAACTTGAAACATCTTTCTTCACTTTCAGCTTGAAGCGAGAGATGTTGAAGATTGCTCGTCAGGAGTGTGACATAGACCTGCTGACAGTGGCTCAAGCTTACGTTTACTTTGAGCGCCTTATCCTGAAAACCTTAGTCAATAAGCAGAACAGAAAACTTATTGCTGGAGCTTGTCTGCTTCTCTCAGCCAAAATGAATGATGTGAAAGGAGAGGTTCTCAGTAATTTAATAGAGGTAAGTGTTTTTACTAGGTCTGTCTCATATTGAATGAATAGTATTTTCTAAAATTATTGTGGCACTCCTGTTTGTTTTTCTGCTCAGACTACTGAATATCATCTGATTTTGTTGCCCTAGTCATTATCTTATTTTTCTTATTGATGAGTGGTAGGGGAAATAACTTCTTGTCGGAAAAAGAAAATACTCATACATATATCGATACACAAAATGCTGCAGAGACTGAAAATAGACATATGAATATATATATGTTTGAAATGCCACAAGAACGTGTAGTTGAATACCATAGGTACAACTACCGTAAATTGCGGCATACAAATTGACCTCAGAATTATGGGTTAGGCCTCTTCTTGCCATATAAGTCAGCCCCCAAATTATGGGAGGAGCATCATCTGGCGATCAAGAAATACCCAAGAGCGAACAAGAATTTTCCCAAATCTTTCAAAATTCTTGTGTTTCTTGTTCTGCCATGTCAGATTTTCAAGATATCTCCCACAATTCTTGGCAAGAATTGGGGGTTCTGCACAAGTAGTGATGGGGATAGTTTAGCCACTTACTTGCTGACATCACAGGTAAACACACACCGCTGCACCTCCTTAGGCTTATGGCGATGACCATTTCCTGAGCTTCCTATGAGTAACCCTGACAGGTTTGGGTGGATATAGAGTTCATGAGGTTATTGTTGTTACCACTGCACCACAGACCATTTTAAAGTATCACTGTAGGATAAGTTAGAACTACCCGGTATGAAAACATCATCATCATCATCATTAGAAACAAGAAAGTGAAACGATATCATTTGTCTATTTTGTAGAGAAAATGGATGTTTTAAGAAATTCCATTGCATGCAGTGATGTTAAGTAGCTAGGGAAATATTCCTAATGAACTGTTGATCTTGTAACTGTGACTACATTAATGCATGTTATCCTTGATGAGTGGCAAAGTGAGAAAGTGTTGGTTCATTTATTCATATGGGCAAGAAAGAGTGCTCCGGCAGATCATGGGAGGGAGGTGCTAGACAGTCTTAAGAGTTTGGGGTCGTTCTTGAATGCCAGATGACACCATAGGCTACTGGTAGACTTAATGCTATTGGTAGCATCCATTCAATACCCTCACGTTATCCACACGCCAACCTGACAACTGTGGATGGAACCAAGGCCGTCTCTATGTAAAGGCCTGTGCTTGGGCTTGTGAGCTTGCCATGACATCATCAATATAATCAGTTGGTTGATCAGTGTGTGAACAGCCATCGAACAGTGAGGGTCAGTGCTCCGCTTTGCCAGGAATCAATCCATCTCATTTTTCTTTAAAATTGGATTTCTTGCAAGGTAAGGGTGTTAAATGTTTGATAGTAAATCTAATGTAGTTATATTATTTATTTAGTGGTGCTGCTCCACTTGTTTGCCACTCAGTGGTAAAAGTTTGCATTTTATCCTTGCTGTAAAAGTTGACCCCTAGTTTTGGAGAGAGATTTTTTCAGGCTCGAAAAGTCGACTTGTATGCCACAATTTATGGAAGTTGAAATGCTCATCTTTCCAAGCCCAACAAAAATAGACAAATCTCTTTACAAAACTTAAGGTAGTACATTGTTTCAACTGCACTGTTTTCTCACCCATAATGCAGGTATGGATTTCTCCCAGTGGCTCTTTAAATATATTAAAAGTATTATTTTCTAATTCCCCGATGAGAAAACATTAAGAATTTGTGTGCTAAACAGTAATTTATCCTTCATTTTTCCCTATTAACCCTTTGGCTGCAGTAGGGCATTTTTAGGGTTTCTTCAAGATTGCATCAAACACCCTCAAAAAAATTAAATGCACCAATTGGCTTCATATGACTTGTACATCAAGAAAAGACCTTACACTTTTCATATATGGCATTTATTTTCCTTAGAAAATGTGCAAAGTTTTGAAAAGTTTTGAAAGTTTTGTAATTTTTTTCCGTATGGTGGACCTTGAAACATGGTACAATACACATAGGTGGTTTGTTAGGGAGCAGCAGTATCCTCCTCTTCTAACTCCACACTATTATCACTGAAGTCATTTTCAGCTTCATCCAGCCAGTCATCAGTTTCTTCCTCAAACATTTCTTCATTTTCATTGTCTGATTCTCTTAGTTCTTCAAGTGTTCTTTGGATTTTTTCATCTGTCTTCAGAAATTTAGTCCTCTTCCTTGCTTGTTCCATGGTAATCTTGAAAACAAATACACTCGGCCCTCAATTACGCGTATGGGTAAAATTCTACAAGTGTGCTAGTCTCACATGGGCAGACGAAACATTTTCTTTCAGTTTTCAGTGTGTTATGAAATAATGTGATAATTGTTTCTGTCACAAATCATTCAACATGCTTGCTGTCTATTCATTTCACTCACCGCTCACACTCAGAACTGGACACACTAATTGAACAAAACCAGGTAAATTAATGTTTTTTCCTGCTGTGTATTCCCCCCATACACATGCGTGGTGGACAGCAGCGCAACTTGTTTTTGCAAGGAGGTATTTCTCGCAACACAGGCCCACGAATTGGACCACACACGCCGCTGCCATGTCCCGTCCCGCGCTTCATATTTCCGCTGTCCCAAACCCTGAGCCAAATAAATTTAACCAAATCTACTTAACGGGAGGGGGGAGGGGGGCTTCATCCTCCTCGACCACCTTGATTTTAAGGGAGGCAATGCAAGCAGTTTTGATGAAAAATATCACATTCTGTGATATTGTTATTATTTTAGGGTTTTGACATTTCTAAAGTCGGTGTCACACTGGACAAATCTGTTAAATCGGGGTCTGTTAAATCGAGGGCCGAGTATACTAGTACTATAACACTTGTATGTGTAATAAAAAAAGGACATCGTACATATAGGAAATAGATAATAGTTATCATCATCCTAGTCTAGCCCAAGGAACATGCATACAAGAAAGAGACAACAGTTATAATCAGCCTAATCTAGCCTAGGATACATACATAATATGAAAGAGATTGGTCTAGCCTAGGTTTTGTAAAATGTGAGAGAAAGAGAATAGGTGCACCTAACATTACAGTAGCCGATCCAGGATTCAGTACGTTTCCTAACTAGTAGAAGGTAATGTTATGATTGTATTTCGTAGAGAATCCTTATAAACAAAAACTAACTAAAATTGTGGGTATTCTTTTTCTTGAACAGAACAATAATATGAAAATACGTATAGCCATCATTGCCAGATTGTTGTACTCAGAGCATAGTATTTACCTGTTTCTGATGCCTAACTATTGCCTAGAAACATCAGGATCTAACTCTTTTAACTATAACTCTAAATTAGTTTCGTTATTGGATCCCAGAAGACAGGTTTGAGGTAGGAAGTCGGGAAATATAATCGGCTGAGTACGACAATCTGGCAACGTTGAGACGGTAGCTCCATGGCCCGAGCCAGCCTGTACGCCATTTTGTGGGTGTCAGATACCATAAATAGCATATTTTTACTGCGCAAAGCAGGAGATGTCACTTATTGTGACTTCGTGAGCTTTCATATTTATCTATTTGTGTATATTTTAAAGTGGCAAAACTTTCATTACTAGTTTCATTTTTACTAGTGACACGAATTTATGACTGTTTTTCACAATAGAATTTCACTCAAACAAGTGAATCAGACACCACAGAAATATAACCAGTGTGTGTATGAATGAATACAAAGATAAGCACATACTTTGATTTAACTCTAGAACAGGGGTATTCAATTAAAAGTCACTGAGGTCCAGTTCTTAAAATTTCCCCCAAGTAAAAGGTCCGAACGGAAGTCCAGCTTGTGTCTTATAGCCGTTCCCTATGTCGACATTTTCATATGGATTCAACAGTATTTATTGTCTATTTTCACTGCAGGAAATGTTTAACAGAGTGCACAGCTAACTCTTTTGCCCTAAATAAAAGTAGTCCCAGGCAAATAAATTTAAGGCCTTTATTTCAGATTAAAGAAAACAGAAATCTCAGAATAAAATAAATTGTAGCAGAGCCAAAAACCCTTTTTTCTCTCAAATTAAAGAGGTCCCAGCCTAAAGAATTAAAGGCCTACACTTCAAGTAAAACAGTCAACATCATCAGGAGAAATGAAAAAAAGTGGCTTTTTTAAAAAAGAATATGTGCAAACATAGCATTGATTAAAGTTTTATTTTTTTTTGAAGATGTCCCAGCCTACTATTCAAAAAAAAAAAAAAAAAAAACTCAAAAAACAAAAAAAAAAAAAAAAAAAAAGAAAAAAAAAAAAAAAACAAAAAAAAGTTTTAATTTTTCTTTTTCTTCTCTTCTCTCTTCTCTCTCTGTGCTGAGGTGCTCAGGCGCCACAGCAGCAACAAACGCTCCACCACCCACCTCACCCCCCCCCCACCACTATACACTGCCGCGTGGTCGCCTGCTGGCTGCCACCCCACCACCTCGTCACCATGGTGAAAGGTGCATGCCACCCAGATACCCACCACGCCTTTGGTCATACCTGCCACCCTGCATATTAGCTTGACCTTCCTACTGCAGGAAATTGAGAGTGTTCACGCCTCATGGTCACCCCACGGGCGCGCGCGCCCCGCCACCACCACCCTCCTCCCGCTGTCACCCGGCCGCAGATTGGTCACGGGTCCGGACAGAACCATCGCTCGGTCCGGATCCGGACCGGGGTCCGCCATTTGGTGATGCCTGCTCTAGAATGTCTCGTGGATCATTAATAAATAAAAACAAAATATCTGGATAGGCTACTCTTTAGCCTGTTACCGGCTATGGCTGCCAAAAATGTCCCTCCGCCAAGTTTTTAACCCCCCCATTTGATGATTGTTAGGTATGCCTATTAGACGTGTACACATGCATTATACAGAAATATCTGTGTGTGCACATATTTTTTGATAAAATGGCCCTTTCAATACAATTAAATGCCCAGTTAAAAACCCTAAGTCTTTATTCAAGGTCACACTAATACATTTTCATTTTTTTACATCATATATGCTTATATTACAATCAGGCATTGTTTATGACACAATTGCAATACTAATATAATTGATAAAACTTACCTCCGTTATGAGCAGAAATGCGAGGAAGTTGTAACAAAAGAACTTCACACGTGTTGACGCCAATCAGCTGTAGCAGGGTTTGTTTACTGTTTGTACCTTATACCGCCGGCAGACAGTTGTAGCTATTGACCTGTGGTTTTCTGTATGTACTTAAGGATGAAAACGGATGAATAATTTAAATGGTAAACATTTTTATATCGATGGTGACTAGTCGACTTTCGCAACCTTGGGGTTCAATGTTGTTGATGTCACTGTCTTCACCACTAACACCACTTTCAAAGTTTGAAAAAGTCAGTTTCAGCTCTCTCCCAATTGTGCTCACGCTGAGAGCTCTTTTGGGAGCAAGAGGAGGCTTAACCCTTTCATTGCTAAGCGCTCGCAATGAGACTATCCCCTCAGGCGCGCTCGAGCACCCCAGCGGGAGAAGGGGATCTCTTTTAACCGCTATATCTCTAAAACTATTCATCACAGCTACAAAACAAAAACACCATTGGAAAGAGGAGGCCAAGATCTGTAAGATTCGGATATATAAGCCTCTCCTGCAAACGTACAGGCACGTTCAGGGTTTTTTTTTTGCTGTGAGTGCGACTGGCGCTTGCAGCGAGCTTTTAGCACCACCAGCAAGTGACGCTAGTGCTCGCTCTTTGAACCTCTGTATCTCAAAAACTATTCATCACAGCTAAAAAACAAAAATACCATTGGGAAGTGGAGGCCAAGATCTATACGATTCGGTAATGTAAGCCTCTCCTGCAAAAGTACAGGCACGTTCAGGGGGTGTTGCCTGTGAAGACGTACATTTATACGTGCGCGACTGTCAGCCGTAAGGCAACTACTATAGCTCTCTTGATGATGGGGTGCTGGCAGGGCAGTATTGCCAACTGCAAAATTTACAACTGTTTGGTCAAAATATCAGTCATGTAATAGGTGAAGCTATGCAAAAATGTCGCTATATTGGACAACAACATCCACCAGTTGCTCGTCCGTAGATTTTCCGCACTGGGCTGACATGATTTTCCACCAAATTTAGTGGAGAACCCACTCAATTGGCAATCCTGTGTTGTGAGAAATATTGTTGGAACACTCTCATACACGGGAGATTTGAGTGGAGCAAATACGCCTAACGCTCACTGCGAGCGTTTAACCATGAAAGGGTTAAGAGGAGTTGAGGTCACTGGCTGTGGACACTTGGCGCGGAATTAGACGCGGAAGATACGAAAAACTCTCCTGCCATTGTTACAGTCATTGAAACACTGAGAATGGCATGAAGAAGTTGTGTGGCAGCCTAAGAGTCACGCTGACCCACAAAACCCCATGCAAACTTCAAAATTACGGCAGAAAAAGGCAGACCGAATAAAAAAATCAATTTGTACCAGCAACGTATACCACACAGGGGTAACTTACTGGCATTTTTAAGTGAAAAAGGTGCGTGTTATGCGCTGCAAAATACAGTACTTGAAAAACAGCTGCTTTTTGCTTTCTCCGGAGTTACCCCTTAGATTTTTTTGCATTCCTTATGAGTTAATGTAATTATCAACTTATGAACAATTTTACTTATGACCAGCCTGCCGATCCTGAACCCCATTGTAACTCAAGGACTACCTGTATTGTGATTTTGATAAATTCAAGTGGCTCTGCATACAGGTGACCCCTACATTCGCCAGGGTTAGGAGGACACAGACTGTTGCGAATGATTTTCTGCAAATAATTGACACACCCCACAGACACACATGTGAACATAATGTATCATCATATATCACTAAATCATGAAAAAATTAAAATTATTACCTTTATGGTACAGTGCAGCAAGGCAATATCACTAAGTTACCTTAGCAAAGGTGAACACCAAAAATTGGAAGAAAAAAAATGGATCGAAAGTTTGCCCTGAGAAGTGATGATGTCGTGGCTGTGGTGCAACAAAGACTGAGAGCGAGACAGGGGTGTGGGCTAGCAGTGCAGGGGCAGGGACTAGGGTGTAGTGGGGAATGGATGGTGACAAAGTTAAGCTTTCTGTCACATGGGAAACAACCAACAGACTTCCCTTGTTTATGGGGGAAGCAACCATGACTTTATTGCTGGGTAAACCTTTTTCTTCTATGGAAAATCCACGAGTTTATGAATACATGAATGTGGGTTCTGTAAATGTGGGGTTCTCCTGTACTCTGGTAATATATTTTAACATCATGTGTCGATTGAAAGGAAATACGCTTAGTTTAAAACCTTGGCACACTAAATACCTACCACCAAAAGGGTGAATTGCCAAAATGAACACCTTAAAAAAAAACTACTGTGTTACAATGCTTTATATTATGTTATTTTTTTTTTATTTTTTTTTTTATATATTTAATTTTTTTTTATAGCTAAGGAGACAGTCCAAGGGCGTAAAGAAAAAAATATAAAAAAAAGCCCGCTACTTACTGCTCCTGAATAGAGGTCAAAGGAGTGGCCAAAAAGAGAGGTCAATTTCAGGAGGAGAGGTGTCCTGATACCCTCCTCTTGAAAGAGTTCAAGTCGTAGGCAGGAGGAAATACAGATGAAGGAAGATTGTTCCAGAGTTTACCAGCGTGAGGGATGAAAGAGTGAAGATGCTGGTTGACTCGTGCATAAGGGGTTTGGACAGTATAGGGATGAGCATGAGTAGAAAGTCGTGTGCAGCGGGGCCACAGGAGGGGGGGGAGGCATGCAGTTAGCAAGTTCAAAAGAGCAGTCAGCATGAAAATATCGATAGAAGATAGAAAGAGAGGCAACATGGCAGCGGAATTTAAGAGGTAGAAGACTATCAGTATGAGGAGGAGAGCTGTGTGAGTGGATCCCCCCACACATACGAGGGCAGACAAGGCCCCTGTAAATGGATAGCAACTGTGCGGGGGAGAAGAACTGGCAGAGACGGTACAGAACGGCCAGCCTCGAGGAAGCTGATTAAGTGAGAGATGAGATATGAAGTTTCCAGTTGAGATTTTGAGTTAAGGATAGACCGAGGATGTTTAGTGTTGAAGAAGGTGATAGCTGAGTGTTGTCAAAGACTAGGGGATAGTTGTTTGGAAGATTGTGTCGAGTGGATAGGTGGAGAAACTGTGTTTTTGAGGCGTTGAAGGACACCAGGTTCCTCTTGCCCCAATCGGAAATAATAGTAAGGTCTGAGGCTAAGCGTTCTGTTACCTCCAGCCTTGAATCGTTAAGTTCCTGAAGGGTGGGTCTTCTATTAAAAGAAGTTGAGTAATGCAGAGTGGAGTCATCGGCATAAGAATGGATAGGACAGTTCGTTTTGAAAAGAAGATCATCAATGAACAACAGAGAGTGGGAGATAGGACAGAACCGTGGGGGACACCTCTGTTAGTAGGTTTAGGGGAAGAACAGTGACCATCTACCACAGCAGAAATAGAATGGTCAGCAAGGAAACTGGAGATAAAGGTACAGAGAGAAGGATAGAAACCGTAGGAGGATAGTTTGGAAAGAAAAGATTTGTGCCAGACCCTTTCAAAAGCCTTTGATATGTCCAGCGCAATAGCAAAGGTTTCACCAAAACGGCTAAGAGAGGATGACCAAGAGTCAGTTAGGAAGGCAAGGAGATCACCAGTAGAACGCCCCTTGCGGAACCCATACTGGTGATCAGATAGAAGGTTAGAAGTGGAAAGGTACTTTTGAATCTTCCGGTTAAGGATTGATTCAAAAGCTTTAGATAGACAAGAAAGTAAAGCTATAGGACGGTAGTTTGAGGGATTGAAACGGTCACCTTTCTTAGGCACAGGCTGTATGATGGCATACTTCCAGCAGGAAGGAAAGGTAGATGTTGACAGGCAGAGGCGAAAGAGTTTGACCAGGCAGGGTGACAGCACGGAGGCACAGTTTTTAAGGACAATAGGAGGCACTCCGTCAGGTCCATAAGCCTTCTGAGGATTGAGGCCAGAGAGGGCATAGAAAACATAATTTTGAAGAATCTTTATAACAGGCATAAAAGAGTCAGAGGGGGGATGAGTAGGAGGAATATGCCCAGAATCATCCAGAGTGGAGTTTTTAGAAAAAGTCTGAGAGAAGAGTTCAGCCTTAGAGATAGATGAGACGGCAGTGTTGCCGTCAGGACTGAGGAGTGGAGGGAAAGATGAAGAAGTGAAGTTGGAGGAGATGTTTTTGGCTTGATGCCAGAAGTCACAGGAGGAGTTAGAGAAAGCAAGGGTTTGGCATTTTCTATTAATGAAAGAGTTTTTGGTTAGTCGGAGAATAGATTTGGCACGATTCCAGGCAGAAATGTAAAGTTCGTGGTTAGCATTAGTTCGAAGGCTCTGGTACCTTTTGTGAGCTACCTCTCTATCATTGACAGCACGAGAACAAGCGTGATTAAACCAAGGCTTTTTAGCGTGAGGAGTAGAGAAAGTACGTGGAATGTATGCCTCCATTCCAGAGGCAATCACCTCTGTGATACGCTGAGCACACACACAGAGGGGTCTCACTCCTGAAAGCAATAATCATTCTACGGGAAATCGGAAAAGTACATCCTCAGGTCATCCCACCGAGCTGAAGCAAAATGCCAGAAGCATCGCCTCTTCGGTGGGTCCAGAGGGTGTACAGGAGCGATAGGACAGGATACAGAAATAAGATTGTGATCAGAGGAGCCCAACGGAGAGAACAGTTTGAAAGAGTAAGCAGAAGGGTTTGAGGTAAGGACATAGGTGGGCGTTATCGCAATAAGTTATCGCGATACTTTATCGCTGATAACAAAATCGGGTTATCAGCCATCCGCTACTTATTTAAATATATATCGGTATCTTCGTTACTTTTGTCACCAAACTAGCGATAATCGATACTTTTTATCTGCCTCTTAAAAAAAAAAAAAAAAACGTTGTCTCCTCCCCACTGTGCATGCATGGCCTGGGCGCCCGGTGTTGAATGAAAAAATTTTGGGGTAGGAAATATGTTCGGTGAAGAGATTTCATACTTAGATTTAGATCATCAACATTAAAACATTTGCTTATTTTTTATCTTAGACTCAAAAATCAATATATCAAAGAGAAAAATCATTTTGCTTTGCCCCAAAAATGATTATTCACTGCCTCAAATTTGATATTCCATGTATGTTTGTGAGCATGACATGGTATTGAAGGCACCCGGTGTTGTGTTATTTGGTGTCCCATTGTCAAAACAAACAGAGCGCATGTTCAGACCAGTAAGTGTAGCCCTGTACAGTCTCACAAAGCTTTTTAACACATCAAGAGTTGCTGGAAGGCTGAATCAGACAAACAGTACCACCATACTCGCTGTTTCTAGAATGACACTCTATACATATAAATACAACTCGTACAGAGTGTCGTTCTAGAAACAGCAGGGATGGTGGTAGTGGTACTGTATGTCTGATTCAGCCTTCCAGCAACATTAATTACGGTTAAAAGTCTTTGTGAGACTGTACAGGTCTACGCTTTCTGAGCATGCGCAGTTCACGGGAGACCAGTGTTTGTAAACAAAAGTGCCAGCTTTTGACGGTGGGGACGCCACATAACACAACACCGGTTCAGGCGTTTCTAGTATTACCGTTTATAGGTACGTGTCAACATGTGGTTTTCAGGTTTTATAAGTTTTTTAAAATACAAATAATGTTAAATTTGAATTCATGTATCTTTTTTCATTTGAAATATCAATATATTATCATTTTCGCCTATCGGACTTATCGCTAGCTAGTATCAGAATTGTGGATTTATATCGGGTATCGGTTATCGGTTATCGCCTATATTTGTGTCTCCAGTTAACGAATATCGGTTATCACTGATAAGGTTTTCCATTATCAGTTATCGGTTATCGGGAATAAGGTTTTCTGTTATCGTGCCCAGCTATGGGTAAGGAAGAGGTCTAGAATGTTGGGCCTGTCTCCAAGACGGTCGGGAATATGTGTAGGGTGCTGAATCAACTGCTCTAGGTCGTTGATGATAGCAAAGTTGTAGGCTTGTTCACCAGGCTGGTCATTGAAAGAGGATGAAAGCCCAAGCTGGTTATGAACATTGAAATCTCCTAGGATGGAGATTTCAGCGAAGGGAGAGTGGGTCAAGATGTGCTCCACTTTAGAGTTCAAGTAGTCAAAGAATTTTACATAGTTAGTAGAGTTAGGTGAGAGATAAACAGCACAGATGTATTTAGTAATAGAATGACAATGAAGTCTTAGCCAGATGGTGAAAAATTCTGAAGAATCAAGGTTGTGGGCACGAGAACAAGTGATGTCATTGCGCACGTAGGCACAACATCCAGCTTTGGATTGAAATTTAGGATAGAGATAGTAGGAGGGAACAGAGTAGAGATTGCTGTCAGTAGCCTCAGAAACCTGTGTTTCGGTGAGGAAGAGAAGGTGAGGTTTAGAGGAAGAGAGATGGTGTTCCACAGAATGAAAATTAGAACGAAGACTGTGAATGTTGCAGAAATAGATAAGAAAGAGGTTCGAGGAGTTATCAAGACACCTCTCACGTCGGAAGCTAGAAGGGGAGTCCTCCCTGGGAGAATTTGTGGTCCCCCCCCCCTCAGGCAGGGACTCCGAGGCAGGGTGAAGGTGCACCATTTTGAATTTTGAATTTTGGGAAAAGGTGTGTATGTTGTGTGGTGTGGATAGAGAGAGGATCTGTCTTTAGAGATCATGCTGAACTACTCTCCGGTGTTGATGAGACAATAGGGAAACGGTTAGTGAGGACATGGGAAGGGTCTTTGGAGGGCTTCAGCTCCCTTCTCACCTCCCATATATACCTCACCGAGAGTGGCTTGCGCTCATTCGGTAGGTGTCTTCCTACTTACTCCAGCCAATAGTTGCAATAGGCAGATAAATATTAACCCACCTGCAGGAAAATAGTGGTCACACTACCCTCTTTCTAAGACTGCTGGACTGTAGAGAAACCAATATATTCAGCTATGTCAGGTGTACATAACTGCACACCTGACATAAAACACATAGCTTATGACACACTTGTGAGACCAACACTTGAATACTGCTCCACAGTGTGGGATCCTTACACACACAGAAACATTGATAGGTTAGAACAAATCAACACCAAGGTGGCTAGGTTCATTACAAACAATTTCACTCAAACGCCTGGAATCACAACACGAATCAAACAACAGATAAACATGGAACCTCTTCACTTATGCAGACAAGCACACAGACTTACAGTTTTGTACAAGATCAGAAACACTCACATTGACATTGACCCATAAACATACCTACACAACCCAAACAGTAACACACACATCCATAAATACCAACATATCACACTAACACTGATGCATACAAGCCCTCATACTTTCGACACACCATACGTGACTGGAACAGCCTCCCTCATCAGATTTTAGACTGCAGTACAATAGACTCATTCAGAAAACAAATACACACTCACTTGTCATCACAACACACCAACACTAACAATTACACCTGATTCACTTCCCTCCTCTGCACACTCAGCTCCCCCGTCCCCCAACAGCCAACACAAATATGCGTGTTAATCACCTGTACAGGTGCCTTGCGCATCATAAATCCAGATCCAGATCCAAATCCAGATTTAATTGTTATTGTTCTGAAATATACTGTTGAAACTGCCCATAATCATAATGATAATCTCATGTGGTTGGAGCGTGTGGGGAGTAGCATAGACCTTAAACTGCAAGGGATTGCAAGAAAAGTAAAAGTCCCCAGTCACATCACCCAACATTTTTATTTACAGTACAAAAGGTACTTGCTTGTATTAATTTTTTCCATTATTTGCCAGGCCACATATATATAGTCTTATAATTTAGGAATAGGTAATAAATTTTCAAGATGTTTTTTTATATTTCAGAAAACTGAGAGCACCTTTCGTCTTAACAGACGTGAATTGACTCACTGGGAATTCGCTGCCTTGGTTGCCTTAGAGTTCGGTCTTCACCTTCCAACCTGGCAAGTAAATCCCCATTACCAGCGACTCTTATTTGAGTCTTGACGCAAACATGGAAGTGGAAGCTCAGCATTTACTGTTTGAGATCTCCTTAAGAATAAATGAAAAAATGCGAATAGTTGCCGTGGTCACAGGCTACGATCTCAATCAAAGCTGGC
>NC_066534.1:6182476-6202476 GCF_024679095.1 Eriocheir sinensis | reverse complement strand
TATATATATATATATATATATATATATATATATATATATATATATATATATATATATATATATATATATATATATATATATATATATATATATATATATATATATATATATATATATATATATATATATATATATATATATATATATATATATATATATATATATATATATATATACAGTCGTCCCTCAAATAGTACGGGAGTTAAGGACCCAGGATCCCCGTACTATTCGAAAATCCATATAAAATTAGTGCCCCCCTTAACCCGCCGTCTGCCAGCGCCGTATATATACGGTCTAACCCTATGCCGCGGACAATGCCAGCGCCGTATATATACGGTCTGATATTAAAAAAATCATTATAAATCGAAGTTGAAAGATAAAGCAAAGATATCCCGTAGGCATCACGTTTGAACTTTGGCGGGCTGGGCGCTACCCATGTGAGTCACCCAGCCCCACCGCGCATGCGCGGGCATCGCCCGGCGTCAGTATCTCCCTGTGCTTCACTGAGTGACGACATGGCGCGACCAAGGCTTAGAGATGAAGACATTTGGGAGCTGTTATACAACTGCCCTGAGGATGGGGATGTGTAAATATGTTATTATGTAGTGCGCAGACATGACAGCAACCACAGAAAAATATATAGTGAAAAACACTACAAAAAACGTATGTTTACAAGATATCCGCTACTTATTCGCGTGTCCTATAGCACCCCCGCCCATCACTGTGCCCATGAACAACGCCCACAGGTTCAGTGATCATGGTGGTAAAAACTCAGAACAATTGGTTTAGTGTGTACGGAGTAACAAATAGTCCAACGAAAACATTCGTTAGTGTTCTGTGTAAAAATAAAGTCTACGGATCCTGCGCATACTTTTTCACGGCCACGACGAGACATAACGGAGGCAAAATTCATCCGTTCCAGGCTTCGGTGAGTACTTATATTGATGTTTTCCATGTTTTTGCATGATTCTGAACCTATCTAGGTAATTTTTGAAAAGTCGAAAAAAAGCCGGCACTGGGGTTGGCTACAGGTCTTCAAATAGCCGGCAGACGGCGGGTTAAAAACACTCCTGGGCTGCGTTTGAGAGAGGGAATAGGGACACTCAGAACGTCCCGAGTGCTCTCAGACGCGTGACATGGCAGCACGAGTTGCCAACTCGGCACGTCTGCTGGCTCCCAGCTTTGAGAGGTGGAGCGCCTTCGTGCTGTGATGACGTCATCAGCAAATATGGTGGCCCAAACCTCTCTGTGCCACCATAACCACTGCAGCTTCCTTTTCATCTTCTGTTGTAAGGAGTTCATCAGTCAGGCCAGCTAGTAATGCATGTTAAACGTCACCAGGAAGGTCAGCGAACGCCATTTTGCTGCGAGTGAGACACCATTACAATAACAACGATGAGGCTTAGTAAAAGGACGGCCTTTATCTTCACTCTTGCAGCACTCTTGGAGCACTGGCAGTTACTGCGGCAAGAATTTCTTTTTCACTATGATATTCAGGATGTTTGCCCTGAGGGATTAAGCTGTTTCAAAGGCTGTAGTTGGGACCGAAAGGGACAACTACCTCCCGAACTAAGACCAAAACCCAAGATGATAGATACAGCGAACACTGCTCTCATTCACGTGGTATGCTCTCCCTACGGCAACGTAACTCATCCCAAAGCGTAACTTCTCTTAAATCTGAATTCTTCTTCAAGGTGAACACCTATCTCGAATGCACTGGGGTGCTTTCAGCAGGTGTTTTGGTAGAACAGTGTTGCCACTCATGCCAGGGCTACTTGGTGCGACAAGCGGGAAATTTAAAAATCCTAAAAAAAATCTTCCATGACAATCCATATAAAACCAAAACCGTACTATTGGAAACCGTACTATTTGAGGGACGACTATATATATATATATATATATATATATATATATATATATATATATATATATATATATATATATATATATATATATATATATATATATATATATATATACACACACACACACACACACACACACACAGTCGAGTCGCGTATGGCGCGGTTAATCGGTTCTGAGCAACGGCCGCGTCATAGGAATAACTAAACCTATGGGGAAAATACAGTTTGGTTCTGGCCCTTGCCATTTCTCCAAACCCACACTTTTTATTTATTTATTTATTTATTTATTTATTTATTTATTTATTTATTTATTTATTTATTTATTTTTTCCGTTCGTTCTACCCCGAGTGCACCGGTAGGCATTGTCTGCCTTTTGATGTTCAGTCCGAGATGAGTCCACGGGGATGAGGCAAGATGAGGCGCCATGTGTGGGGGGGCAGTTGCTAGCGTTTGAGGGAGCGACTCGGGCCGCCCGGACCGCCCCGGGTCCTCTCAAACGCGTGACGCCTCAGCTTCCTTTTCATCCTCTGTTGCAAGGAGCTCGTTGCCCAGAACAGCTTGTGATGCATGTTTAACTCCTAAAGGACTGGAAGCGGCTATAGCCGCTTTTCCGGGGAAGGGCCAGAGGCGGTTATAACTGGCGCGCTCACCCCAAAAGTCTCTCCTATTCAACTCACCGTTTCTCCACGGCATAGCACGTAGAGACTTCTGGATGGCGTCATTAGAAAGAGGAAGACTTGATGGTTAGGACAAAATCTATCAATCACTCGTGAAATGTAGGTCAAGCGTAGAGTGTGTGTGAATATAGGCAATTTGGTCCCAGCGGTACCGAAAATACAGCCACGCTCGATCCTTTAGGGGTTAAACGTCATCAGGAATATCAGCGGACGCCATTTTGCTGCCAGAGCAGTTAGTAAACGTCGGGAGGCTCTGCTCGCAGCTGAGCCCAACTTTGCATCTGAAGTCTCTGATTGGCCCGTGAGCCAGCGCGTTTGTGATTGGTCCGTAGCTTCAACCCCCTCTTGAACTTGAAGTCCGGAGTCAGCTGCGAACAGGGCCTCCCGTAAACATCGGTAGGAAGATCAGTGGACACCATTTTGCTGCTAGTGAGTGACGACGTTTACTAGCTGTTCTGGCAGCAAAATAGCATCCACTGATATTCCTGACGATGTTTAAACATGCATCACAAGCAGTTCTGGGCGACGAGCTCCTTGTAACAGAGAATGAAAAGGAAGCTGCAGTGGTTATCGTGACACAGAGAGGTGAAATGCAATGGAAGCACTTGTATGTGTTTGTTTGGGCCACCATATTTGCTGATAACATCATAACAGCACGGAGGCACTCCACCTCTCCAAACCGAGTTGCAGCGGGCGGTCTGAGTTGGCAAGTCGGGCTGTGGCATCACGCGTTTGAGAGGACCCTGACTCCAAGCGATCCAGGCAAGGGAGACCACGAACCATGTCATAGATGGTTTTACCCACGTGATCTGAAAATATGGTTCTGAATCCATACCGCGTCATAGGAAACAGCACCTTACAAATCCGCGTCATACATGACTTGACCGTGTATATAAACAGTGTAACCTCGGTTGACAAATTCAATTTCTTCCTGAAACTCGCCTGAAATGTTCATAAACCGTAGCTATTTTCTCCATAGGAATCAATGTAAAATGGATTAATCCATTCCTGGACCCCATATGATTGCTTATTTAAACTTTTACAACAGTACTGTGTGCACAAGTTCAACACAAATCCAATGGAAATCAATAAATCTAACACTTAAAAGATAAATGCAATACTTAGCAGATAAAATACATTGAAAAACTTAATTGCAGTTTACCGTACCTGTACTGAGTGTCACATTGGCCGTTTTCCTTCAACTGTACGGATGGAAAACCGGTGCGGGTACAAGTAATTGTGCTGCTGCATGTAAACAGGTGATGGCATTGGCTGAAGCATGAGGAGCAGTGGAAGATGGCCTACCAAGAAACTTGTGCAGTTGACTGGCAGAGCTGCTTTGTTTACTATTTAATTGGCAAGATAAGAGAACACCCCGTGCTGTAGGACCACAATTCAATTTTTTTTTTCTCCATTCAATGAAAATTGTAGGACTCCTTTTCTTCCCAGCACAGTTCTTTGACAAGGCTTGGGTAAACACTCCTGTCCTCCCTCATGTAATGTCTGCTAATGAAGACCAACAAATCAGCAAGTTGTTCTTGTTCAAAATAATTTCTGGCCAGCTGAAAAGTGCAAAAGTTTCATGCCGTGGTGGTTTACCATCCATCAGAATGTTAGGTTGTTAAGATAATCACATTTTAATATTCTATTTTCGCATGAGGAAAATGTCAATGTCAAGTATAGCAAATCTAAAATCTTTTGAAAAAATTCAGAGAATGTTGGGTACTGATCTTGAATGAAACACTAACCCTAATAAGCACTTTGTTCTCAAATTTATTTCAGTTACATACTATGATTTATTTTGCTGTAACTTTAATTCTTTAATTCATATCTTAGCAATATTTCTGTGGAATTTTTTAGTAGTATATGTGTACAGTAAAAGTCCAATAATCTGAACATGGATAATCTGGAAATCCCAACAGCCCAAGTTTTCTTGTGTCTGAAAAGTATTTAAAAAATAAAAGATATTAAGAAAACAAATGAGGTGCCAAGTGCACTGAATGGCACCAAACAGCTGTGATGAAAAACAGGAGGCTCAGATGTTTAACCCGGTAGCAGCGGGGATCATGTTTCTTAATGGTCCCTCCAAGCAAGAAAAATGAGAAAAAATCAACCCTCACACAAAACATTTCATAATATATATCAAAGCATTTGTGATCAGATTATGTATCATCTATTTTGGGGGGTTTATATCATGGCACAAATTTGGCCCGTCGCTGCTACACGGTAAAGCCACAAATTTGGCCCGTCGCTGCTACCGGGTTAAATTCAGTCTAGATATTGACAGCCTGATTTTCGGACTGTATAGTGCCCTGTATCGCCAGAAAGATGGCTCTCCTGGCTTCTACAAGTGATAGTCCTGAGCCGATGCTTAACCCGGTAGCAGTGACGGGCCAAATTTGTGGCTTTACCACGTACCAATTACAGGCCAGATCCTTGCCTTGACATAAACCCCCCAAAATAGAAGATACATAAACTGATCACAAATGCATTGATACATATAATATAACTGTTTGCATGAGTGATGATTTTTTTCTCATAAATTCGCTTAGAGGGGCCTTTAAGAAACATGATCCCCGCAGCTACCGGATTAAGGATGAGTGAAAGTGATAAAAAAGTAACAAGTACAGCAGGTTAAGGAATTTTGCACGGTACAGTAATTAGGTAAAAATATTATAAATGAGTGAAAAGTGAATAGATTAAGTGAAAATACATTATTCAGGCAGCTTCTACCTGACTCCATGATTGTCAGAGGGGTTATCACTTCCAACGACACCTCCCTGTTGCTTGGCATTTTTGTAAACCTACTTTATTTATTTTTATTTTTTAAAGACCTCTGGAGCTACTCTCTCTACATGGATTTACCTTAAAATTACTGTTTAGCCCTTTTACACATTATTAGTGAGTAATAAAATACATGTCTTTTTTCTGAGTAGGTAAATATATTTTATGTTTTCAAGGGTCTCTCCCAATAGTCCGAATATTCAATAATCCGAATGACCTTCAGTCTGCTGCCATTCAAACTATTTTAATTTTACTGAATTATTCTTGTATCTAGTCTAAATAAGTCTGTTGGTGATGGTACAGTACAACTACTAATTAGTTATGAAATATATGAATAACTTATAATTTAGTGTGTGTGTGTGTGTGTGTGTGCACATGCTTGCTTATGCATAGTTTTTTTTATTAATTTTCCTCTATATTTCACCATTTTCCATGGACAATGCCTTCTCTAAATAGTGCATCTAGGGTGACAGTCATGGTAGAGGTGAAGCATTAGTTTAAGAAGTGAACTCATGTAAATGTCTTGAAAATAAATCTCTTGTCAGACCCATATTATACTGTAAAGCCTCCAAGAGGTACTTCTTGAGGAAATAGGAAACATGGCTGTATGGATTTGCTTGGCAGAACTCTGAAAGGAAGTAGCCAAAGTTTATTCCTGAATATGGTTGATGTGCTTACTGTCTCATCCTGTTGAAAGCCTTGAGATGAACATTTCATTACCTGTGGTGATCTCTGGATTGAGAAATATATCTGATGTGTATCTTGGTTGTAGGGATGCACTGCAAATTATACATTTCCATTCTTCATACAACACATGACATCACTTGTAGTGAAACTTCATACAGACCACGTTGGGGTGTGTGCTGTATTTCCAGTAGTAAAATATCTGTAGTACAGCAGATACTGTAGGGCTGTAGCAGTGTGCTCTTGTAAAAAAATATGGTTAAGCTTTTATAAACAGCCTCTAGCATATGATATACTAGATTATATTATTTTTTTTAGTGATTGTCTTGAGTGTCCAATTTTCTATTATTTTTATTTTTTGTGAATAGTGGTACCTGTTCTTACCTAGTTTTACTTTTACAGGGTTGAACCCAGTCCCATTTCTAGAAATAGGAATCATACAAATCTTTTCAATTGCATATACTTATAACATACACAAATTTGTTTATAAAACAATTTTCACTAATTAGAGGCATTCTGGCCCTTGAAAAAGAATGCCAGATTATCTGGAAAGCATAATTTGGTACAGAAAAGTGGGTCTACTATAAGAAATTTTTGTTTTGCTTATCCCAGTGTAATTCAAAACAAAGTTATGAATATTGAGAACATTTTTCTCAAAAAATCTTTGACACAGATGCGGTATTATGATAAATGAAATCATGAAGCTTCGGTTGCACAGCAGCCTGAATCTACGACATGTTGGTCGTTGTTTTTTGGTCTTCAAAAACTTCTGTACTATCAGTTTTAGGCACTTGATACACTAAAGCAATTAATAAATCACAAACACAGGCTTTACTTGTTCATTATATGTATTTATACCTTGGAGATAGATTTATACGACTTGGCATTCCAAACCAAAACAAAGCTTCTTCTTCTTTTGACCTGTATCGCTTTTCATCGGCTCATCACCATCACTTCTTTTGGTACTAACTCCCCTCTCTGCCTCTCGTAGTTGCTACATTCTACAATTAGGTGTTCCACTGTTTCTTTCTCCCCAGTGTCCTAGACAGCTACAGCCCTTTGTGTTGGTAAGTCTTGGTGAGAGTAAGTTTGGCCCCTCAGCGGCTCCTTTCGGTACTGTGCAGGTTTCGGCATTTTAAATATCTTTTTACCACGAGTTCTACTGACTAGATTCTGTTCGGTACTTTCCAGATTAAACGTTAGTCTTCGTGGAATCTATTAGAAAAATGGTTCAAGCTATACGTGCGGCAGGAGATTAAAAAAAAATGCGAGAATGGTGTAAGCTTATGTGCGAGTATTTAGCTTGTAATAGCTGAATGGTAGAGTGTTTCTCACAACTTCATCTGAAAAATATTAGCATAAACACTTGGGATCAATGTCATGTAGACTATAGGCACAGTGTATCATGATTTATCACGTGAGAGATTTTATAGTGTGCGAGTCCTCAGCCTCAACAGGAGTCGACTCAGTTTTAGTTAAAGTAGCTAGCGATCACTGGCAATTCTGGGGGGCCAGAATGCCTCTAATTGCCTGCCCTTTTCAGAAAGCTGAATTTTCTTGTACTTTTATTATATCCCCTATCACAAAGTTTGTTATTACAGTGTTCCCTTATTTTTTGCGTGGGTTATGTTCTTGACATCCCTGCAAATGGCCAAAACCGTGAATACTCATACGCTTCTAAGATTGTCCAATATCACTTTCTTTTGTCAGTTTCAGTAATTTTCTGCTTCTCTTGGACACTGCCATCTTTTCTATTGATATATGTCTTTGATGTGACTTTTTTGATTTGGGAAGTACATGATGAGGACAATGAAAATAATATTAACTGACAACTGTTTACGATGATGAGCGACGGAGGAGGAGGCAGTGGTAGTGGTGGCATGGCTTCCTGTAGCATTTGTTTACACTGCTGCCATATGCTTGGCAGAAATTTTTAGTTTATGCTGCACATTAAAGAATATTTCACATATACTATTTTTTTCTAGAAGAACCCATTAATAAAATCAGTGTTATGCACAAAATTTTCCGGGTGCAAATTAAAAATTGCGAATGAAAAGGGAACAGTGTATATCCTCCTGATGTGAACTTTCTAGGTGACTAAAATTAAATTCATTTCCATTTTTTCTTCACCAGTCAGACATTTCTTTAGAACAATCAGATCTCTTTTGTTCACCCCTCAACAAAAGTTTGTTCCAGGAACTATGGAAGGGTCATGTCAGGTTGTATTTTTCATGTTGGCTTTATGTGATTGTATACTTTATTAATTTCATGTGATTACTCAAAGTGTGGCTTCCTTGCAATTCCTATCTGCATATTTTCCCCCGTCTCAGAGCTCATGATATACTAGAAAATTTTATATTTATTTGTTTAATTTTGTGTGTTTATTATGCTTCCTATATACACTTTATTCATGTAAATAGTAAAGATGATAAATACTGATTACATAACAGACACATATATAGGGGCCTACATATAAGATAACTGTATAATAAAATGCTTGCATATACAGTTGGCAACACCGGATGCCACAAGGTGGAGTTAACACCAGCCAAACAGCTGAAATAAATACTACGCAGTCTTCAGTCATCAGTTCTCATTTCCATTTATTTTGAAGTTTAATATTTATATTCAAATGCTTTACTGATTTTATTATTAAGTAGTAAAACAGTATATGCAAAATATACTTCAAATCTTACAATAGAATTACATTTACATGAACTTGCTCCAGTACGTACAATAAACCCTCCCTAAGTCGGATCGTTATAAGTCGAACTTCCGATATCTCGAGCACCTTCTAAGCATCAGTATAATTCAGACAACATTTGAGTTATTGGGCACATTTTTTCAAATTCTGGTGTCAAATCCTCATTTCTCAGTCTCTACTAGTCAGTGTTTACCCAGCTGCCTTGCCGTTCACATTTCTCTCTCATCCAACTTTTTTTTACTTTGCTGCCCTTCTACAGTAGATACATGGATTCTAGAGTCATGGATGAGCCTTCTACTACAGGCAAGGCCCGTAACATTAACATAACAAGTAAATCTTGTACTGTACAATAATATTTGTGTTACAGGGTAACAAAAATAACTACTGTAGGCTGGGATTTCAAACTTTCGATAACTCAAATTTTCGCTTATCTTGGATCAGTCTCCCTCCCAATTTGTTTGACTTAAGTGAGACTTACTGTGTATATATATATATATATATATATATATATATATTTATATATATATATATATATATATATATATATATATATATATATATATATATATATATATATATATATATATATATATATATCTGAGCATGTTGCTTTCATAAGTTCCAAAATCTTCCTTAATGCTCCTCAAGTAATGAATTATAGATTAAAAACAACTGGCTACAGTATATTTGTTTGAAAATGCAAACGTTTAAGTAGCCTACGTACAAAACACTTCCCTAATAGTTACATATTTGCATGAACTAAACATTGCATGGGTTAAAATGTCAATAAAACAGTAAAATGCATTCAACTTACCTCTTATCTTGTAGGGCTCTCTTTATGCTTCCTCACTTCCCTCAAGGGGCGTGGTAATGAAAGGGTAACAGGCAACTGTTATTTAGCCATTTGGTTACTGATTTTGTGGCGTGATGAGGGGCTCTAACTTGCTGGAACACACACGCCTATGTCAGCACAGAACACTTGGGAAGATGCTTGTTCACCAGCTTATAATTTTTTCTTTACGCTCTGGCCTGTAGTGCTGGTAGGCTTTCTTTAAGGGCCTGATGGTCGGCCCAAGCCCGTCATGGTGCAGGCAAGTGTTTATAGTGGCGCCATCTGTATTGGTTCACTCTAATGTACTGGTCACACTTGTAGCTTCCTTAGACCTCTCCCAGAAAACAACCCCACACCCTCAAAGAACTAGGGTGCTTAACTGTACCACAAATGTACCATGGATCTAGCAGGTCACTCTCTTTTCGACAATATACATCACCATGCCCAGTGAAGATTGATTAATCTGACCACAAATTGTCCAACCACTTCTCCACTCAAAGCAAGATATTTCTCTACAAAAGCCACTCTACATGTTCTCTACATATGGATGAGCATTGGTTTCTTGACATGATAATGGTGTGTGTGACCAAGCTCAAATGCATGTCTGCTTATAACATGTACTGATACCTCATCAAGCACACAAATGTGCATTAGAATCCTGTATTTTACAGGCTGTTATACAAGGATTTATCTTAAACACTGTCTTTGCCATGTAAACAAAATTATTTGGGGTCATGCAAGGCCTACCAGACCACTTTTTCTGAGTTGGTGTGGCTCCACAGCCTCCCTCTTGCCAGCACACAAGTATCATCTCATAATGTGACCACTCACTCAAAGCTGGTCAGCTATTTACTTGGTCTACTTACCCTCATCCTTTTGAACAATGATAGCTTTAATTATAGTTTCAAACATAAATTGCTTTGCCTTGCCGATAATGTGGGTTAATGACATGTAAAACCAGTTTCTGGGGGGAAAATCATTGGGGGACACGCAGCAAGAAATTTCAATCACTTATCCCTGGGGCAGAGCAAACTTGTGTCAGCACTCCACAGTTGCTTAAATGTAGTCAGGATGAATGATAAGCTGACAAAAAGTGATACATATTATTGTATAAAGCTTTTCTGCATTAGATTAGAGCTACTCATTAATATGTTGTTATTTGGGTGTTATATATGCCTTGGGTCCAGAGTATTGTTATTTCTTGACATTAATTCTTTATTACTGTCATCATGTTTTTAGTTATTTATTCAAATTCATTGCAGGAAATGGTGCTTAATAATTTCCCCCTTACAAAATGGGGACTTATTTGCATATTCTTATGTATTTACCCAACAATATCATTATTGTATGATGTAGTCCTGTATTTTTTATTGTTAGTGGTGATGAAAAGCAAGTAGTTGTACCTAGAAAGGTGAGGTTTATTGTAGAATATTATCAAGTAGTTGTAAATAGTGGTATTTAAATATCTTTATTAGCTATACATTTTGTGATGTTTTAGCAAAACACACACACACACACACACACACACACACACACACACACACACACACACACACACACACAAGGGAGAAGATGAAAGAGAGCAAAAGTTAGACAAGATCGATACAATTAAGGGATTAAGTGTGATGTATACAAATATAGACGAAATAATATCTAGTAAGCTGGAGATACAAGACTACATACAAGAGAAGGAGCCCATGATTGTATGCCAAACAGAAACTAAACTAAATGAAGTCATCCAAATAGTGTTTGATGAAAAATACAATGTATGGAGGAAAGATAGAGTGGGCAAAGGTGGTGGAGGAGTGATGATAATGACAAAGAAGGAGTTATTAGTAAAATCAGTAGTATATGGAGAAGGAAAAGCAGAAATAGTGAGTGTAAATCTGGAGAACAAAAACAGAGAAAGGATGACAATTACAACAACGTATGTACCACCTAGAACAAACTCATGGAGTAAAGAAGAATATGAAATCATGATTGAAGATACCATTCAGAGTTTAAGTAGAATACTCAAGGCAAACAAAAGAGTACTATTAGTTGGTGCTTTTAATTGTAAAGAGGTAGATTGGGAGATGTTTGAAAGTGGTGGTGGAGATATGGCATGGGGGGAAAGATTATTAAGATTGATGATGGAAAACTTGATGATGCAAAGGGTGAAGGAAAACACAAGATATAGAAGTGATGACGAACCAGCAAGACTGGACCTGGTGTTAACAAAAGGAATACACTTGAAGGGTGAATTAAGGTATGGATGCCCTCTGGGAAAGAGTGGCCACGTGATCATAGAGATAGAAATGGAGGAGGAAGGAAGTGAAGAGGATGAATCATATAAAAAACAGGTTAAACTATATGAAGGCAGACGTGGAAAATCTTAGGAAATATTATGGAGAGCTGGACTGGTATGAGCTAATGAGAACAAGTGAAGTGCAAGAAAAGTATGATATTTTCATGGAGGCGTATAAAACGGGTTACGAAGTTTGTACCGGAATACAGACCTGAAGAAAAGGGAAAAAAGGACTGATTTAATGCAAAATGTGCTAAGGCAAAAGAAAAAAGGGACAAAGCATGGAAAAGATTAAAAAGAAATAAAAACCAAAGGAATAAAGAAGATTTTGGGTAGCAAGAAATGAATACGTGAAAATAAGGAAGGAAGAAGAAAAGGGATATGAAAAGGATATTGTGGAAAAGTGCGAGGAACAACCTAAACTATTTTATAGATTCATAGATGGAAAGATTAAACCAAGAGAAACAATTGAAAGACTGAGCGACGGGAATGTGATAATTTGATCGATGATCCTAAAGGCATGGCGGAGTTACTAAACAAAAAGTTCCAGCAAGTTTTTACTAATGAATCGATATTTAATGAGCCACACGAAAACAAGATAAATGTTCATATGGAAGAAGTTACAGTATAAAGGGGAGATATATAAATTGTTGGGGGAGCTGGAAGAGAGGAAAGCTGTAGGACTGGATGGAGTCTCAGGGTATATACTGAAAGAATGCAGAAATGAGATGGTTAGAATGATATATGACATCAGTAAATGCTCAGTAACAACTGGTACAGTGCCTAAAGAGTGGCGGAGGGCTGAAGTGGTCCCCATATACAAAAGTGGAAGGAAGGAAGAACCCCAGAACTACAGACCTGTATCATTGACCAGTGTAGTATGTAAAATATGTGAGAAAGTGTTAAAGAAACAATGGACGAGATTTCTAGAAGAGCATAATTTAATCACAAGTAAACAGTATGGATTTAGAAAAGGGCACTCATGTGTGATAAACTTACTGAGCTTTTACTCAAGAGTGACAGATAAAATACAGGAAAGGGACGGATGGGTTGATTGCACCTACCTAGACCTAAAGAAGGCATTCGACAAAGTTCCACATACAAGACAGCTATGGAAACTAGAAAATAAAGGAGGATTGAAAGGGAAAATGAAGAACTGGATGGAAAGCTACCTAAGGGGAAGAGATGAGAACAGTGGTTAAGGACATGAAATCGGAATGGAGAACTGTAGAGAGTGGAGTGCCTCAGGGATCGGTATTGGCACCAATACTTTTCCTAGTATATATTAATGACATGCCAGAGAGAGAAAATAGTTATATGAGCCTGTTTGCAGACGATGCAAAACTGCTAAGACATATAAGAAACAGTAAAGACTGCAAAATTCTGCAAAAAACCTAAACAAGATTTGGAAATGGAGTATGGAATGGGAGATGAAATTCAGTGTGAAGAAATGTCATGTTATGGAAATGGGAAAAAGTGAAGGAAGACCAAAATGGACATATAAAATGGGAGATGGTGAAATATTAATAAAGTACACAAAGAGAGAGATCTGGGAGTAATAATACAAGATAATAAACAGCCAGAGAGTCATGTAAATCGGATATTCGGTGATATGTATAATGTGGTGAGAAATATAGGAATAGCATTCCACTACATGGATAAGGATATGATGAAAAAGTTAATTACCACTATGATCAGACCAAAGTTGGAATATGCAGAGGCAGTGTGGTCTCCCCATAAGAAGAAACACATAAAGAAACTAGAAAGAATACAAAGGATGGCAACAAAAATGGTTCCAGAGCTGGAGGGATTGACATACGAGGAAAGACTAAAGGAAATGGACTTACCAACACTAGAACAAAGAAGAGAAAGGGGAGACCTAATACAAATCTATACATTATTGAGCAAAATGGAAGAAGTAGATAACGAGGAGTTACTACTAAAAGAAGGAATTACCACCAGGAACACAAGAGGACACAGTAAAAAATTGAGGAAGGGAAGATGCTTGAGAGAAATAAAGAAATATAGTTTCCCGCAAAGAAATATAGAGGTTTGGGGCGGACTAAGTGAGGATGTAGTATCGGTGAAGAGTGCAAAGCTTTAAGGAAAAGTTGGATAAATGCAGATACAGAGACAGGACCACACGAGCGCAAAGCCCAGATCCTGTCAAACTACAACTAGATAAAACAACTAGGTAAACACACACACACACACACACACACACACACACACACACACACACACACACACACTGGATCTGCCAACATTGGAACAAAGAAGAGAAAGGGGGAGACCTAATACAAATTTATAAATTATGGAATAGTATGTAAGAAGTAGACAGTGAGGAGTTACTACTAAGAGAAGGAAGAAACACCAGCAACACACAAGGACACAGTAAAAAACTGAGAAAAGGAAGATGCTTGAGAGATGTAAAGAAATATAGCTTCCCGCACAGAAACATAGAGGTTTAGAACAGACTAAATGAGGATGTAGTATCAGCAAAGAGTGTGCACAACTTTAACCCGGTAGCACCGGGGATCATGTTTCTTAATGGTCCCCCCAAGCGAGAAAAATGAGAAAAAATCACCCCTCACACAAACCATTTCATAATATATATCAAAGCATTTGTGATCAGATTATGTATCATCTATTTTTTGGGGTTTAAATCATGGCACAAATTTGGCCCGTCACTGCTACTGGGTTAAGGAAAAGCTGGACAAATACAGATATGGAGATGGGACCACATGAGCGTAAGCCCAGACCCTGTAAAACTACAACTTGGTAAATACAAGTAGGTAAATACACACACACACACACACACACGCATTGTGTAAAGCTTTTCTCCATTAGATTAGAGCTACTCATTAATATGTTGTTATTTGGATGTTATATATGCCTTGGGTCCAGAATAATTTTATTTCTTGACATTAATTCTTTATTACTGTCATCATGTTTTTAGTTATTTATTCAAATTCATTGCAGCAAATGGTGCTTAATAATTTCCCCCTTACAAAGTGAGAACTTATTTGCATATTCTTGTGTACAGTACTGTCTCCAAGTCTGCGATAAATAGGTCGACGTTGCGGGTCGAAAACGTTGAAATCGCAAACTATGAACCATTATTCTTATGGGGAAAATTGAAAACCGTCATCATCATGTATGCAGACGGCCCCGGTGGCGCGCTGGGCCCGAGCAGCTGATGGGCGGCTGATGATGATGATGATGATGGTGATGTGTGTCGGCGGTATGGCCTTTGCATCGGCGCCGCCTGAACGGTGTTTTTGTCGGGGCCCGTGTGTGTGTGTGTGGCTGTGTTTGTTGTGGGTTTGGGCTTCTCAAGTTGCCGATTCTTGTTTTCTGCATGTTGCACGGGACCCCTTTTTTTTCTTCCATCTCTTCTTTTTGAAAAAGAAGAGATGGAAGAAAGGAAAGGGGTCCCGCACAACATGTGGAAAGTGAGAATTGGCAAATTGAGGAGCCTGGGCCCACAATGGGCACAGCCACACACACGCGGGCCCCAGTGAAAATGCCGTTTGGGTGGCGCCGATGCGGGGTCCGCGCCGCCGACACTCATCATCACCATCGCTATCATCAGCCCCCCGTCAGTTGGTCGGGCTCAGCGCGCGGTCGGGGCTGCTCACACACATGCGCATGGCTGCCCGGATCCCACTCACCATGCTTCCCTCGGCCAATGGAAAGGTCCAGGGGTTGGGTAAGAGCGAGAATGGGAGTCAAGGACCACAAAAGGCGTGAAAAAAACGGTTTTTGCAGCCTTTTCCTTTTCCTTTCGGGTCATATCGCAGTTGATTGATTGATAGTTTATTGTTGCAGGTAAACAACAAGGGAGAAGGGAGGAACATGCCATCCCAACCCCCAGGCAGGACAGTGTGTGATTATACAACTATTAATACATGTGTAGGTAGCACCCTGAAACTAAAAAGATACAATGGTAGGAATGAAAGCACAACAAGGGAGGGGGGGCGGTACCTCCCCCTGGACAATAAGACAATAAAATGTGGGGACGGAGAACATTGCCCAAGCACTAGATGGGAATGAATACAGAGACAGAGTAAATACTAGTCCTTAAAGTAGAATACTGCAGAGATCACAGCCTTGTATAGCACGGCAGTAGTTCAGGCTGCCACACACTGCATCACCACCTTGGTGCAAACTGAGGGTGTTCTTTGAGGATAGCAGGGAGGATATCATGGTTCAGGAACCAACAAATTGTCTGGGGCAGGTCAAGGCAGTCCCGTGGCTTAAACTTAGCAATGAGAGGGCATTCCATGACAGTGATGCAGTGTGTGGCCCCTCGGCCTGGCACATAGCGTGCAGCAGACACCAGGGGAGTTACTAACCTCCCAGTAGTACTTATAGCCTAGCCTAAGGCGCATTGCTACCACATCCTGAGGGGCACTGTGTCGCCCATAGGGGTAAACACAGCGCTGGGAGACGCTAACATAGTGGAGGCTGCTGGCGCTGCCATTGTCACAGCAGTGTCTGAGTTGGGTAGCAATGCTATCACGAGAATAATGCCTAAGTCTATTCTTAACATAGCTAAGCAGTTTTCAATAAAAATCTAATTTTTGGGGTCCCTATCGCAAACTCGGTGAATTGCAAACTTGAAACTCGCAGTCCTGGAGACAGTACTGTATTTACCCAACAATATGGATGGAATCGACGACACTGGAACAAAGAAGTGAGAGAGGAGATCTGCTGATCATGCTGTATAACTTGGTAAATAAGTTTGATGAGGTGGATAGAGATGATCTCTTCTTAATTGCGAGAACGCAGGGGCTGAGAGGACATGGAAAGAAACTTAATAAAAGAACCTGTTTGAGTGACTTGAAAAAGTATAGTTTTCCACATAGAAGTGTTAACACATGGGACAGCTTGCGGGAAGGGGTGGTGGAGGTGAGCAGTGTCCAACAAATGAAGAACAGGCTGGATAAATGTAGAAATGGAGACGGGACTATTAGAGCTCAGGCCCGGTAGACAACAAATAGGCAAATACACACACACACACACACACCTGCTATTAACAAGAGAGCAAGGAGCAAGACATCTAAGAGGACACAGTATGAAGTTGATGAAAGGAAGATGCTTAAATAATGTCCAGAAATTCAGTTTTTTGTTTAGTGCGGTAGATGCGCAGAATTAATTAAGGGAAGATGTGATGACAAAGAATGTCAGTCAGTTTAAGGAAAGACTGGACAATTATAGATATGGAGACGGGACCACACAAGTATAGCTCAGCCTCAGGCCCTGTATACTGTTAGGTAAATACATGTGCTGACACACGCTCACCTACTTACGCAGGAAGATAACATACACATATGTTTCTCTGTTTCTGATTGTGTGTATTAGTGCAACTCACCATCATGGCCTGATCACATGCTGGACTCGTGATCACCAAAGAGTATCCTCCTGATGGGAGTTTTGGAGCTCATTATCCCCTTCTTCAGTGTTTCAGGGGGTTGGTTAGGCCATAGGACCACGGCCTTTAGAGCCCCAGCACTACAGGTTACTTGCAGCCGTCATTGTTGTTAAGATATGTCCCTAGGGCAGGGGCTAGATCCTGTCAAGCTGACCAGACTTCTGGAGGAAGGTCTGTTACACTTGAGGGCTTGGAAAGCAGTGTTGGGGCTGAGGGTATTACAGCCCAGCAGGTCCTCTTGTGTTGGCCTCTCAATATGGAGTCTGGTTAGGGATGCTTTGAGGTTGGTGTGGAGGGAGTGGAATCTTGGGCAGTGAAGTAGGAAGTGTTCTGCCCTTTCGTTACCGACACTAACAACACCACTGACACCACTAGGAAATCCTTCAAATTTACCTCATTGGTCACCTCTCTGAGATGTAAAAGCACTGCCCTCTACCACAATAACAGTCCATTACAGAGACTTGGGACCACTACTTGTGTACTCATTTCACTTGATCACAAATAGGCTGGCCTCCTCTTCACTGCTAGTCAATTCAGATTTCTGACAATTACCACACATGATTATGGTTGCCTTATCAAGAGCCAAGGCGTGTGTGTTTGTGTGTGTAAACAGAGATACATCCATGATATATAAATTTTTGATGTAGGTACCTGATTTGATTACACAATGTCTACTCCTCCCTGGTGTTCAAAGCAATGAGGAGCATATCTTCAAAGATACAGTTTTTTAGTTGTTGTTTGCATGGTGTTCCAGGAAAAGCATGTATGAACGTGATATCAATGTTTATTTTGTTTTAGGTGATTTTTAGATATTAACAAGAAGTGCATTATTTATAACACTGATTACCCCAATAAAAAAGAAGATATTGTATATAATTTTCTACCCTTTTTTACTTATTCTTGTAGGTTTGTGTCAAGATGGAGGATCAACATGATTGTGCCAACATTAGTTTGTAACTACCATGGAGTAGTTCCATGTAATTTTTATGAATGTACTAAACCATAATTCATGAACAGGATAATGAAGAGAAAGTATTTTATAACTTAAAGTTGGTTCTTCACACAGCAAACAAGTTTGAAAATTTAAACTAGTGGTGTAAGTTGATGGAGGAGCTTCCTGTGGAATAAAAGGCACAGATACCTTGTGGGTTTGACTGAAATACAAATTTACAGGCACAGATCAATCTAATTGAATAATATATCCAAGTTTTGTAGTGGAGGAGGAGTAGAGGATTCCATGTTATTCTGTTCTTCTCCGTATTGAAAGAACCTGTTCACCAATGACCAAAAAATCTAATTGCAAGAGTCTCTCCATTTGCACGTTGTTTATGCATTGTTTGTGTTACGCACAGTTCAGCTTAGAAAAGTTATTTAAAATTATCAAAATGAAAAAAAATGAATATATACATACTAAGCAGTTGTTATATATTGGGGAGAGTGGTGATGATTAGAGAAATGAAGGGCAAAGTTGAAGAAGTTGGAGTAAAAATGTTCGCTGAGGGAAGGAAGTGGGTACTGAATTCGATACTGTTTGCTGATGACACAGTACTCATTGCAGAAAATGAAAGTGACTTACAAAATTTGGTCAGTGTTTTTGATAGTGTCTGTAAAAGGAGAAAGCTGAAAGTAAATGTCAACAAAAGTAAAGTGATGGTTTGTGAGCGGAGTAGAAGTGAGGTTGTGTTTTTTGTATGCCCACATAGAGTGGGAATTGAATGTGAAAAAGAATGCAAAACACTTTTGAATGGTGAAGAAATGGAAGAGGTCAATGAGTTTAAGTACCTTGGATCAGTTATGTATAAGGATGGTGGTACAGAGGGAGAAATAAGAGAAAGGGAATTGCAAGGAAGAAAGGTAATAGGGACTTTGGGACGAATCATGAATGGCAGAAGTGTGAGCATGGAGGTAAAAAGGGATTTGAGAAATACAGTAATAGTACCAACCCTCACATATGCAAGTGAAACGTGGGCCTGGAATGAAAGTCAGAGGTCTAGAGTGCAGGCAATGGAAATGAGTTATTTGAGGAGTACTTGTGGTGTGAGTAGAATGGATGGAATGAGCAATGAAAGTGTGTACGAGCGTTTTGGAATGTGTCACGGGGGTGAAGGGAAGAAGTGTGAAGTGGTGGAAGAAGGGAAGCAACAGACTTTAAAGTGGTTTGGCCACATGGAGCGAATGGAGGAGAGTAAGATGACCAGGAGGGTGTATGTGAGTGAGATAGAGGGAGGGAATGCTAGAGGACGACCTCCAGTGAAATGGAGGGATAGGGTGCAAGAGTGTGTTAGGGAGAGGGGGGAAAGATCTTTGAGAAACTTTGAGCAGGCAAGGAGGGAGTGTCTGGATAGAGAAAGTTGGAAATTCTTCTGCCGTGGCCATTCCTTGGTGGGAGCTCCTAGGAGCAGGCGTCGATGAAATGATGATGATGGTGATGATTCGGCCACTTAAAAAAAATATATATATTTTTAGAAAAAAAAAAGTTAAAGATGTAGTGTAATTTTGTTGATCCCAAAATGTTCCTTCATCCTTTGGCTCTTTAGATTGTTAATATGACACCTATATCTATTTCCAGTTTTCAGATGTAGGTGACGAAACATAAGTTTCTAAATTGCCCAAACCATCCCCACCCGTGGTGATGGTTCAGCCAGGGAGCTGGGAAGGTACGAACACTCATATTACTTGGCATAATGTTAATATATCTTAAGTTTGATTGACGTTTAAACAAGAATACAT
>NC_066534.1:6140676-6182444 GCF_024679095.1 Eriocheir sinensis | reverse complement strand
TTACTACAAGACATTTGTATAAGCACCGGAGGTGGGCAAGTGCGGTACTTAGTGCGGTAGTGCGGTAGTACCACATCACAAAAAAAAGTACCGCACTGCCGCAGACTTTCTGAAAATACTGCACTAGCACGGACCGCACTAAAAAATCCTGCGGTACTTTTTGCGGTACTTAGAAAACTATCGAAGACATTTGCAGCGCGGCATGCACACATTTTTTTTTTTTTTTTTTTTTTTACAGTGAATCGGACTCAATCAATCGGTATCAGTCATCAGAATCAGTGATTCAATCATTGTGACTTTTCAGTTATTGTTCAAAATTAAATATTAAATGAATAACTCAGAGCAAATCTGTTCGTCACTCAACCCAAGGCGGCGCGCTATGACTGCCTCTGACGATGACTGTACATGGTAGTGTACAACAGTACAAGCAAGCACTAACATGATCGCCGCTCAATCTCATGTTCCGTACAAATTTTTCTTTGATGCATAACATTGACCATTGACATATAGTACATACTATATCTGTTTTTTAACTTCATTGTAACTTCTCTATCATTCTCTCTCTCTCTCTCTCTCACCTCACCTCTTTCCTAACCCTCATTGATTTCACTCACCTCTTTCCTAACCCTCATTGATCTCACACACCTCACCTCACCTCTTTCCTAACCCTCCTTGATCTCACACACCTCACCTCACCTCTTTCCTAACCCTCATTGATCTCACACACCTCACTCACCTCTTTCCTAACCCTCATTGATCTCACACACCTCACTCACCTCTTTCCTAACCCTCATTGATCTCACACACCTCACCTCACCTCTTTCCTAACCCTCCTTGATCTCACACACCTCACCTCACCTCTTTCCTAACCCTCATTGATCTCACACACCTCATTCACCTCCTCTCTTTCCCCCTCTTCACTCACCTCACATCCCTTCCTACTCCTCCTCTCCTAAACCCCCTCTCACTCACCTCACCTCCTTTCCTAATCCCCTTCACTCTGTTTTTATCTCTTTCATTTCAGGCAATCATTAATCACTTTCAGCTAAGATGGCGCCAAAGAAGTGCAGTACTTGTAACGGTAGCTTCCCAGCTTACTTTTTTTACAGGGCGTTCTGTTGTCTGTAGACTGTGTCTCACCAGGCAGCATCTCGAGATAAGACTGCAGGAGCAAGAAGAGAAGATGGAAGCAGGTCAGAATAAAATAATAGAGCTTTCTCGCACTATTGCCTCCTTGCAGGAATTCATCCAGGCTAACGTTGCCGTGGTGCCAAACCCTCCTCCCACCGCCCCGCTTGCCCTCAGCGGTACCGTCGACACCAGCGGACAACACCACGCAGCTGGAGGGTGGTAGTGGCACCGCCCATGATGGCTTCACCGTCGTGAATGGAGGAGCCAAACCAGCCAGACAAGCAATTTATCCTGTTCATTGCTTCAACAGGTTTGCCATTCTGGAGGAGGAGGACGAGCAGGAGAGCACCTTCCTGGTGGGTGACTCCATGATTCGCCAGCAGGTCGTTGAGTTCTGCGGCAGAGTTCCTCGTCGAAGACGGAACTATTGCTATCCTGGTGCTGGGATCGACGATATAACTGCTGCTCTTAAGGAGATCTCCTCCCAGGCTACTAATGATTCACTGTTAGTTATTCACACAGGTACGAACGACGTCACCACGACCCGGTCTGAGGAACTCCTGGACAAGTACCTACTAACATTTTGATTTAAGGAGTTCTACCACGGAGGTGGGCGGAGAGCGACTTCTTCAGTAAGGCCTTCAGCCTAAACAACCGCTTACAGACTCTTTGCAGAGAGCTTGACGTGGAGTTCTTCAACGCCTGGGACAATTTCTATGGACAAAGTGAGCTCTTCCACAGAGACGGAATACACCTGTCTCCCATCGGGGCAGCCAGATTCGGAAGGCTCCTCAACGACGCAGTACGTGACACCCGATCAAAAAACGACCCTCAGCCACGTCCCTCCACCCCGCCCGTGTAAATAGACGCCATGCATCGCAACAAACCCGTAACCGTGATCCCGCAAGTACCACCACCTCTATTACCAAGCCTCTAGATAACTTAAAAATCCTTAGTTTCAATGCGCGTAGCCTAAGAAACAAATTTGATGAACTGAAATGTCTTGCTCTAACAGAAAATTTTGACATAATTGCTATAACCGAAACATTTATCGACACCACAAATATTGATTTAAGTTCCGAATACAATATAGATGGCTACAGACTCTTCAACAAAGATCGTGTAAACCGTAGAGGCGGTGGCGTCGCCCTTTTTGTCAAAAGCTATTTGCAACCCACCGACAAAATACCAAGAGACAGTAACGTTGAACATTTGTGCGTGCGAGTAAACATTGCAAAAGTCAATTTAAATATATCTGTCACCTACAGGCCTCCCGGGCAGTCACTCGATGACGACCTTGAAAATTTAATGTACAGCGTTTTAAGGCAGTCACTTAATAACAGCGACTCACTGATATTAGGAGACTTTAACCTCCCCCATATCGACTGGGCGACACTGTCAGGTACAGAAGGCGAGTCACATAGAATGATCGAATTTTTAGAAGAAAATAACCTAGTCAGTAATGTCACGGTAGGAGAACACCTCGGTTCTTGCGATCATAAATTAGTGCGCGTCGACATTAGAGCTCAAACATCAGTGACTGAAAATAAAGTAAAGGTGCCCAATTTCAAAAGAGCTAACTTCATAGAAATCCGACAAAAACTAACAGAAATACAACTATCAGATGACGGCAATGTAGGGGAAGCCTGGATAAGCTTTAAAAATCATTTACTCACTCAGCAGAACACATTCGTCCCCTTGTGCGAGAAGCGAAATAACACTAATAAAAGCCCACCTTGGTTTAATAGCGAAATTAAACACTCAGTCAAGGAGAGAAAATTGTCTTACAGGTTAAAGAAAGAACAAAGCACGCCCGAAAACATTAGACTTTATCATGATGCCAGGCGACGAGTAAAAAGATTAGTATGTCAGGCAAAGCGTAGACACGAAGAAAATATTGCAGCCAACTGTAAAAATAATCCGAAATGTTTCTTCAGTTACATAAACAACTGAAAGGCGATCAGAAGTGGAATTGGACCTTTAACAAACAGCGACGGTGCACTAGTGACTGACAGCCAACACACTGCAAACCTCTTAAACAATTACTTTTCCTCGGTGTTTAATACTAACAGTCTTCCTCCCGCTATCACCAACACCAGTACTAATGTAAATCTCGAGCATGCATTGCCTAATTTTGAAATAACAACCGATGAAGTCCTTAAAGCTCTCCATTCACTTAAAACAAATAAAAGTCCCGGACCCGATAAAGTATATCCTATACTGCTTAAAGAAACAAAGAGCGAAATACTCTCCTCCCTCACAACCGTATTCAATATGTCCTTGCGACAAGGCATCGTCCCTTCGGATTGGAAAAAGGCTAACGTGACACCGATTTTTAAGAAAGGAGACAAAAATATACCATGTAACTACCGACCCATTAGTCTAACTTCAATTATAGGTAAGCTACTTGAGAGCATAATTAGAGACAAAATTGTGAGTTACCTCGAAAGCCACTCATTACTTGGGGATTCACAACATGGCTTCCGTAACAAAAGATCCTGCCTATCAAACCTATTGACCTTTTATAACGACCTCTTCTCAGTTTATGACGTAACCAAATCATTGGACGTAGTCTATCTTGATTTCCAGAAAGCGTTTGATAAAGTCCCACATCATAAATTACTTTATAAATTAAAGCAAATAAGTATTGACGGTCAAGTAAACCAATGGATCAAGAATTGGTTGAGCAACAGACAACAAAGAATGATGATTGACGGATTTAACTCAAAATGGGCGCCGGTCACTAGCGGCGTCCCTCAGGGCTCGGTTCTTGGCCCAGTGCTCTTCATTATTTACATCAAAGACGTGGATATTGGACTCAGTAATCGCATTAGTAAATTTGCAGACGACACAAAGATTGGTAACTCGGTTCTCACTGACGAAGACAGGCAAGGCCTCCAAGAGGATTTGCACAAAATTTCATCTTGGTCGGATAGATGGGAGATGCCCTTTAACGTTGACAAGTGCCAGGTCCTTCAAGTTGGAACAAGAAATAAGAAGTTCGAATACGAAATGCGCGGCGTTAAACTCACAAGCGTTCAATGCGTTAAGGACCTGGGGGTCAAAATCGCGTCAAACCTCAAATTCTCACATCAATGCATCGATGCAGCAAAGAAAGCGAACAGAATGTTGGGCTTCATTAAAAGAAACTTTTTATTCAAGAATAAAAATGTAATACTTCCGCTCTACAATAGTTTAGTCTGACCCCACTTGGAATATGCGGTACAGTTTTGGTCTCCTCCCCATGCAAAGGACATTGCTAAATTAGAAGGTGTTCAGCGTCGGGCAACAAAAATGATCCCTTCCTTGCGCAACAAATCCTACGAAGAAAGGCTTTCCACCCTTAACATGTTCTCTCTTGAGAAACGTCGCCTCCGAGGAAAACTGATCGAATGTTTTAAAATACTTAATGGTTTCACTAATGTAGACAGAACAAAATTGTTTATGATAGATGACACTTTGCGAACGAGGAACAATGTCATAAAACTCAAATGTAGACAAGTAAATTCAGACTGCACCAAATTTTTCTTCACCAACGTTGTAGTGCGATAATGGAATAAGCTCCCACCATCAGTGGTTCAGTGTAAAGGTGGCGTCACACTGGACCAAATCTGGCGAGCACGAGCTTTTGCTGGAGGGATGGCTTGCTCCCGAGCTTTTGCTCCTGCGTTTAACTCGCCGCTTGGACGGGGAGCAGCTCGGCGAGCCGCAAGCAGGCAGTCAAATGAGCTCTTTGGTGCACCGATATGTGAATAATATATATTACCTAGTGTATTGAATCCGTATACCCATGATATTAGAAAACTTATTCACATACTCCTTTTATGTTTGACGGTGTTTGTAATATTTTATATTGTTGAGAAAAATAGTGTTGGATTTTATTTTGATTTCCAAGACCAAGACCAAGACCGCCCAGGCCAGCTGATATAAACACTCGCCATGGCCACCTCTCCTCGTTCAAAAGTTCACTTGTCCGACGATCTGACAGCGTGGATCAAAGACTGGCTCACTGAAAGAAAACAACGAGTTGTACTCAACGGACAGGCCTCCGAGTGGCTCCCGGTCACAAGTGGAGTGTCACAGGGGTCAGTGCTGGGACCCATACTTTTCATCATATATATCAACGACCTAGAACTAGGATTAAAATCCAATCTTTCAAAATTTGCCGACGACACAAAGGTGGGTGGGAAGGCCCTCACGACGGCAGACTGCGAAATTATCCAGAGAGACCTGGACCAGATCACTCGTTGGTCAGAAAAATGGCAGATGTCCTTCAACACTACCAAATGTAAAGTAATGCATATCGGATCCAGAAACAGCAACCACATATACCACATGGGTGGCGAACCACTACATGTTGTGCAAGAGGAAAGAGACCTCGGGGTCACCATCAGCAGTGACTTGAAACAAACAAAACACTGCAAGTCCGCCTGTAAGAAGGCCAATACAATGCTTGGGTTCATATCGAAGAATTTCGAATACAAGACGCCGGGAGTTATGTTATCCTTGTATAATTCGCTGGTAAGGCCCCACCTGGAATACGCCGTGCAATTCTGGTCTCCTAATTACAGGAAAGACATTGAATTACTTGAGAGTACAGCGCCGCGCCACGAAGATGATACCATCACTGAGGACGAAACCCTATGAAGAACGACTCGAGCGACTCAACCTCTTCACGTTGGAAAAGAGACGACTGCGGGGAGACATGATACAAGTCTTTAAGTACCTGAACAAGCTCAGCAACGTTGATCACTCCAAACTCTTCACGCTACAAACTAACCTGAGAACAAGAAACAACGGAAAAACAATTCAAGCAAAGCGATGCAATACCGACATCGGCAGGAGTTATTTCTCGAATAGAGTTGTTCGCCACTGGAACAGCCTTCCTGCAGAAGTGGTTAGCGCAGAGACCATCAACTCCTTCAAGAAACGCATTGATCGCCACTTTGCTGCAACAGGAGTGAACTGAACGTTCCCAAGAGTAGGTACACAAGTGCTTTAATCCTTCCCTGCAAGCCACTCCTGTGGCAAACGGATTGATTAAATCACTGAACGCAGGCAGCCTAGTAATGAGCCAACAGGCTTTCTGCTGCCTGCTAGTCCATGTTTCCATGTTTCCATGTTTCATTGTACACTCTTTGATAGAGAGAGTCAGGGACCATCCCGAGTTATGGGACCACAGCCATCCAGATTTCTGTAAGTACGCTGAAGAAAGTTATGATGTTATGATGTACACATCATGGGTCTCCCTCCCTTCTCTTCAGCCATGACCGAACCCAGACTCGTCTTTTTTTCTTCTGAGCTCGTTGAATAACAGCAAGTAATGCCGTCACAGCTGCACATTTAGCCGTACGTAATGCGAAGCGTAGGTGTAGTAGGCACCATGTTTGAGGCTTTGTTTACAATGTTGCTCGTCGCTCGCCCCTCGTCAGTGTGACGACAACAGTGACTTGCTCGGGAGCAAAAGCTGCCAGCAAGAGCTCGTACTCGCCAGATTTGGGTCCAGTGTGACGCCAGCTTTATACTATTGACTCCTTTAAAAACAAGCTCGACCGTCACTTCCTTGAACTTAATATTAACTAGAGTAGAAAAGCAACGTTTTGGAGCCATCTGATTAGTGTAGATTCACTTAGGTTTAAGGACAGACCACCTAGTCTGGACCATGGGGTCTGTGTGGTCTGATTTTCTATGTAATTCTATGTAATTATCTTTTCAATATAGTCAAGATCAATATTGTTTGATTATAATAATAATAATAACAATAATAATGATAATAATAATAATAATAATAATAATAATAATAATAATAATAATAATAATAATAATGATTTCTCATTATTATTATTATAATTAACTCGTTGAAATTTCCACGTGGTTCCTTCGCTGAGGCCTGAGACGCCAGTGCTTAGAGCTTTCCCACGGTCGAGGTCTCGCTATTACCAGTTGCAGTTGGTATGTTTTGTCTTAATATGTTGGACAGTTTGAATAATGTTTTACTGTTCCCGTCATGACTTTCCTATATTAGTAATCTTTCGTTTTCGCTCAAACGCCGGAGAATTCCTCCCCTTCACTCCCCCACATCCTCCCTATAGTCCGGCAAATCTTAAGTGGCGGCTCTGAAGTAGACAGCCCGCTAGACCCTGTGCCACGTCTCCAACCAGTTTTGCCAACTCAAAATTTACAAATCCGCTAGGATGGCATGAAAAATCCGCCAGATTATAGGTGAAACCATAAAAATTTGCCGCTAGATTGGAGTTAAAAATCCGCCAGTTACTCCTGTCAATTTTAAGATTTTTCCCGCTAGATTTCAAACAAAACCTCTAGATTTAGCGGGAAAACCGCTAATTTGGCAACACTGTCTCCAACTGACCTCGCGCACCGTGCTTCTCACACCCTTCTCTTTCTCTCTCTCTCTCTCTCTCTCTCTCTCTCTCTCTCTCTCTCTCTCTCTCTCTCTCTCTCTGTGAGTGTGTGTGTGTGTGTGTGTGTGTGTGTGTGTGCGAGAAAAGTGTGGGTGTACTCTCATTCGGGGAGTATGGTGCACGACAATGGATAATAATAATAATAATAACAATAACAATAATAATAATAATAATAATAATAATAATAATAATAATAATAATAATAATAATAATAATAATAACAATAATGATAATAAACCTCTTAAAAAAACGCACCAAGACTCTTTACCCCTTGGGTGGTATGAAAATAAGGTCAAAGTGTAATATGTTCATGTTCTTAGCGACCACTCCTTCCCCACTCCCTGGTCATCCCTGCATGACTCACAACATCAGAATTTGCTTGACGGTCCTGGAATTCCATATATAGATAGGTACAGTCTCCATATTTTGTCATAATTATGCCATATGGCTGACATTATATGGCAGATGGCAAACACACCAAAAAATGGCAGAAATGCGATAGTTAAAGCAGGCAGAACAACTGGCAACTGCTGTGTGTTGGGTTGAGAGGAGCATGACTCAGACGAGCTGACAACGCCGCGGAGGCAATGCTGCCAAGTGTTGTACAAATTTCTTTGTATTCACTCACAGATAGAGAACCAATCTTAAAAAAACATATTTGTTTTTATACTAGAGTGAGAGAGAGAAAGAGAGAGACACAGAGAGAGAGAGAGAGAGAGAGAGAGAGAGAGAGAGAGAGAGAGAGAGAGAGAGAGAGAGAGAGAGAGAGAGAGAGAGAGAGAGAGAGAGAGAGAGAGAAGGATGTGAGCAGAGGCGTTCCTAGAGTATTTGGTACCCGGTGTGGTGTTATGAGACATCCGGCTTTAATAAGACATCCCATCCTGATCTGCACATGCGCGGAACCCAATGTTTACAAACACAGAGTGTTGATATCGTCGTTTGTCCCAGGCAAGATGGCGACAAGGCACTATGGCAGGTATTGTGGGAAAATGGCCAAATTCAAGAATGACATGGATCCTATTATTCAGATACTACTAAATGGAGAGTATCCAAGAAACATGACGGCAAATATTTATTGAAATACAAGGGTGCAGGTTATCTCATTTATCACATTACTGACATACAAAGGGTGTAGGTGTAATGCCGGGATGTGTAAGGAGGAGGAAAAACTTAGAAATATAAGAAAGAACCATAGGTTAAGTCATTATAAGTGATCACAAGTAGTTATAAGTGGTCATAAATAGTTATAAGTGATTATAAGTCATTTTAAGGCCATCATAGGTATGTAAGTAATTATAAGAAGCTATCATTAATCACAATCTATAATTCTTAGTATCGGAAGGCTTAGGCTATCTCTGTAATGTATAACATAACACATCCCCCCTTTAGACCACAATTACACAAGATGGTGCAATACTTCACACACTGTCCCGCCAGAATTCGGCGTCTACCGTCCCTCCCCTTCCTCCCCTCCCTCCCTACCAGCGCACGCATTCGAAGCAGTTGCCAGCCACCTTGCTTGTAAATGTCCTATCTGTTAAAGTCATCCACCTTACATAGATTTTTTCGCTGCTTCAAAGGTAAATTTCGTCACCTTGCAAGTTAAGAAACCATAACTCATATGTAAAAACCCTAATTTTCCCTTCCTTTTAAATAAAACCTTAATAGAGCATATAATCAGCTACTTGGCCCCCCTTTTCCTGCTCTTACGGGACTCCGCCCTCGCCCCCGGCGAGTATAAAAATCCTGAGAGCGTCTTTCCCGGGCCTCGCTCGCCCTCATTCATTCAACTACTTTGCTCGCAGGTATGTACGGGACTCTCCCGCCTTCCGCCCCGGGGCGCCCCCCCGTTTTTTCCCCCTACGTGCCCCCTAGTGTTAATTACCGTCTCCCCTTTAGCCAATGTGTGTCTTAATTATCCTGTAAATGCATTTCTGATCCCAGTAAATGAAAGAGGCCTCGCTCGCCGTCACTCATTCAACAACTTTGCTCGCAGGTCTGGTGGCCACTCTCTGCCACACACCCACACACACACAACACCTACACCTACACCTACACGAAACCCGTGATTCTTTCCCAATGTGTTCTTTTAAGTGTTAACCTCAGTACTCCTCTTCTTTCCGTGATAAGAGTTGTAAGAAGAAAAAACCCTTAAGCGTTCTTGGAGCCTGACGGGATGCAAACGGGGATTCGAGCCCCCAAAATTTCCTACTTATCCCCTATTGCAGAAAGTACCTTGGGAGTATATAGGCGTATTACCATTAACCTGTGGTTTTTCTCTAGAGTGAGAAGTGTTAGTAAAATAGAGGGCTGTATATTTGTCGTTTTGACGGAAATTGTTCTCGCCGTGTCCGGGCCTCCCCGGAGTGTAAGGTTTCCCCTCCCTGAGTTTTTCCTATTTCATATGTACCTGGTTTGCTATAGATGTACACCCGCGCAAGGGTAAGGTTTTCGTAGAGAATTCTCAACCATGTTCTGACTATCATTGTGAGAGGAAAAACTAGAACTCAGTCGTGTGCCCATTCGCCCACTTCTGTCAGTTTCGGAAAAAAATCGGGCATTCAGTTAGCTGTTAACTGTGAACCGTGTCATCAGTTATGACTATGTATACCTCCTAAACTAAGTATCACATGAATAAATGTACCAACCCATATTTATAGGCCTTTATTTCTTATCTCTTCTCCCCGTCGTGAGTTTTGTCCGGACGGCTGTGTAGTTAAAATACCCTTTTACCGCCCCGAGGTTTCCCCGCTCACCACGTTACCCCTTGTCCAAGGGACCAGATTCTCGCTCTGGGTCACTTTAACCCCTAATTAAGTCCTTAGTCTTATTATATACATATACTTTAAGGTTCCCAGTGAGCTACCGGTGACATAGTTCATCGGTAGATCTCTGGGTGGTGGCAGCAACTCTACCCCCAGGGTGAGTCCCCCTTGTTTTATCCCCAGATTCCCCATTAGTTGAATTTTCTTTTAACATCATTTAGTGCCCCGAATTTCCGGGCACGACATAGGTTATCTCATTTAACACTTTCAAAAAGATAAAGAATAAACTTAGGTGGGACATTTCATGATAGGCAGTCGAGAAAAGACACGGTACCGTTCATCCACCCTCTGTTTGTAAACAAAGCCCGCGCATGCGCAGATCAGCAGGATGGTATGTCTTATTATAGCATATGTCTCATGACACCACACCGGGGCGGAGTATAATTTTGCACCCCCTCCTCGGTATATATATATATATATATATATATATATATATATATATATATATATATATATATATATATATATATATATATATCTTGTAGCAAGTCAGAATGGCCGCCGCGCCATGCCAAAGAGGCCTGAGTGCTGCACCGTGCACACTGGTGACTGGAGGCTGTAATTGTGAACGCCTGCTGCTGTAAGGTAGGAGTCGTTTTGTGGCAATCTTTTAGTACATAGATACAGGACTGCAGGGAATGTGTGCACAGGGGCCCGCAGGATGGAGGCGAGGGCTTTTTTTTTTTTTTTTTTTTTTTTTTTAAACAAAGGAGACAGCTCAAGGGCACACAAAAAGGAAACAATAATAAAAAAAGCCCTCTGCTCGCTGCTCCTAAAAAAGAATCAAAAGAGGTGGCCGAAAGAGAGGTCAATTTCGGGAGGAGAGGTGTCTTGATACCCTTCTCTTGAAAGAGTTCAAGTCGTAGGCAGGAAGAAATACAGATGAAGAAAGATTGTTCCAGAGTTTACCAGCGTGAGGGATGAAAGAGTGAAGATGCTGGTTAACTCTTGCACAAGGGGTTTGGACTGTATAGGGATGAGCATGAGTAGAAAGTCGTGTGCAGCGGGGCCGCGGGAGGAGGGAAGGCATGCAGTTAGCAAGTTAAGAAGAGCAGTCAGCGTGGAAATATCGATAGAAGATAGAAAGAGAGGCAACATCGCGACGGAATTTAAGAGGTAGAAGACTATCAGTATGAGGAGGAGAGCTGATGAGACGAAGAGCCTTAGACTCCACTCTGTCCAGAAGAGCTGTGTGAGTGAAGCCCCCCCACACGTGAGATGCATACTCCATACGAGGGCGGACAAGGCCCCTGTATATGGACAGCAACTGCGCGGGGGAGAAGAACTGGCGGAGACGATACAGAACGCCCAACCTCGAGGAAGCTGATTTAGCGAGAGAGGAGATGTGAAGTTTCCAGTTGAGATTTTGAGTTAAGAATAGACCGAGGATGTTTAGTGTTGATGATGGTGATAGCTGAGTGTTGTCGAAGAATAGGGGATAGGTGTTTGGAAGATTGTGTCGAGTTGATAGGTAGAGAAATTGAGTTTTTGAGGCACTGAAGGACACAAGGTTCCTTCTGCCCCAATCGGAAACGATAGCAAGGTCTGAGGTTAAGCGTTCTGCAGCCTCCAGTCTAGAGTCGTGTACTTCCTGTTGTGATGGTCTTCTATTGAAAAAAGTTGAATAATGCAGAGTGGACAGGACAGTTTGTTATGGAAAGAAGATCATTGATGAATAACAGGAAGAGAGTGGGTGATAGGACAAAGGCTTGTGGAACACCACTGTTGATAGGTTTAGGGGAAGAACAGTGACCGTCTACCACCGCAGAGATAGAACGGCCGGAAAGGAAACTAGAGATAAAGGAACAGAGAGAGGGATAAAATCCGAATGAGGGCAGTTTAGAAAGCAAAGACTTGTGCCAGACTCTATCGAAGGCTTTCGATATGTCTAGCGCAACAAAGAAAGTTTCACCGAAACGGCTAAGAGAGGATGACCAAGAGTCAGTTAAGAGAGCAAAAAGATCGCCAGTAGAACGCTCCTTGCGGAACCCATACTGGCGATCAGATAGAAGGTTAGAAGTGGAAAGGTGCTTTTGAATCTTCCGGTTAAGGATTGATTCAAAAGCTTTAGATAGACAGGAAAGTAAAGCTATAGGGCGGTAGTTTGAGGGATTGGAACGGTCACCCTTCTTAGGCACAGGCTGTACAAAGGCATACATCCAGCAGGAAGGATAGGTAGATGTTGATAGGCAGAGACGAAAGAGTTTGACCAGGCAGTTAGTCAACACGGAAGCACAGTTTTTAAGGACAATAGGAGGCACTCCATCAGGTCCATAAGCCTTCTGAGAGTTGATGGCAGAGAGGGCATAGAAAACATCATTTGGAAGAATCTTAATAACAGGCATAGGCTAAAGGAGTCAGAAGGGGGATGAGTAGGAGGAATATGCCCAGAATCGTCCAGGGTGGAGTTCTTACAGAAAGTTTGAGCGAAGAGTTCAGCCTTAGGGACAGATGAAACGGCAGTGCTGCCGTCAGGGTTAAGCAGAGGAGGGAAAGAGGAAGAAGTGAAATTGGAGGAGATATTTTTGGCTAGATGCCAGAAGTCACGGGAAGAATTAGAAGAAGCAAGGTGTTGACATTTTCTATTGATAAAATATGTTTTGGTAAGTCGGAGAATAGATTTGGCACGATTCCGGGCTGAAATGTAAAGGTCATAGTTAGCGGGAGTTCGAAGGCTCTGGAACCTTTTGTGAGCTGCCTCTCTATCTTTAATAGCACGAGAACAAGCATGATTAAACCAAGGCTTTTTAGCATGAGGAGTAGAGAAAGAACGTGGAATATATGCCTCCATTCCAGAGACAATCACCTCTGAGATGCGCTGGGCACACACAGAGGGGACTCTCTCCTGGAAGCAATAATCATTCCACGGGAAATCGGAAAAGTACATCCTCAGGTTGTCCCACCGAGCTGAAGCAAAATGCCAGAAGCATCGCCTCTTCGGTGGGTCCAGAGGATGTACAGGAGCGATAGGACAAGAAACAGAAATAAGGTTATGATCGGAGGAGCCCAACGGAGAGAACAGTTTGACAGAGTAAGCAGAAGGATTAGAGGTAAGGAAGAGGTCTAGAATGTTGGGCCTGTCTCCAAGACGGTCGGGAATACGAGTAGGGTGCTGAACCAACTGTTCTAGATCGTTGAGGAGAGTAAAGTTGTAGGCTTGTTCACCAGGCTGGTCAGTGAAAGAGGATGAAAGCCAAAGCTGGTGGTGAACATTGTAATCTCCCAAGATGGAGATTTCAGCGAAGGGAGAGTAAGTCAAGATGTGCTCCACTTTAGAATTCAAATAGTCAAAGAATTTTACATAGTTGGTAGAGTTAGGTGAGAGATAAACAGCGCAGATGTATTTAGTAATAGAATGACAATGAAGTCTTAGCCAGATGGTGGAAAATTCAGAAGAGTCAAGGTCGTGGGCACGAGAGCAAGTGATGTCGTTGCGCACGTAGGCGCAACATCCAGCTTTGGATTGAAATTTAGGATAGAGATAGTACGAGGGAACAGAGTAGAAGTTGCTGTCAATAGCCTCAGAAACCTGTGTTTCGGTGAGGAAGAGAAGATGAGGTTTCGAGGAGGAGAGATGGTGTTCCACAGAATGAAAATTAGAACGAAGACCACGAATGTTGCAGAAATTGATAAGGAGGAGGTTCGAGGAGTTATCAGGACATCTCTCAAGTCGGCAGCCAGAAGGGGAGTCCTCCCTGGGGGAATTTATGGTTCCCCCCCAGGCGGGGACTCCGAGGCAGTGTTGTTTTTCGCCATTTTGAATTTTGGGAAAAGGTGTGTGTGTTGTGTGAATGTAGTGTGGTGTAGAAAGAGAGAGGAACTGTCTTTAGAGAGCATGCTGAACTGCTCTCTGGTGTTGATGAGACAAAAGGGAAACGGTTAGTGAGGACATGGGAAGGGTCTTTGAAGGGCTTCAGCACCCTCCTCGCTTCACATATATCCTCACCGGGAGTAGCTCACGCCCGTTCGGTAGGTGTCTTCCTACCTCCTCCTCCTGCTGCATGTGGGCTGTGCGTTGTAGCGGTGTGTGTTTGCCGTGTGCCTGGTTATGGCGGTGACGTGTGTGGCAAAATGTTTACATAACACACCAGAACATGACAGTAGAGGCTCAGGACAAACATGACTCGCGGCACCACACTAGTACTATGACACACAGTAGGGTGAAGGAACCTTAAAAGTTTGATAGTATGAGGCTGTGACGCTGCCAGGCGTGGCTGTCTGGCCCCGTGTGCCGTGTGTACGTATTAGTGTTTATCATCACATCAAGTTTCTAAGCAAGACTTTTGAATCTACACTCATTTCTGGTTATATAGGTACAGGATACACCTCAGTGTGAAAATGTCGGGTGGCTCCCAAACTTTTTTTCATGACGTCGCCTTTTAATTTTCTTGGAAATATTTATTCCCTTGAATTCTATTTTTTGGAAACTTTGACCTTGGGCGAACTTTTCGAGGTCAAGGTCAAGTCCATGCAAGGTGCATCATATGGAAGCATTTGTTTTGAAATTTGATTTAATTATATTTTTTTTTAAACTTTGACCTTGGGCTGACTTTTCGAGGTCAAGGTCAAAAGGTCAAGGTCAAGCCATGCAGTGCGTCTTTCCATGAGCTAAAATATGAACCAAGTCTGAAGTCTCTAAGATGACGAGAACCGAAGTTTTTTTTTTTTTTTTTTTTTTTTTTTTTTACAAAGGAGACAGCTCAAGGGCACAAAAAAAGTAAACAAGAATATAAAAAAAACTCGCTACTCGCTGCTCACAAAAAGAATCCAAAGAGGTGGCCGAAAGAGAGGTCAATTTTGGGAGGAGAGGTGTGCAGACACCCTTCTCTTGAAAGAATTCAAGTCGTAGGCAGGAGGAAATACAGAATAAGGAAGATTGTTCCAGAGTTTACCAGCGTGAGGGATGAAAGAGTGAAGATGCTGGTTAACTCTTGCATAAGGGGTTTGGACAGTATAGGGATGAGCATGAGTAGAAAGTCGTGTGCAGCGGGGCCGCGGGAGGGGGTGTCTAGCGGGCTGTCTACGTCAGAGCCGCCACTTAAGATTTTCCGGACTATAGTGCTACTGCAGCTGTGGTGGTGCCACAGCTGCAGTAGCACTATAGCACTATAGTCCCACCCCCCACTTCCTCCTCCCTCACATGACGCTGATCTACTACTCCCCCTTCCCTGTCCTCTCCCTCCTCCCTCGGAAAGCTGCATTCCCTTCCTTCCCCCTCCTCCCCTTCCCATCCTCTACTCCCCTGTCCCCTCCTTCCTCCTCCCTTACCTCCCTCTCTCCCTCCCCCAATCCTCCTTTATTTTTATTTTTTTTGTATCTCACTAGTTATTAGTTAGTCAATGGATAGCCAGGATAGGCACTGAAATATTTTTTTTTATATTGACTAGTGACTACCGCTACCGCAGTACCGCACACCGCGTACCGCACTGGGAAAGAAAAAAATGGGACCGCACTACCGCAACCGCACTACTCTGGAAAAAGTACCGCACTACCGCAACCGCACTACTGATTTTTCAGTACCTCTGAAAAATTCAAAAGATTAGAAAAACATCGAGCACCGCCCCGCACGTCCAAGTAGCATTGTCCATGACTGTATCAGAAACGTAAACAGCTCTCTCCGTCTCAACTTTGCAAAGTCCAGAAGGCTAATGACCTTAGGCCTGCCTTTCCAGCTCTGAAGAAGCTCCGCTTCAAATTCATATCACAGACGAGGACTATTCGAACGGCTGGTGGGCAGATAATATCAGATTCAGATTGGTACTGGGCTCGTTGGGTCGAGTATTTTGGGCAGTTGTAGGCACGGCAGAGCTCCCAAGCAGACAGTTCCTTCTGGCTGGGTTGCAGATGGCGACTGCTGATCCATCAATAGACGTAACTCCATCCTCTCTTCCGGAGGTGAGAGGCTGTGAAGAAGTTTAAGGGTGGAAAGGCAGCCGGGATCGGTAATACCAGCGCAGAGATGTTGAAAGCCGAGGGTGAAGCCATGATCCATGGGTTGCATGTGGTGCTGTCTCCTGTCTGCCGTATGGCAGTCCGGTGACATTTCTTTTGACGGAAAAAGGGGGTTGATTCAACTTGATTGTCCCTGTCTGGAAAGTGAAAGGGGACCAAAAGGACTGCAACAATTGCCGTTGTATTACACTGCTCAGTATGTAGGGAAAGGTGCTCGCTTATTTCCTGCTATTGCGAATTTGATCTCATCTGGTAAAGTTTCAAAGACCTGAGCAATTTGGGGTTACGCCCGTCAAGTCACCGATTGACTGGATCCTAGCACTTCGAATGAAGTGTCACTTCGTCAAGTATGCATCTAGATCAATAACTTCCCACATGTTCCATTTTGAACATGAAATATTGGCGTAATAGCTACTGTAAATTAAATATTTCATTCAAATATTCTTATACACACACACACACACACACACACACACACACACACACACACACACACACACACACACGTCCTGTACCCTAGGATATTACCACTTGAATTGACATAATCCCGTGCAGTAGAAAAACTTCATCGCAGTTTGCACTAAGTTTTTTGTGTTGCGTGTGTGTGTGTGTGTGTGTGTGTGTGTGATTTGTAACAAAATTAGATAGAAATCACAAGTCAAGTAAGTTTTCTTTGGGCGTAAGGATGGGACAGGTAATATGCATCTACCTTATATATGATGCGTATTTACATAAAGTGTACAATGCCATACAGACCTATCACACAATTATAAAAGCTGATTTTGGGTATCTGTACATATATGAACAAGACATACTTTTTTTAGGTGCTTTGTGATGTCCCGGGGAATATTCAAGTAGGATGAAATAGTTCAACAAAAGTCAGTCTTTTTGTCACCATATCACCTCGAATGTTACTTGCGTCAAGAATTCTTTTTCGGACATTTTTAGTGCTAGGTATTTTTCCGTTGAATTTTCCTGACATATTATGCACAAATCTTTGTCAACCTAGTTTCTTCCGTCTGGTAAGGATTTAGGGGTCAGTTCAACATGCTTCATCTTGATGTTATAGTTTTACACAACTTCATTCTGCTTGAATGTTCCTCGGGACATCACTAAGCACCTGAAAAAATGTCTGTCTTGTTCATGTCTGTGCAGATAACCAAAATCAGCTTTCATAATTGTGTGATAAATCAATCCGGCATTGTACAGATTATGTAAATACGCATCAAATGTAAGGGAGATCCATATTACCTGTCCCAACCCTTACGCCCAAACACAACCTACTTCACTTGTGATTTCTAGATAATTTTGTTATAAAGCACGCACACACAAGCAAAAAAAAACACTTAGTGCAAACTGCCATGAAGTTTTTGCAATGCAAGAGATTATGTCAACCCAAGTGGTAATATTCTAGGATCTCGGACGTGTTTTTTTGTAAAAATATTTGAATAAAGTATTCAACTTACATTAGCTATCAGAGGTGGGCGCGGTACTTAAAAATCAGCAGTGCAGTTGCGGTAGTGCGGTATTTTTTCTGGAGTAGTGCGGTTGCGGTAGTGCGGTCCCATTTTTTTTCTTTCCCAGTGCGGTACGCGGTGTGCGGTACTGCGGTAGCGTTAGTCACTAGTCAATATAAAAAAATACTTCAGTGCCTGTCCTGGCTATCCATTGACTAACCAATAACATGTGAGATACAAAAAATAAAATAAAAAATAAATAAATAAAGGAGGACTGGGAGAGGGAGAGAGGGAGGTAAGGGAGGAAGAAGGGGGGGACATGGGAGTAGAGGACGGGAAGGAGAGGAGGGGGAGGGAGGAAAGGGAATGCAACTTTCCGAGGGAGGAGGCAGAGGACAGGGAAGGGGGAGGAGATCAGCGTCATGTAAGAGAGGAGGAAGTGAAGGGGGGGGGGGGGGAAGGAAGGAAGAAAGAAAGGGTGGTGCGACAGCTGCAGTAGCACTAGCCACGGAGGAATGGTAAGGAGGATATGGGGGAGTGAAGGGTAGGGAAGGAGGATAGGACAGGGAGGAATAATATTCTCCGGCATTTGAGCGAAAACGAAAGATTACTGATATGGAGAGTGTCATGACGGGAACAGTGAAACATTATTCAAACTGTCCAACATATTACGACAAAACACACTGTGGGAAAGTCCTATTCACTGGCGTCTCAGGCCTCAGCTAAGAAACCACGTGGAAATTTCAACGAGGGGATAATGATAATAATAATAATAATAATAATAATAATAATAATAGTAATAATAATATTAATAATAATAATTATAATAATAATTTATTATTATTATTATTATTATTATTATTATTATTATTATTATTATAATCAAACAATATTGATTTTGGCTACATTGAAGAGAGAGAGAGAGAGAGAGAGAGAGAGAGAGAGAGAGAGAGAGAGAGAGAGAGAGAGAGAGAGAGAGAGAGAGAGAGAGAGAGAGAAAAAAATAGAGGTTACAATGATGTTAAAAAACAGATATAGTATGTACTATGGTCTATGTCCCCCTTTCCCAACCCTGGGGTCGCGACCCCAAGTGGGTCGCCAAGCGCTTTTCCGGGGGTCGCCAAGACCTCAAAATATCAAACATGGTGTTTTTTTTATGTTACAATAACACACAAACAACTAAACTAGTGGGGTCGCGGTCATGTCTAGAAGTGCATGATTGGGGTCGCCTGAAAAAAAGGTTGGGAACCACTGGTCTATGTTATGCATCAAAGAAAAAATTGTACGGGATATGAGATTGAGCTGCGATCATGCTAGTGCTTGCTTGTACTGTTGTACACTGCCATGTACAGTCATTGTCAGAGGCAGTCATGGCCTTGGGTTGAGTGACGAACAGATTTACTCCGAGTTATTGATTTAGTATTTAATTTTGAACAATAACTGAAAAGTCAGAATGATTGAATCACTGATTCTAATGACTGATACCGATTGACTGATCGAGTCCGATTCACTGTAAAAAAAAAAATATATATATATATATATATATATATATATTTCTGTGAGCATTCCGCGCTGCAAATTGCTTCGATAATTTGCTAAGTACCGCAAAAAGTACCGCAGGATTTTTTAGTGCGGTCCGCGGTAGTGCGGTATTTTCAGAAAGTTTGCGGTAGTGCGGTCCTTTTTTTGTGATGCGGTATTACCGCACTACCGTACTACCGCACTAAGTACCGCACTTGCCCACCTCTGTAAGCTATTATGTTAACATTTCATGTTCAAGAGGGAACACGTGGAAAGTTTTGTACCAAGTTTCATTGATATAGATGCATATTTGACGAAGTGACACTCATTCAGTGTTGTGTATTTTCGGAAATGGCATAAAAATTCCACAGACTTCCAACAAATACGGCCATACCTCGATTTACGAGTTTAATTAGTGCCGGAATTTTGCTCGCACACTAAAACACTCGTAAACCAAAACTAATTTCCCCATTGAAATTAATGTGAATCCTAGTAATGCATTCCATATCTCAAAATAATATTTATATAAAAATCATTTTACATGTTATCTTATACAGAATTAAAGTACTTTTACTAACAAATAGCAATAACAAATAATATAAAACACAAATCAATATGTTACGGTTGGTACGAAGACTCCCGCAATCGCTAACTACGCTCTAGATGTAGGCTTCGCACCGGCGTTTAGCAGCCGCAGTTTCCCTATTCTCGAGGTACCGGAACTACGTTCGACCACAAACGTGAAGCTAACCAAACATATTGTCGGAGATGGAGGGTGAACGGGAGTCAGTCACGTCCAGGAGGGCATACAAGCCGCAGAGGCTCGCACCCCGTTCCTGTTGCGAGCATAGTATACACCGTTCATTTTTTTTTATTTGCAGCACCATCCCTAATAAATCATCTTTCTAGAGGACATTGTTAAAGCACAAAGAACGCACACTGTAGAGCTGAAAACACATAGATCGCACACCAAAGCACAAATGCAATCGGACACTAGAACACGGATGCTATTTCTACGAGTTTGCAACGCAGACTGAGATTAGGGTTGCCAACTTGCCACCCTTTCCTTAAAATACGGAACGCCATTTGCTCCGTATTTGGATGGTTAACAGACAAAATTCAGCATGTAAAAATTGTAGCGAGCGCAAATTTCGGTGAACCACAAAACCAGTCTATATAATTTTGTTTGTCAAGGGTCGTCCTGAAATACGTGTAAAATACGCGTCGTAACGTCCCCCCCTTCCTCCTTCCTTCACCAGCAGCGGGCAGCGGCTATCAGTCATGGCAGGCTAGATAAATTTTAGGGTTGCCACCCGTTCCTTAAAATATGGATTTCGTTCTTTTTTTTTTTTTTTTTTTTTTTTTTTTTTTTTAGCTCAAGGTGCAGTCATAACTGAGACTCTATTCCCATTGTTTTCCGCTTGGAGCACTCTCGTCTTGCGGCGAACAAAGGGAACCCACGCTCACGTCTTCGACTTGTACAAAGAGATACGCCAGTCCTCGTCGAAAGACCTAGTTGGTCATCTAGGCTGACGTCAGCCGATAGTTGGTCTATCGGCATCCTCCCCTCCCCTTCATGAGCCGTCACCCGATAAGGACCTGTGGTCCCTCCTCGGAGGGACGTACGCGCTTGACCCTGATGGCCTCCATATAGCCTGTGTCCCCACCAGGCTTGGATACAATTACACGTACTAGTGCTTGTACTTAAGTCCACAATATCATGTACTTGTATTTGTACTCGTACTCGGGGTCAAAAGATCCTTAGTACTTGTACTTGTTTTCGTACTTGGCATAGCTGGGCGTTATCGCGATAAGTTATCGCGATACTTTATCGCTGATAACAAAATCCGCTACTTATTTAAATATATATCGGTATCTTCGTTACTTTTGTAACCAAACTAGCGATAATCGCTACTTTTTTTCCGCCTCTCAGAAAAAAACGTTGTCTCCTCCCTACTGCGCATGCGTGGCCCGGTGTTGTATGAAATGACTTCGGGGTATGAAATATTTTCGGTGATGAAATTTCATACTTAGATCATGAAAATTAAAACACTAGGTTATTTTTTTATGCTACTCAAAAATCAATATATCATAGAGAAAAATCATTTAACTTTGCCCCAAAAATGATTATTCACTGCCTCAAATTTGATATTCCATATTCGTTTGTGACCATGCCATGGTATTGAAGGCACCCGGTGTTGTGTTATTTGGTGTCCCATCGTCAAAAGCTGGCGCTTTTGTTTACAAACACTGGTCTCTCGTGAACTGCGCATGCTCAGACCATTAAGTGTAGACCTGTACAGTCTCACAATGCTTTTTTAACACATTAAGAGTTGCTGGAAAGCTGAATCAAACATACAGTACCACCATCCTCGCTGTTTCTAGAACGACGTACACTCTGTACATATAAATACAACTCGTACAGAGTGCCGTTCTAGTACCAGCGAGGACGGTGGTAGTGGTACCATAATATGTCTGATTCAGCCTTCCAGCAACTCTTTATTACGGTTTAAAAGCTTTGTGAGACTGTACAGGTCTACGCTTGCTGGTCTGAGCATGCACCGTTCATGAGAGACCAGTGTTTGTAAACAATTTTTGACGGTGGGGACGCCAAATAACACAACACCGGTTTAGGCATTTCTAGTATTACCGTCCATATGTACGTGTCAACGTGTGGTTTTAAGGTTCTGTAAGTTTCCTAAAATACAGATAATGAAAATTTGAACTCATCAATGTTGTTCTATCTGAAATATCAATATAGTATCGTTTTCGCCTATCGGACTTATCGCTAGCTAGTATCGGAATTGTGGATTTATATCGGGTATCGGTTATCGGTTATCGCCTTTATTTGTGTCTCTAGTTAACGAATATCGGTTATCGCCGTTAAGGTTTTTCATTATCAGTTATCGGTTATCGGGAATAAGGTTTTATGTTATCGTGCCCAGCTATGGTACTTGGACTCCAAGTACTCGACAATTGTACGAAATCTTTCGAGTATATTTGAGTACAACAAAAACTGCAAACATGTGGTTGGTGTGGTGTTTGATGACTTGCATGGGTGGAGGTAATGTAAGATTAAGGGATTAACAAAGTTGTGCCCTAAGCTTGGGGCTTGGGGAGGCCAGGTGACCATTGCCCTGAGATGAGGCGACACTGATGTCATGTCAGGTGACCTGGGCGAAGAGGGGTTGGGAGTTTGCCACTTGTCAAAAAGAAGAAAAGCAGAAAAAGATACTTGTTCTTTGACTCGAGTACAGAACAAAAGAACGCGTACTTGGACTCGAGTTCCGCTATAAAACTGAGTTCTTGTCCTTGTACTTGGATTCGCGATACCGAGGTGGAATTGTAATATGACTCGAGTACGAAAAAATGTACTTCCCACCCTTGAGGTGGCGACGAATTAAAGAAAAAAAGACTTGTACAAACTGGATACTCGTATACCAAGTCACTGCTCGTAAACCAAGGCATTTTTTGTGATGTTTTTGCTCGTAATTCAAAACACTCGTAAACTAAGGAACTCGTAAACCGAGGTATGACTCTATGGTGTCCGACTCCCACATAGACCTTGAAATTGTTACGGATGGGATTGTTTTCTGTTCATGTAATCATCACTGATATTAGAAAATGTGACATTAAGTCTTATTTAATATTTATCTGGTGAAATATGGATGAGGAACGGGAACGCACTATTTAAAATTTCTCACTAGCAAAAAGAGATTCTTTCACATCCTGTAATTACCAAACTTACCAGCTTTGAAAGTGGTACCTAAGTGTTTTTGGGGGTGTTTTGACAGAATTATATTCAATAAAAATGGATAGTTATTCTATAAAAGAGAGATGTATACGAATCATCCCTAAAGCCATATGTAAATATAATTTTTGGATTTTGACTGGATTTCTACATGTTTACATTTTTCTTATGGATATATCATAAACCATTTTTGTTATACAATGTTTGTTTTGGTAATGATAATCATGTAATATTACTTAGCAGCAAGTGATTTTGATATTTCTACTCATATTTCAATGACTTATGAATTTCGCAGTAGCGATTATTAATCAGATTAATCGTTTACTAATCAGTATGCTCGTCATTGTAAAATGGATCCTATATAACTACGGTGCATGTGTGAAGTAAATTGTGATAGTTACATTACGACACGACATTAAACTGCAACAGTTGATAAGTATCATAAATGCAACGCTTTCGAGAAGACTGATATAGAAAACGAGGCGGAAGGATTCATGGATGGGGAGTGGTGGGGGGAGACTACCAGTACGAGCCCGTCTGTCAGACCAGTGCTGCTAGGGCCGTGCGGTGCGGGTCGGCACTCGGCAGTAGCTTCTTTGGCGCCGCGACGGAAGGGTATTACTCCACACGCTCCATGGGAAGACTGAGAGGGGCTCGCAAAAATTCCCTAAAAGCCTGTTACTCATCTACTCGTTTCCATCAACACACGTGTAAGAATGAAGTGTCTTGTACTTCGCTTAAATTGATAAATGTTGCTTCAGTACGAACCTCATCGAAATTTCCGTAACACCCACCAGTTACAAATTGATGTTATTAATTACTGTTGCGTCAAGGACTGGGTTTACTTAGCCAAACACCTGTGTAAAGTCCGTTTATTCATTCATTCAGGACCTGAAAAAGTGCACGATGCATAGAAGGATCAACGCCACGTAAGTCTGCTGTTGGTTGCCCCAAACACGGCATGTAGGAAAATATCTTCTTGTCTATCGCGTTTCCTGATGATATAAAATAGTAAAAGCTATCCTTAACATCATAGTTCAAGGAAAAAAAAATAGATGTAGACCTGCTCTGATTATTAGTTTATGTATACTCATTTAGTTAACCCTCAAGGAATGACAACAGTAATCTTGTTATTAAAAAAATGCTGGCCCTCCATTGGTTTAATTTTACGCAAGAAACATTTCGTAAACTAGTTAATTTGTTTTTAACATAGTAATGATTATTTTATGATTGTAGGAAATACATTGAGAGAGAGAGAGAGAGAGAGAGAGAGAGAGAGAGAGAGAGAGATTCAAACCATACAGACAAAATCGAAACTACATGACTTCAAATGGTCACCAGACTTTGCATTTCTGCATTAGTGAATAATAAGGTGGAGGAAGTGGCGGTCGAAATTGTTCCTACTGAGGGTAAGAATTTATTCCATTTTCGTGCTACAAGGTTGGTGAATAAAAATTGGTGGCTAGGAGACCGGAGTCCTGGAAGATGAGCGATGTCGTTGTGTGCTGCAGTTAGCAGCACACCTCTTTGGTCCATTATTCCGGCTAAGACAGGCATCCTCTCCGGACTCGGAGAAGTCAGTCGGCTAGTCTAAGGCCTCTTTCACACGAGGCCACCGGTGGCCGTCACCGGTGACCCTCACCAGTTTCCTCCCATATCTTTCAATGGCGCCTTTCATACGAGGCCACAGCCGTTACCCGGTGGCGTCACCGGGTTTGGCGGTGGCTCGCTCGGATAGCTCGTGGCCGCCACCCGCAGTGGCCGCCACTCACTGTAAACGTAAAACACTGTTTCCAATGTGAGCTTTCATACGGAGTCAAAGGTGGCCGTCACTTTCGTCCAATGGAAGGTCAGGTGTGATGAGATATGGTGTTGATAAATGGGGTCTACTGTATTTCCATGCCTGTGGAATGTTCCGAGGTCAGGTCAGTCAGTCAGTCAGTGGAGAAGAATGCGATGGAGCTGGGCTGCTGGGGATGACCAAGGAGTGCCAAGGTGTGGTAAACACACACACACACACACACACACACACACACACACAGACATAGTATATATATATATATATATATATATATATATATATATATATATATATATATATATATATATATATATATATATATATATATAATCCTGTGGCACTTTTTGCGGTACTTAGAAAACCATCGAAAACATTTGCAGAGTGGCACGCTCACAGAATTATTTTTTTTTTACAGTGAATCGGACAATCAGTCAATCGGTATCAGTCATCAGAATCAGTGATTCAGTCATTCCGACTTTTCAGTTATTGTTCAAAATTAAATACTAAATGAATAACTGAGAAAATCTGTTCCTCACTCAACCCAAGGTGGCGCGCCATGACTGCCTCTGACGATGACTGCAGGCTACTTGGCAGTGTACAACAGTACAAGCAAGCACTAACATGATCGCCACTCAATCTCATGTCCCCTATAAATTTTTCTTTGATGCATAACATTAACATAGACCATAGTACATACTATATCTGTTTTTAACTTCATTGCAACTTTCTCTCTCTCTCTCTCTCTCTCTCTCTCTCTCTCTCTCTCTCTCTCTCTCTCTCTCTCTTGTCAATGTAGCCAAGATCAATATTGTTTAATTATAATAATTTTAATAATGGTAATAATAATAATAATAATTATAATGATTCATATAATTTATCATTATTAATATTATTATTATTATTATTATTATTATTATTATTATTATTATTATTATTATTATTATTATTATTATTATTATTATTATTATTATTATTATTATTATCCACTCGTTGAAATTTCCACGTGGTTTCTTCGCTGAGGCATGATACACCAGGGCTTACAGCTTTCCCACGGGAGCCGCTATTAACAGTTGTAGTTGATGTGTTTTGTCTTAATATGTCGGACAGTTTGAATAATGTTTCACTCTTCCTGTCATGACTTTCCTACATTAGTAATCTTTCGTTTTCGCTCAAACGCTGGAAAATATTCCTCCCCTTCCTCCCCTCCTCACCTTCACTCCCCCATATCCCTGCAGCTGCACCACCCTTCCTTCCTTCCCACTTCTTCCTCTCATATGACGCTGATCTCCTCCCTCTTCCCTGTCGCCTCCCTCCTCCCTCGGAAAGTTGCATTCCCTTCCCTCCCCCTCCTCTCCTTCCCGTTCTCTACTCCCCGGCCTGTCCCCTCCTTTCTCCTCCCTTACCTCCCTTTCTCCCTCCCCCAGTCCTTCTTTTTATTTTTTTTTGTATCTCAAGTTATTAGTTAATCAATGGATAGCCAGGATAGGCACTGAAGTATTTTTTTTTTATATTGACTAGTGACTACCGCTACCGCAGTACCGCACACCGCGTACCGCACTGGGAAAGAAAAAAGATGGGACAGCACTACCGCAACCGCACTACTCCGGAAAAAGTACCGCACTACCGCAACCGCACTACTCCGGAAAAAGTACCGCACTACCGCAACCGCACTACTGATCGAGGCTAGACTCACAAAGGCTTAGGGCGTAGTTTTGGGCCCTTAGTGCGTAGTTTTGAGAACATTGCGATACACAAAGCTCGCGCGATAATAACTACCAACTAATCCATGACGTCACGGTTTATATATATATATATATATATATATATATATATATATATATATATATATATATATATATATATATATATATACATATATATAATATCATAGACTCCGTATCCTTGACGGGTGTCGGGAGGGCTTTGCCGCAACAGCTCGCTGGATAGGCGGGCAACACTCGCGCATAGTCGGTTAGTAACGAACATCCAGTGTAGTAGTACCCCGCGCTACGCTCCCTTGCTGTCGCTGATATTGTTTTATTGTTTCTTGCTTATAATTCAACGGTTCTTCACCTGGGGGTCGTGATCTCCTTGGAACGAGGTGAGTTGTTTTGAGGAATATTGGATATTATTCGTATGGTGTAAGGTTTTCTGCATGTTATACCGTATCTACAACTTCTGTAATAGATTAAAAGTGGAAAGAGTTTTACAATCTGTAATAACTTGCTAATAATATTACCCAATGAATTAGTCAAGACAAATACATCATAATTTTACTGTGTACACTAGCTTATAATTTTACATTTAGTTAAATCAGGCTATTATTTTGCATTCATGAATTATTATTTAGCATTTAAGAGTAATATGCTATTAATTTGAATTCATGAATACTAGGCTATTATTTTGCATTTAGGAATACCAAGCAATCATTTTGCATTTACGAATACAAAGCTATTATTTTGCATTTAGGATACTAGGCTATTAATTTGCATTTAGGAGATTAGTAGGCTATTATGCATTTAGGAATATTAAACTATGAATTTGCATTTAGGAATACTAAGCTATTATTTTTCATTTAGGAATCTAGGCTATTAGTTTGCATTTAGGAATTTAGGCTATTATTTTGCATTTAGGAATACTAAACTATTATTTTCCATTTTGGAAAACTAGGCTATTATTTTGCATTTAAGAATACTAGCTATTTGCATTTAAGAATACTAAGCGATTCTTTTGCTCTTATGAAACTATATAGGCTATTATTTTGCATTTACGAATACTAAGTTATTATGCATTTCAGAAAACTAGGCTATTATTTTGCAGTAACTTTTTTTTCTTGAGAAATAATTCTCTCTCTCTCTCTCTCTCTCTCTCTCTCTCTCTCTCTCTCTCTCTCTCTCTCTCTCTCTCTCCACTTCAGAAATTTCACCTACAACACTGGTTTCCTCACATCCTTAAAAAAAATACCACTATCTATAATTCTTCGTGGACTTATGAGTCAATAATGTATTACAGATAGCTATTCAGAACTGGTGTCTAATATAAGTAACGGGGAGTATGAAATTGGATAAGAGGTAAGGATAATAAGTGAAAAATAAAAATTATATAAATGCACTCACCGCAAAATAAATCGGTCTGGAGATGTATGAGGCTAATATTTTTTAGTATGACTACTCTCTCTCTCTCTCTCTCTCTCTCTCTCTCTCTCTCTCTCTCTCTCTCTCTCAAGCAAGAGTGGCTTTTAAAAGCAGAAACTGAGCGGGCAAAAGAGATGTAAGTGTTGTGTTTTAGCGGTGCTTAAGTTTTTTCGTATATCTTATTGATACTAAAACGAACTGGAATGAAAATGTGACTTCGTGGGTCCATGCGCATTACCAGCAGGGGCTACATGCAAAATTTGATGAGGCTAGGTTAAGAAACAAAGTCAGGACGCCTTAGTTTTGTTTTGAGAGTTTGCCCGCCTAATATTTAGGCGGTTCCGCCGACACCCGTTAAGGATACGGAATCAATGATATATATATATATATATATATATATATATATATATATATATATATATATATATATATATATATATATATATATATATATATATATATATATATATATATATATATATATATATATATATATATATATATATATATATATATATATATATATATATATATATATACAAAATGTGCAGTCGCCGATGATGAGGCCGAGAAGCTCCTCAAACGAAGATTTGCTAATACGGAAGAAATTAAAACAAATTTTTCTTGTCGGTACGTAAATCACTGTTAAGAGAAGTTCCTCGTTTGACGCCAATCTTGGGACTGACGGTCATTTGAGGGACCTTCACGAGTCGATGGTGCCTTGCAGTTACCCGGCCCTTTCACATTAGGGTCACCGGTGACGGCCACCGGTAACGGCCACCGGTGGCCTCGTGTGAAAGAGGCCTTAGTGATAATGTCCCAAGCGGGCACCACGCTGTCAGGTGGTGGCTGCGTATACTCTCCTGCTACCCGTGGGAATTTTGGGCTCAAAGGCCTAACTCATGGAGGTAGAATGGGTGGAGCCGACATCAGGCCTAAAAAGTGAAGCCGCCGAAACGTCATATTTACGGCCACACCATGGCCGCGCAGTTGGGGACACCCATCTGATACCTGCTAGGTGTCAGGTGTTTTCAGGTCAGGCTCCCCCTTACTGGGCTCGGCCAGGCTCGCCGCACCTCGATTTTTGTATGTATCCATGTAATTTTTATGTATATATATTTTTTTTATGGAATTGGTGCTGTAAAAAGCTTTTAAAATTTCGAAGTTGTTATGTCTATCCTTTAAGTTTAACAATTTTTTTTTTTAGTAAAATAATTGGTATTTATGAAATATATACCTCATCCGTAAATGAACGGTAACCAAAAACACCACCATCATAATGGATGAGACGAGGTCTGGAGGTAGTGGCTGTCAGGGACCCTGGTGGCCGTGAGTCATGGCCGTGAGCTCTCACCCGGCCGTCTTTTTTTTTTTTTTTTTTTTTTTTTTTTTACAGCAAAAAAAAGGCCCGCTCCTTACTGCTCCTGAATAGAAGTCAAAGGAGTGGCCAAAAAGAGAGGTCAATTTCGGGAGGAGAGGTGTCCTGATACCCTCCTCTTGAAAGAGTTCAAGTCGTAGACAGGAGGAAATACAGATGAAGGAAGATTGTTCCGGAGTTTAACCAGCGTCAGGGATGAAAGAGTGAAGATGCTGGTTGACTCTTGCATAAGGGGTTTCGACAGTATAGGGATGAGCATGAGTAGAAAGTCGTGTGCAGCGGGGCCACGGGATGGGGGGAAGCATGCAGTTAGCAAGTTCAGAAGAGCAGTCAGCATGAAAATGTCGATAGAAGATAGAAAGATTTACAAAGATTTACAAAGAAAATCAGACCACACAGACCCCATGGTCCAGACTAGGTAGCCTGTCCTTAAACCTAAGTGATTCTACATTAATCAGATGGCTCCAAAACGTTGCATTTCTACTTTAGTTAATATTAAGTTCAAGGAAGTGACGGTCGAGCTTTTTTTTAAAGGAGTCAATCGTGTTACACTGGACCACTGAAGGTGGGAGCTTATTCCATTCTCGCACTACAACGCTGGTGAAGAAAAAATTGGTGCAGTCTGAATTTACTTGTCTACATTTGAGTTTTATGCCATTGTTCCTCGTTCGCAAAGTGTCATCGATCATAAACAATTTTGTTCTGTCTACATTCGTGAAACCATTAAGTATTTTAAAACATTCGATCAGTTTTCCTCGGAGGCGACGTTTCTCAAGAGAGAACATGTTAAGGATGGAAAGCCTTTCTTCGTAAGATTTGTTGCGCAAGGAAGGGATCATTTTTGTTGCCCGACGCTGAACACCTTCTAATTTAGCAATGTCCTTTGCATGGTGGGGAGACCAAAACTGTACCGCATATTCCAAGTGGGGTCTGACTAAACTATTGTAGAGCGGAAGTATTACATCTTTATTCTTGAATAAAAAGTTTCTTTTAATGAAGCCCAACATTCTGTTCGCTTTATTTACTGCATCGATGCATTGCTGTGAGAATTTGAGGTTTGACGCGATTTTGACCCCCAAGCATCGAACGCTTGTGAGTTTAACACCGCCCATTTCGTAATCGAACTTCTTATTTCTTGTTCCAACTTGAAGGACCTGGCACTTGTCTACGTTAAAGGGCATCTCCCATCTATCCGACCAAGCTGAAATTTTGTGCAAATCCTCTTGGAGGCCTTGCCTGTCTTCGTCAGTGAGAACCGAGTTACCAATCTTTGTGTCGTCTGCAAATTTACTAATGCGATTATTGAGTCCAACATCCACATCATTGATGTAAATAATGAAGAACACTGGGCCAAGAACCGAGCCCTGAGGGACGCCACTAGTGACCGGTGCCCACTCTGAGTTAAATCCGTCAATCACCACTCTTTGTTGTCTGTTGCTCAACCAATTCGCGATCCATTGGTTTACTTGACCGTCAATACCTATTTGCTTTAATTTGTAAAGTAATTTATGATGTGGGACTTTATCAAACGCTTTCTGGAAATCAAGATAGACTACGTCCAATGATTTGGTTACGTCATAAACTGAGAAGAGGTCGTTATAAAAGGTCAATAGGTTTGATAGGCAGGATCTTTTGTTACGGAAGCCATGTTGTGAATCCCCAATTAATGAGTGGCTTTCAAGGTAACTCACAATTTTGTCTCTAATTATGCTCTCAAGTAGCTTACCTACAACTGAAGTTAGACTAATGGGTCTGTAATTACCTGGTATTTTTTTGTGTCCTTTCTTAAAAATCGGTGTCGCGTTAGCCTTTTTCCAATCCGAAGGGACGATGCCTTGTCGCAAGGACATATTCAATACGGTTGTGAGGGAGGAGAGTATTTCGCTCTTTGTTTCTTTAAGCAGTATAGGATATACTTTATCAGGTCCGGGACTTTTATTTGTTATAAGTGAATGGAGAGCTTTAAGGACTTCATCGGTTGTTATTTCAAAATTAGGCAATGCGTGCTCGAGATTTACATTAGTACTGGTGTTGGTGGTAGTGGGAGGCAGACTGTTAGTATTAAACACCGAGGAAAAGTAATTGTTTAAGAGGTTTGCAGTGTGTTGGCTGTCAGTCACTAGTGCACCGTCGCTGTTTGTTAAAGGTCCAATTCCACTTATGATCACCTTTCTGTTGTTTATGTAACCGAAGAAGGATTTCGGATTATTTTTACAGTTGGCTGCAATATTTTCTTCATATCTACGCTTTGCCTGACATACTAATCTTTTTACTCGTCGCCTGGCATCATGATAAAGTCTGATGTTTTCGGGCGTGCTTTGTTCTTTCTTTAACCTGTAAGACAATTTTCTCTCCTTGACTGAGTGTTTAATTTCGCTATTAAACCAAGGTGGGCATTTATTAGTGTTATTTCGCTTCTCGCACACGGGGACGAATGTGTTCTGCTGAGTGAGTAAATGATTTTTAAAGCTTATCCAGGCTTCCTCTACATTGCCGTCATTTGATAGTTGTATTTCTGTTAGTTTTTGTAGGATTTCTACGAAGTTAGCTCTTTTAAAATTGGGCACCTTTACTTTATTTTCAGTCACTGATGTTTGAGCTCTAATGTCGACGCGCACTAATTTATGATCGCAAGAACCGAGGTGTTCTCCTACCGTGACATTATTGACTAGGCTATCTTGGGTAGTTATAACAAGGTCGAGTATGTTATTTTGTTTAGTTGGCTCAGAAATCATTTGGCTTAGATAATTTTCTTCTAAAAATTCGATCATTCTATGTGACTCGCCTTCTGTATCTGACAGTGTCGCCCAGTCGACATGGGGGGTGGGGGGTTAAAGTCTCCTAATATCAGTGAGTCGTTGTTATTAAGTGACTGCCTTCAAACGCTGTACATTTCAAGATCGTCATCGAGTGATTGCCCGGGAGGCCTGTAGATGACAGATATATTTAAATTGACTTTTGCAATGTTTACTCGCACGCACAAATGTTCAACGTTACTGTCTCTTGGTGTTTTGTCAGTGGGTTGCACATTGCTTTTGACAAAAAAGGCGACGCCACCGCCTCTACGGTTTACACGATCTTTGTTGAAGAGTCTGTAGCCATGTATGTTGTATTTGGAACTTAAATAAATATTTGTGGTGTCGATAAATGTTTCGGTTATAGCAATTATGTCAATATTTTCTGTTAGAGCAAGACATCTCAGTTCATCAAACTTGTTTTTAGGTTATGCGCATTGAAACTAAGGATTTTTAAGTTATCTAGAGGCTTGGTAATAGAGGTGGTGGTACTTGCGGGTTCACGGTTACGAGGTTGTTGCGATGCATGGCGTCTATTTACACGGGCGGGGTGGAGGGGCGTGACTGAGAGTCGTTTTTTGATCGGGTGTCACGTACTGCTTCGTTTAGGAAAATTCCGAATCTGGCTGCTCCGATGGGGGACAGGTGTATTCCGTCCCTGTGGAAGAGCTCACTTTGTCCGTAGAAATTGTCCCAGGCGTTGAAGAACTCAACGTCAAGCTCTCTGCAAAGAGTCTGTAAGCGGTTGTTGAGGCTGTAGGCCTTGCTGAAGAAGTCGCTCTCCGCCCACGTCCGTGGTAGAACTCCTGAAATCAAAATGTTAGGGGATTTAGGCTTATACTGCTGGATGAGCCTACGGTACTTGTCCAGCAGTTCCTCAGACCGGGTCGTGGTGACGTCGTTCGTACCTGTGTGAATAACAAACAGTGAATCATTAGTAGCCTGGGGGGAGATCTCCTCAAGAGCAGCAGTTACATCGTCGATCCCAGCACCAGGATAGCAATAGTTCCGTCTTCGACGAGGAACTCTGCCGCAGAACTCAACGACCTGCTGGCGAATCATGGAGTCACCCACCAGGAAGGTGCTCTCCTGCTCGTCATCCTCCTCCAGAATGGCAAACCTGTTGAAGCAATGAACATGATAAATTGCTTGTCTGGCTGGTTTGGCTCCTCCATGCACGACGGTGAAGCTGTCATGGGCAGTGCCACTACCACCCTCCCGCTGCGTGGTGTTGTCCGCTGGTGTCGACGGTACCGCTGAAGGCAAGGGGGCGGTTGGAGAAGGGTTTGGCACCACAGCAACGTTAGCCTGGATGAATTCCTGTAAGGAGGCAACAGTGCGAGAAAGCTCTATTATTTTATTCTGACCTGCTTCCTTCTTCTCTTATTCCTCCTGCAGTCTTATCTCGAGATGCTGCCTGGTGAGACACAGTCGACAGACAACAGAACGCCCTTTAAAAAAGTGAGCTGGGAAGCTAACGTTACAAGTACTGCACTTCTTAGGCGCCATCTCAGCTGAAAGTGATTAATGATTCCCTGAAATGAAAGAGATAAAGACACAGTGAAGGGGATTAGGAAAGGAGGTGAGATGAACGAGAGAGGATTTAGGAAAGGAGGTAAGGTGAGTGAGAGGAGGAATAGGAAGGGAGGTGAAGTGAGTGAAGAGGGGGATTAAGAAAGGAGGTGAGGTGAGGTGAGTGAAGAGGGGGATTAGGAAAGGGAGTGAGGTGATTGAGAGCAGGGTTAGGAAAGAGGTGAGGTGAGGTGGGTGAAGGGGTGGGTAAAAGGGATGCGAGGTGAGGTGAGGGAGGGGGGGCTCAGGTCAATATGTGAGGTGAGGTGAGGGAAAGGGAGGGTAGGAAGGGTTAATCCTCTAGGGGATTTAAAGAGTGTAGTGAGGAGGAGCAGATTGAATCCTCAGGGGAATTCAAAGGATGAGGTGTCGGCAAGCACAACGCAAAACACTCGGAAACAACACACGAGAAACGCACGAGAAACACTCAGAAACTCACGTAAAAACACCCAACACTCCCAAATCACACGCAAAAACACTCGGGAACACAACAACACACTCGAAACACACTAGAAACACTCAGAAACTCACGCATAAGCAAAAGGTTCAACACCCCCAAATCACTCGCAAAAACGCCGGAAAAACAACAACACACTCGAAACACTGAAATCCACGCAGAAATACTCGGAAACACACCCAAATCACACGCAAAAACACACAACAACACACTCGAAACACACGTCGGGAAATTACAGGTAACACGCAAGCAAGGCAAGGCTGTGCGGTGATCTCACGTCCGCTTCTCAGGAGAGGTCACGAGCGGTTCGACCTCTCTGAGTGAGGGCAGGGCGCTGAGTGAGTGAGGGCAGGGCGCTGAATGGCGGCGGAATTTAAGAGGTAAAAGACTATCAGTATGAGGAGGAGAGCTGATGAGACGAAGAGCTTTAGCCTCCACTCTGTCCAGAAGAGCTGTGTGAGTGGAGCCCCCCCACACATGAGATGCATACTCCATACGAGGGCGGACAAGGCCCCTGTAAATGGATAGCAACTGTGCGGGGGAGAAGAACTGGCTGAGACGGTACAGAACGCCCAGCCTCGAGGAAGCTGATTTAGTAAGAGAAGATATATGAAGTTTCCAGTTGAGATTTTGAGTTAAGGATAGACCGAGGATGTTTAGTGTTGAAGAAGGTGATAGCTGAGTGTTGTTAAAGATTAGGGGATAGTTGTTGGGAAGATTGTGTCGAGTGGATGGGTGGAGAAACTGTATTTTTGAAGCGTTGAAGGACACCAGGTTCCTCTTGCCCCAATCGGAAATAATAATATGGTCTGAGGCTAAGCGTTCTGTTGCCTCCAGCCTTGAATCGTTAAGTTCCTGTAGGGTGGGTCTTCGAGTAAAAGAAGTTGAGTAATGCAGAGTGGAGTCATCGGCGTAAGAATGGATATGACAGTTCGTTTTGGAAAGAAGATCATCAATGAACAACAGAAAGAGAGTGGGAGATAGGACAGAACCCTGTGGGACACCTCTGTTAGTAGGTTTAGGGGAAGAACAGTGACCGTCTACCACAGCAGAAATAGAACGGTCAGAAAGGAAGTTGGAGATAAAGGTACAGAGAAAAGGATAGAAACCGTAGGAGGGTAGTTTGGAAAGTAAAGATTTGTGCCAGACCCTATCAAAAGCTTTTGATATGTCCAGCGCAATAGCAAAGGTATCCGCCATCTGGCCGCAAATTTGACAGTTCGTCGGCTTCACCTCAATGAATGGGATTAGCGGGCCGTGTCGACTCCACCTATTCTACCTCCATGGCCTAACTACTATCCTTCACTTGTAGGGCTCCGTGGTTGGTGGGGGCGTAGGAGAGTGAAGTTTACAAAACGTCTAGTACTCTGACAAGTCTGGAGGGAAGGGGTAGGAGAGCACCACTGTCCTGCCAACCACGCCCATTCCCTTTTCTGAGTGGCCGCCAGGGTGGAACAGACGAGACACAAGCCCGACGAGTCAGGCCCGGTGTGGTGTCGTCTGCCATCCTTTGTCGTGAGACATCCCATCCTGAACTTCGCATCGCGGAACCCAATCTTTACTATCACAGAGTAACTAAGTGAAGCATCTAAGTGTAAAAAAAGTACTAAGGAAGACCTAAAAAGCGATGCGAAGTGGAACAGGTCACAAGAAGAAGAAGAGTGATTGTTGATATCCTAGTTACATACATACATACGTCATCATTTGCTTTTATAATAATATAAATAAACTTGGGTGGGACATATCCCGACAAGCAATCGACAAAAAACACGGTACCGTGTCGAAATTCATGTACATATGTATTCAGGATGGGATGTCTCACGATACGGGATGTCTGACGACACCACACCGGGGTTAACCTCCGGCGGGCTTTCCGTGTGGGTACCTCGAACATTCTCAGCCTCTCGGAGGATCAGCAACTATCCCATTCCATCTGCTGGACTAAAGATGTTGAGAGTAGACATAGTGGGGCTCTGAGACGTGGAAAACAGGCAGTAGAGAGATCAGTAAGGGGGGTTATACCTACTACTGGTGAAGCTAGCATGATGGTGCCCGTCTCTAAGGAGTAGCCGTAGTCATGCCTATCTAACTGCAGTTTTCTGTTGTTGAAGTTACTCCAGTTTATGAGCGTATGATGCTGGTGAGGTGGAAACACACCTTAGGTTTAATCTCTTATTGCTGTGTCGAAATGTATGAACATGAGAAAGATTTTCTTTGCTAAGGTCGACACTCATTGTTTTGGGTCACTTCAGTTCATCTACTGGCACCGAGAGAGAGCTGACTACGGGTTATGTGTTGGTTCCCATGAATCTAGCAATAGGAACGTAAACAGTTCACTCCTGAACTTTGCAAAGTCCAGAAGACTGAGCATTGCTGGTTCCTGGTTCAATAGGCATGAGCCTTGCAGCTGGATTTGGTATAGCAATGCTGATGGGGTGGCAAAGGAGATCAATCACATCTTTGTTAGTACTCATTAGATGGTCCTCCAGAACTGTAGGGATTGCCGAAGTGCTGAGTTCTTTGCGACCGACCACAGAGGCTGCCAAACTGAGCATACGTATCCAGTCCAGGCGTGTTCTCAGGGGTATATTATGTCAGTCTCAAATCGGTTTGAAATGCTTAGTACTATGGAGAACCCTGGGGGATTGTGGGATACCTTTAACCGTGACGCTCTCAAAGCTGCCGAGGAGTGCATTTGAGAGCGGCCAAGATGTAGGAGTGGACTTGCCTCGAGGGACACACTGGAGAATATAGAGGAGAGTTGTGCTGCCAGGCTGGCTGGGGACTCAAGCGATACAAACTATTACGAAGGACTAGAACCCCTCTGAGAAGGTATAAAGAGATGTATGTCAGAAGTCTCGCTGAGGATGTCGGGGGTTGTCTGAATGCAAACGAACTTAGATCTGCCTTCCGAGCTCTGAATATCCCCGCTCCAAATCCTTATCTCATACGAATACTATCCGAACGGCTGATGGCCAGATAATATCAGATGATAATGGGTAACGGACTCTTTGGGTCCGAATACTTTGGGCAATTGTACACGACAGCTTCCTCTAGCTGAATTGCAGATGGCGGCTGCTTATTCACTAATAGACTTCTCGGGGCGAGAGAGACTTAAAAAAATGAAGGCATCTGGTGTTGAAGGCAACTGGGATCTGTAACAGTAATGCAGAGAAGCTGAAAGTCGGGGGTGATCCATGGGTTGTATGCTGTGTTGTGTGTTGCGTAGTAATTCGGTGCCTCTTTACTGGAAAAGGGGATTGTTTGTCCCTAATTGGAAAGGAATAGGGGACCGACAGGACTGCAACAATTAACGTGGTATTACACTACTCTGTATGCCGGGAAAAGTATTCGCTCATCTGCTGCTGAGGCGAATCTGATCTCATCTGCTTGAGTTCCAGAGACCTGAGCAGTCTGGGTTCACGCCCGGCAGGTCAATAATAATAGACCGGGTCCTAGCATTTTGCGTCCTTGTGGAACGCTGACGTGAGTTTCGACAGGGGCTACTCGCAGCCTAAGTCGACCTTAAGAAGGCTTTTGATTCAGTGTAGCGTGAGACACTGTGGGACATTCTGCTGATCCATGGGTTTCCTGCAAGGATAATTGACCTGATGAGTTGCCTTTACTCTGGGACAGAGATTTATGAAACGTGGGGAAGGTGTTTCCGGCTTCTTTCCTGTTTACTCAGGAGTGAGGCAGGGGTGCGTATTTCTCCATCACTTTTCAACACTTGCATGGACTGGGTATTGGGCAAAGTTGTTAATTAAAGTCGTTGCGGAACATCTGCTGGGGACATCAAGGTCACTGAACTTGTTTTTGCTGATGATGATGCACATCTCGCGGAATCGCTGGAGGTCCTGTTGTTGGCTGTCGAAGTGCTGCATGAGGAGGCGAAGCCTTTGGAACCGAAGGTTTTCTTGGCCAAAACCAAGGTCCAATCGTTTGAAGACTTGATAGATGACAGTTTAGTCTGTTCATAAATGTGATGAGGATGTCGAAGTTACCGAAAGTTTCGCATACCATGTAAGTGTAGTGCATAGCAATGGTGGGTCTTCGGAAGAAGTCACTCGACGGATTGGCCCGGCCCACGTTATTATGAATTTGTTCATTATGAGTATATAGCGTATTCGATACCAATGCAGCTGGCCAAAGATTCGAATCTTGAAGTCGCTTGTGCTTCCTGTCATACGTTATGGGTGTGAGATATGGACACTGAATAGCGACTTTGAAAGGCGTGTCGATGATTTTGGTACAAAGTGCCTTCGCAGGATCATGGGGTATCGCTGGAATGACTTCGTGTCGTACCAGCAACTCCTTGATAAAACTGAATCGAGGCCTGTTTCCGACTTAATCCGTGAACATCGTCTCCGGCTGTATGGGCATGTGGCACTCTTCCTGGACGTCAATCCTGCTCATAGTATTGTTTCTCTACGAGACATCCTTGGGTGGAGGGGACCAAGGGGACGCCCACGTAACTCATAAATGGGGCATGTTGATCGATCCTGCGAGGAAGGGATTTGGGATGGATAAGATGACTGCGTGAGGGCTTGTTCGGGGGAACCATCGGTAGTGGAGGCGGCAAGTGAGTGAAGTGACGCTCCCCCGTCAGTATACTCTGCCGTTAGTTAGTTAAATCTATTATTTTACATTTAAGTTTTGTGCCAATATTTTCTTTCGAAAAGTGTCATCGATCACAAACAATTTGGATTTGTGTACATTCATAAAGTTAATGAGTATTTTGAAACATTCGATAGGTTTACTTCTGAGGCCACTTCGTATCTCAAGACAGCATATGCTCATTACGAAAAGAAGAGGTAATCTTTATTGACCACGTTGAAGACCTTTGCATAGTAGGGATACGAAACCTGTAATGAATATTTTATGCAACTTCTAATCAAGATAATGTGTAGTGGCAGTATCACATCTTTGTTCTTGAATGAAAAAAAATTATATTAATAAAGCGCAATATTATGTAGCTATGGGCATCTCCAGCCAACTGCTGCCATTTGTGGTTGAGTTTGCTCCGGTTGATGAACGTATACGGCGAGTGAGGCTGAAGCACACACTTGGCTTCATGTCTCTTGTTGCAGTGTACGCTCCTACCGAGATGTGTGAAACGGAAAAAAAGGAGATACTCTACGCCAAACTCGACTCCGTATTAAACCAGTGCCCTCTCCGGTACTGACAGGCTTGGGTACGAATTATGTGTTGGTCCCCATGGTTCTGGTACCAAGAGCATCAACAGCTCTCTCCTGAATTTTCCAAGATCCAGGAGGTTTAGAATTGTGGGTTTTTGGTACCAAAGACCAGAGCTACACCTCTGGACTTGCTATAACGATGCCAGAGGGATAGCTAAGGAGATTGACCTCATCCTCATAAGTATTCGTTGGAGGATCCTTCAAAACTGCAGGGTTTACCGGAATGCTGAGTTCTTTGCAACTGACCATAGGCTTGTTGCAACACTCAAGCTTCATATGAGGTCAAGGAGAATCTCGAGATGCAACAATACTGTGTTCCATCTCGAGAGGCTGAATGACCTGGCATGTGCTCAGGAGTATGCAATGGCAATTTCAAATCGGTTCGATGTGCTCAGGCCCCTTGAGGACCCTGTACAACTGTGGGATACCTTCAAACGTGACTCTTCGAGCTGCTAAGGAGTGCATTGGAGAGCGCCCGTGATCAAGGAATGGCCTCGCCGGAGACTTTGGAAAATATTGAGGAGAGTCTCGTTGCCAGAATTGCTAGGAAAGTTGGAAAGTTTCGTTTACTCGGCGCAACATCTGTGGTCATATGCCGGAGAGAAACAGAAGGGGAAGGAATTATAGGAGAAGGGAACAGATCCCAGGAGACGGGACATAACCCCCGATTAATACCTGGTACCCATTCACTTCTGGGTGGACTGGGGCGTAGTGTATCGGAAAAGCCGCCCAAATTTTTCCACTCCGCCCGGGAATCGAACCCGGGCTCTCTCGGTTGTGAGCCGAGTGTGCTAACCACTGCACCACGAAGACCCCCAGAATTGCTGGGAATCGGAACCAATCAAGGGCCTGTCGCGTAGGACTAGAGCTCTCCTGAGGAATCACAAAGAGAGGTACGTCAGGGGTTTCGCTGAAGAAGTCGAGGGCCATCTAAATGCAAATGACCTCCGACTGCTTACCGAGCCCTGAAGAAAGTCTACTCCAAGTCTCCCTCTCAGGTGAGCGCTACCCGAACAGCTGATGGCTGCCTCGTGTCGGACATGGATCAGAGGACTCGTTGGTTGAGTACCTTGAGCAGTTGTACACGGCGGACCCTCCAAATGGGCAGCTTCCAGTTGCTGGGTTGCAGGTGGCGGATGCTGATCCACCCATCGACGAAAGCCCACCCTCTCGGCGAAGTCAGAGGGACTGTGGCAAAGTTGAGGGGTGGAAAGGCACCTGGTATCTGAAACATCAGTGGGGAGCTCAAAGCTGGAGGTGAGGCCTTGATCCACGGGTTGTATGCGGTCTTGACTGCCGTTTGACAATCTAATACCATTCCTCCTGACTGGAAGAGGTGGCTGGTCGTCCTTATCTGGAAAGGAAAAGGGGACCGATAAAACTGCAACAACCATCGTGGCATTACACTGCTCAGTGTGCCAGGCAAGGTGCTTGCCCATTTATTTCTGATGCGAGTTTGCAGCCACCTACTAAAGCTACAGAGACCTGAACAGTCTGGATTCACGCCTGGTAATTCGACAACTGACCGTATCCTGGCGCTTCGCGTACTGGTGGAGCGTCGACGTGAGTTTCGACAGGGGATGCTTGCGGCCTATGTTGATCTCAAGAGGCGTTTGACTCAGTGCATCGCGAGGCACTCTGGGATCTTCTGCGACTCCGTGGGATTCTTGCAAGGACAATTGGTTTGCTGCCTGGCCTATATTCTGGGACTGAAGGTGCTGTGAAATTTGAGGGTGGCTTGTCCAACTTCTTTCCTGTGAATGGGGAGGCGGTGGCTGAATGGATAGCGTGACGGCGCCGCGTTCAGGACGACGCGAGTTCAATCCCCGCCCGGTGCCACCAAGCTGGGATTTTTCAACCGCCGCCGAGTGGCTTAAAACTACCCACATGCTGTCCAGAAGACCACCTATCAACCCGGATTATAGATTTTAGGATTAAAGATGAGCTCCGGGAGGGCAGCATGAGCCAATGCAAGATGGCGCCACTATAAACACTCGCCTGCACCAGAACGGGCTGGGCCGACCATCAGGCCCCACCGGGAAGATGCCTTGGGCCGACCATGAGGATCCTCCAGGAAGAAGCCTACCGGCGCAATAGGCCACGACGTAATAAATAAAAAAAAAAAAAAAAAAAAAGCGGGAGTGAGGCATGGTTGTGTCCTTGCCCCATCGCTTTTCAACTCTTTTATGGAGTGGGTACTAGTTAGAGCTGTGGATCAGAGTCATTGTAAAGCATCCATTTGCAAACCAGGGTCACAGACCTTGTTTTTGCCGATGATGCAGTAATCCTTGTGGAGTCGCTGTAAGTTTTGGTGATGGTTCGTGGTGAAGTCCCTTAGGACTTAAGGCCTCCTGGGCCAGGACTAAGCTACAGG
>NC_066534.1:6128730-6140576 GCF_024679095.1 Eriocheir sinensis | reverse complement strand
AAAAAATGAACAGCGTAATTATCAAGCTTAAGAAAACAATGATCGATTCTGATTGTAGAGTCGCGTTGGTGTTTTCTTGTAATTCAGCTCTGGTGATAAGCCTCTTCAAGTAGCTGAAGGTGTGCAGGTTGTCAGGCTAAGAGGCTACGCAATTCGTTGGTATGAAACCCATAAAAAAAAAAAAAAAAAATATATATATATATATATATATATATATATATATATATATATATATATATATATATATATATATATATATATATATATATATATATACACACACACACACACACACACACACTCACACACACACACACACACACACACACACGCACACACACATTTTCGAGGAAGTGTAGTGACCAGTAAATATCATATTTAAAGCTGTTTTATGTTCTCCCCAAGGCAAGCTACCAGAAATAGCATCTTAGCACACAAATAAAAATTAGCTTAGTTTCCAGGCCAAGAAAAGGGAAAAAGAAAAAGGAAGAAATAACGGACAAGAAAAAAAAAGATGCAGAAAAGTCACTAGGAACATGCAGAAATGTGTAGACTACCCGAAATACATTATATTTCATTCTCTCTCTCTCTCTCTCTCTCTCTCTCTCTCTCTCTCCTACCCCGTCGTCGTTGTTTGTGCCGCTCTTGTAGACCTCCTCCTCCTCCTCCTCCTCCTCCTCCTCTTTCCCTTCCTCTTCCTCTTCCTTTTCCTCTTCCTTTTCCTCCTCTTCATGCGTGGGAAACTTCTATAGGTCGTGCAGGAGGAATCGGATCGTGGAGTCACAATCAGCAGTGACCTGAAACAAGCAAAACTCGGTAAATAAAGCTTATAACAAAGCCAACACTACGCTCGGGCTTTTAGAAAGAAACTTCGAGCATAAGACGCCGGAGGTAATGTTATCCTTATATAACTCAACGGTAAAACCTCACCTCGAATATGCAGTACAATTCTGGTACGTTTTTGGTATCAATCGACGGCAAAATGAAAGGGCTATATTATTTAATTAGCGACCGGGCTCGAAAACCGACTAGAAAGGGTAAAAAATCGAATAAATTCGCAAAAAACGACTCTAAAAAGACCTATTTTTGAGTTCCCAACCTTGAAACCCTCTCATTTTTTGAGAATTTCAAAACACTTATTTAACAAATAATTTAGCTCTGCCAATGTGCTTTCCAATATGGTGCATAGCAATTCCCTACTCCCAGTAGTGTCGTCGTTAGAACTCGAAACGTAAACCCTGTCGAGATCGATTTTGACGAACTCCAGACACTTTGCCGTTTCCGTCTAATGTGGCCTTGCTATTGCCTGCATGTAGCCCCTCTTGCCACTGTAGTTTGACTAATCGGAAGGATTTTTTGATAACTCGATTCCAAGTTCGTCATCAAGCCGTCACAAAATAGCCTGTTTTTCGGCCCTTTTGCCGCGATTTGGACACGTCCTAGTTATCTGCTTATAACTTTTATTTATTTATTTAATGCTTTCCAATTTTATTTCTGATCATTAATTTGTATTAAAAGAGCCTTCATTTGCCACCAAGCACGCCTTCCTAGCTTCAGCAGTTTTCGCTCGAACTTGACCAGACGTCGCGACGAACATTCGCCGCATCTGACTCATTTCACGCGCCGCGACGAAAACCCTTCCTGACGCCACAAAAATTAATATATGTGCATAAAAAATCATATATGAACACTTCAATATGTTGACTATCTTGTATTAAAACCATTTTAAGATATCTATATAAAAAGTAACTATTTATATTTAATAATTTCACTATATAAATCAACCTATATTAAGCGCCTTATTATACATGTTAATGTTTTTTTTTTTTTTTTTTAGTATTCAACCATATTTCTTCCCAAGGGCGCCGCAAAATCAAGATTAAGCCGTCCATTACTTGAGATGTCACTGGTAAGAGGCAACTTCTCATCGGCTTCAATGAAGCAACCGGCTGAAGCTCTGAAGCACCCTCGAATCCGGTAGAGGGAAACGAGCAGTTGGCCGAGGGCAATCTAACTAGCCAACACTCCGTCACTCGCGCTGAGGCCAATGAAACAAGCACTCTGCTCGTTCAGGAGGCATGGAAAAGTGGTTGCCTTGACAATAGGATCTGGCACAAATCTTTCCTTTCCAAACTACCTTCCTACGGTTTCTATCCTTCTCTCTGTACCTTTATCTCCAGTTTCCTCTCTGATCGATCTATCACTGCTGTAGTAGACGGTTACTGTTCTTCCCCTAAACCTATCAACAGTGGTGTTCTTCAGGACTCGGTTCTATCTCCCACTCTCTTTCTGTTGTTCATTGATGATCTTCTTTCCAAAAAGAACTGTCCTATCCATTCTTACGCCGATGACTCTACTCTGCGTTTCTCAACTTCTTTTGATAGAAGGCCACCTCAACAGGAATTAGACGATTCCAGTCTAGAGGCTGCAGAACGCTTAACCTCAGACCTTACTATCATTTCCGATTGGGGCAAGAAGAACCTGGTGTCCTTCAACGCCTATGAAACTCAACTGCTTCACCTATCAACTCGACAGAATCTTCAAAACACCTATCCCCTATTTTTCAACAACACTCAGCTGTCACCACAAACTTCATGTCGGGGGGGGGGGGTGGTACTTTATGTTAAGGACACACTTAAATGTTCCGCTAACAACTGTTCAAACAAATGGCGACTCAGAATCAGTTTGGGTGGACGTCCACAAAGGGAAAGACAAACTAATTCTAGGGGTTCTTTACAGGCCACCCAACCTTAACAGGCAGGACACTGATATATTACTGCAAGAGGTAGGCAGGGCGAGCAGGAGGAAAAATGTCTGCATAATGGGGGATTTTTACTATAGGAATATAGACTGGGAAGGCGTGGTGGGTGATCTAGAATCTGAGGATTTTCTGAAAGTAATACAAGATAATTTTCTCAAGCGGACAGTAACTGTGCCCACCAGGGGTAACAACATTTTAGACTTGGTCTTAACTAACACCGAGAATATGATCAGCGAGCTAGATGTTGGGGGAGAATGAGGTGGCGGTGATCACAGGGAAATTAGGTTTAAATTAGACTGGGCGGTGACCCATGAACTCAACCCTGTGTTGGTGCCTGACTTTAGAAGAGCTGATTATGAGGGGCTCAGAAGACACCTTGAGGAGGTAAATTGGGGAACCCTAGGGCTGGATGAGGGCCAGATCTCGGGGCTGGAGCCGGAAAGACAGGGGAACCATGTAGAAATGACCTACAATAATTTAGTTAGAGTAATTGCAGAGGGTCAGAGAGAGCATATCCCTTACCAAGCACGTAGGAAGGAAAATAACGACCCCAAATGGATGATCCGCAGACTCAAGCATGAGATAGGCTTGAAGAGAGGAATTTATAGGAAAATAAAGAACGGAGAAATTCACCTCAGGGGTAGGTATGTTGAGCTAGCCAGGTCGGTGAAGAAGAACACCCGCCTAGCAAAAATAAATTATGAGATTAGGGTAGCCAACGAGGCCAAGAGCGATCCCAAGGGCTTCTTCCAACTGTACAGAACGAAAACAAGGGACAGAATTGGACCGTTGAAAACAAACACGGGCGAGCTCGTTGAGAATGGAGAAGATATGAGTCAGATGATGAATGACTATTTCCTCTCAGTTTTCACGCAGGAAAATCTAACAACCATTCCGGAGAGAGTTCAGGTATATGAGGGCGAAGAGAACGACAAGTTGAGGGATGTGATCATCACTAGGCAAGTAGTCCAGGATGAGATTGGTAGGTTGAAGAAAAACAAATCGCCGGGCCCAGACGAAGTATTCCCAAGGGTTCTGAAAGAGTGCAAGGAAGTCCTTAGTGGCCCTCTTACCGATATCTTTAAGATGTCGGTAAATTCTGGATATGTGCCCAATCAATGGAAAGTAGCTAATGTGACGCCGATTTTCAAAAAGGGAGACAAGTCAGCCACCTCAAATTATCGCCCAATTAGCTTAACATCAGTTGTAGGAAAGATGTTGGAGTCAATTATAGCCGGGAGAATTCGGGACCATCTAGAAAAGCATAATTTAATTCATGATTCACAGCATGGGTTCACAAAGGGTAGGTCTTGCCTTACTAACCTGTTGTCCTTCTACACTAAAGTAATCGAGGCGGTTGACCGAGATGAAAACTATGACATATTATATCTAGATTTCAGTAAAGCGTTCGACAAAGTCCCTCATCACCGGCTATTACTAAAATTACAGGCTCACGGCGTAGATGGGAAAGTTTTGAACTGGATCAGGGCGTGGCTTAGTGGTAGGAAGCAGAGAGTGCAAATCAATGGTAAAAAATCTGAATGGGGCAGTGTTACGAGTGGAGTCCCTCAAGGGTCGGTGCTGGGTCCTCTGCTTTTTATTATTTACATCAATGACTTTGACACAGGAATTAGTAGTGATGTCAGTAAGTTCGCAAATGATACCAAGATCGGTAGAGTAATCCAATCAGACAGGGACGCTACCGTTCTCCAGGATGAGCTTGACAGACTATATGATTGGGCGGGGAAGTCGCAGATGGAATTCAATGTCGGGAAGTGTAGCATTTTGAGTGTAGGTAGGAATAACCCCTCACACAATTACTCCTTAAATGACGCTCCTCTAAGCAGGTCTGGGCGTGAGAGAGACTTAGGAGTCCTAGTGAGCGCTGACCTCCGTCCTAGGGGTCAATGCATTCAGGCTAAAAATCGGGCCAACAGAGTAATGGGTTTCATCTCAAGGAGCGTAAGCAATAGGAGCACTGAAGTCATCCTCAAACTTTACTTAGCACTAGTTAGACCTCATCTCGATTATGCAATTCAGTTCAGGTCCCCCTACTATAGAATGGATATCAAGATGTTAGAATCTGTACAGAGGAGGATGACAAAGATGATTCAGGGGGTGAGAAACTTGCCTTATGAAGACAGGCTGAAGCATTTAAATCTACACTCCCTAGAAAGGCGAAGGTTGCGAGGAGACTTGATCGGCTTTAATAAAGGGGATGTCAATAAGATTTTGATAGTAAAAGAGCCAGGTAGGACGCGTGGCAATGGTTTTAAGTTAGACAAATTCAGATTCAACAAAGACATAGGCAAGAATTGGTTCACTAATAGTGGTGGACGAATGGAACAGGCTTGGGAGCCATGTTGTGGGTGCCAATACCATAGATACATTCAAGAAGAGGTTAGATAAAGCCATAGATGGTGAGGTAAGGTGGGGTTGAGTGTACAAGAGCTGCCTTGCATAGGCCAACCGGCCTCTTGCAGACTCCTTACGTTCTTATGTTCTTATGTTTCCGCCAGTTTTTCTCCTCCGCACTGATGCTGTCCATATACGGGGCCTTGTCCGCTCTCGTATGGAGTATGCTACACATGTGTGGGGGGGGCTCCACTCACACACCTCTCTTGGACAAAGTAGAGTCAAACGGTCTTCGTTTCATCAACTCCCCTTCTCATACTGACAGTCTTCTACTTCTTAAACTCCGCCGCCATGTTGCCTCTCTTCCTATCTTCTATCGATATTTTCATGCTGACTGCTCCTCTGAAATTGCTAACTGCATGCCTCCCCCCCTCTCGCGGGCACGCTGCACTCGACTTTCTACTTTAGCTCATCCCTATACTGTCCAAACCATTTATGCAAGAGTTAATCAGCATCTTCACTCTTTCATCCCTTACACTGGTAAACTCTGGAACAGCCTTCCTACGTCTGCATTTCCTCCTGCCTATGACTTGACCTCCTTCAAGAAGAGTGTATCAAGACACCTCTCCACCCGAAATTGACCTCTCTTTTGGCCACTCTTTACTTTTGTCTATTATGGGAGCGGTGAGTAGCGGTGAGGTGAAAAACCTCACCAGCCTGTCCCAGGCCCCAGAGACCGTGACCCGCTTGGGGGACTGGCCCGTCAAGTGCTGGGTGGTTGACCCAGATCCCTCCCACAAACCCACCTTTGGACTCATTTACCCGGTAGATCCTGACATTGCAAAGGACGACATCCGACGGAAACTGACTGTCTTAGGGGGCTCACCCTCCATCCCCATAGGGCTCTGCCGCTTAATTAACAGTGCCACAGCCTGACGGCACCAGGGTACCGGTCCTAGCAGTCCGTCTAAAGTTTAACGGCCCCCTCCCAGCACGAGTAGCCATAGACGAGATTGCGTACACAGTCAGACCACACGACATACCCATCCTCCAGTGCTACCGCTGCATGGTCTATGGGTACGGCTCTGCCGCCTGTAGAAGCCAGACCAGGTGCCGCACCTGCAGCAGTAGGTCCCACAGTGCCGAAGGTTGCACCGGCGTCCCCCACTGCATGTACTGTGGCGGGAACCACAGATCCACCTCCCAACTTTGCCCCGCCTACGCAGTGGCTGCGGCCATCCACAAGCGATGGCGTGCCCATGAGCTGACTGACCTGGACTCCCGGCGACGGTTGCGGGAGATTACCCCAGGATCCTTTCCCCCTCCCACACACCCGTCTTCCCACACTCTCCCTCAACCACCGACCCCTCCACAAACGCCTCAAGAGTCAACAGCCCCATTTACAACCTCGCCCTATTGCGACCTCCACGGCACTCCACTCCTCCCCCACAGGCATCAGCCCCCCCACAACACCCCCCTAGCACCCTGTCCCCCCAACGCCCCACCACTGTATACATCCCACACCGCACTCCATCCCGCCAGGCCTTAGCCCGCACCCCACCTCAACATCGTAACTCCCCACAGTCGCCTCGCCCCAGGCCTAAGATCGTTCAGGAGGCTTCCGAAAACCCCAACCTCCACAAACCCAATGGGACTACCCGCCCCACCCAGGAGAGGCCCCGACAGGACCTCCGTATAGGGCGCGACCCTTTCCGCCTCATTCCCATTTACCACAACCCTGCGCTCCATCCACCTCCCTCACTTGACCCTCTCCAAGGAACCGACAACATCCCACCCGCCCCACTTCCTCACACCGCTAGCCTCCTGCAAACACCTCTCCCAGAAACCGCTGCCATCCCACCCACACCGCTCCCCAACACCCCTAGCCTCCTGCAAGCACTTCCCTCATCATCTGCGCCTCCACTACCACACCCCAATCACCACGCCTCACTCCCGACACCTCTACCCACTGTTGCTGCCACTACACCGGACCCTAACCACTCCTCTCTCGCCACTCTTCTCACCAGCCTCGCACCCATCATCCTAAGTTTCTTCTCACTCCTCTCTGCTGGCCACTCCATCTCAGAATGCTTTGCCAGAACGCTTCCCTCCATCATCGCTTTCCTCGCTACGCCTTCAATCTGAACCCTCCATCTACGTCTCCATTTCTCTTCGGAACTCCCGGTCTCTCTACCGAAAACTTACACTCTTCAAAAATTTCCTCTCCTCCCTCTCCCCACTCCTCATCGGGGTCTGTGAGACTTGGCTCACTGACCCCTACTCCCCGTCCTTCCCTGGCTACTTTCCCTACCGGAAGGACCGCCCGACCGGAGCGGTGAGTGGAGGCCTACTGCTCTTGGTCCAGCGGGCCCTTCCCTCCTGTCCGCTATCTCTCACCCCATACCCCGGAGGGAGCCTACAGCTGATGGGAGTCCGCGTCACCTTTGCCACGGGTCCCCTTGATGTCCTTATCCTGTAAAACCCGTGCCGGGACATATCAGCACTTGAATACCGCCACCTCTTCAGTCAACTTTCCTCCCCTGCACTAATCATGGGTGACTTTAATGCCCACCATGCTTACTGGGAACCGTCCCTCCTGGCGGCTCAACAGAACCGCTCAGGGCTTTCCCTAGCGGATTTTCTCGCCGGCAGTGCTTCCTTTTCCCTCTTAACACCCCCCGACCTTCCCACCCGTATAGACCCAGCGACGGGCAGGGCCTCCACACTCGACCTCTGCCTGGGGACTGGTCCCCTACAACTCACCACCATCACCACAGGACCCCACATTTGCAATGACCATCATCCTGTCATTTCTACCTTTCCTTCACTTATTCCCCCCCCCCTCCTCCGGCCGACCAAGTTGGTCCCTTCGGGCTGACAACTGGGCCTCGTTCCTCACCCACCTGTCCTCCACACCTCTACCCCTAGACCCGCCCACTGACGAAGTTTTTGAACCTACCCTTAACCAGGAGATTCATAAGCATATATCCGCTTCTTGTCTTCTATCTGATCGCCAGTATGGGTTCCGCAAGGGGCATTCTACTGAAAATCTCCTTGCTTTCTTAACTGACTCCTGATCATCCTCTTTTAGCCGTTTCGGTGAAATTTTCTTAGTTGCGCTAGCGGCTAGACATATCGAAAGCTTTCGACAGAGTGTGGCACAACTCTTTGAGGCACAACTCTTTGATTTCTTAACTTCCGATTCTAAACATTCAGTTGAACGAGACCAAAAGCCGTCGCACCGAATCCGAACTACTTACGGTGGCTGACAGCTTACTTTATTCCTCCCATGATTGCCATTCGGTACCTCAGCAGGCCTTCCCACTTTAGATGTACTCCATCCTCAAAATATTTGGGGTGATTCAAGTAGTTGGCCGCCCCCAACAATATTATATTATCTATGAGTTTATGTTTCATCAAGGTTTTAACACCTGCCTCTGCTGGTTGAATTCAACAGGGTCTGGCGTCCCGAATCTATTAACGGTGGAGCAAAACCTTGGTTCTATTTGAACTGCTACTTTAAGGCAGTTTTGGCCAACTACTTGGTTCAATCTTGTGTAGAAGGCACTGGCTCTGTTAATCTCACTGTTTATTACTGAATTGACAATTGAGTTACCCCCCCAGAATGGTAACTACCACTTCAGGATTAAAGTTGCCTATTGAATCAATTTCCCCCGGGTTGTCCAAGAAGTAAAGATAACCTTACCAGGCTGGGATCTGAACTGAAAGTCGAGCTTAACTCGCTCACCTTGCCCAATGTCACTGCTCTCTGCCACCCGGGTAGACGCTCCAGATATTTCACATACGAGTGGCCAATTAGTACCAACCGCACATCTGTGTAATGGAAACGTCCCCCTGGCTAAAACCCCTTTGAATTAATTAAAAAAAAAACAAGAAGGCAGTGAGGGAGAGAGCCAGTGAGAGAGGCTGCCTCTTTGAAGAGGAGTCAGGCTGTAACACGCAGTTAAGCAGCAAACGCGGCCGTTAGCTGTTACCAGGCCTGTTATTTACCGATTGTTAGACTCTTAACTGAAATTATGTTGCAAATTTATTCTTTAGCAATACATTGCTAAGGCCAGAATCTTACAAAAACCGAATCACCTGCGACGTGCAAAGACCCTTCTCCCAGACAATATCTTAACTCTCCCCATTGGCCTAAATGTACAAGATTCAAGGTATACTTATGTTTGGAGGGGTTTGAGTTAAGGTCGATTGAAGTGTTGGAGTTGTAAGCCAGCCAGTAGTAATGTAGAGTTAATATTTGATGCTTTCTCCGTGTTCGACTGCAAACAATGTTAAACTGAGGTGTTACCACGACCGCGTCTCACAGCTGACTGATTCGCGCGGGTCAAGCTGAGTGCCCTTGTCTAGCCGGAAGCCAGTATTTTCACCGGGCATTCCGGAATACTCCTTACAAGGTTCGAAGGGAGTTCCAATAGCAACTGCTAATTTCATTAAGTTATTTTACTTAATGGCGTATGTTAATATCGCTTTATTTAGCAGTCATGCCTTTAGGGCAAATTACTAAAGAGTTGATTACTAATGCAACTTCTGGGTAGTGCAGTATTGCCTTTATTGTGGAACAACTCAAACACCCAATTACCCACGGCTGCTCAGCTTCGCTTTCCGATCCCAGCTCACTTCCCAGACAACCCTTAATCCCTAAAAAAACAAGGTATGAACAATAATATGTGAAGATTTCATGGCAATCAAACAAATATAAACGGCAGGACAGACAAAAATGGAGCAGATTTCTCGAAGTGTATTTTACACTTCAAAAAAGTTCACAAATTCGACTAATATTCAGATTGTCTTTTGTAAGGTATCAATAAAAAGTACAACTAAAGCGCAATTTATTCTATGTTGAACATTTTGAAAAATGTAAAAAAATAGGAAAAAAATTCCGAAAAGGTAAATTGTAAAAAAAAAAAAAAAATCGAAAAAACAACAACAATTTTCAACTTTGAAAAGTTAGATATATAAAAAAAAGTTTCCATGGTATTTTTTTCAAGACTGTAAACTAAAAAATGAAGGCTGTGAAACATTTTTTTTTTATAACTTTTTCTGCTCTTCCTTTTCACCCAAATTTCATGAAAGTCACATAATCTCATAAATTGACAACAACAAACAACATACTGAGGCTTGAAAGGCATCGGACTTACCATATGCCCAGGAGGTACCCCCTAGACGCTCCCCTTAACTCGAGAAGGGCGACCGACCTCAATTGAGGCTTGCCTGAGGAGAGGCGCCAGGCATCAATTGAGCGCGATTTTTGAACGCGTACAGAAACCACGCCAGTAAGTCTAGATGGCTGAAAATTGGACTGGATCATGTAATATATGGCAACACTCAGTAGGACTACCCACTATCCCCATGTCATTCGTTTCGCCGACGTCAGTCGTCTTGCCTCGTCTCGTAGCACGTCTTATTTATAAATTATTGATAAACTAAAAAAAATAAGATAGATGAGGTGTATATTAGTAGTTACAAATATGTGTACGTGCTACGTGTCATTTACGCTCACGTCCCTCGTCTTGCCTCGTCGCGCGTAGTCCCCCCGCGCACGTCCCAGGGGTTGCCAGCGCTCGGCTAAATCCCATATATTGACCGCTGCCACAGCCATACAAATATGTTTAGAACGTTTTGGTTTTCACTGTCCTATGCGCTCCAATATTCCAAAGGCGCTGAGGTACTGTTTTTCCAATTATGAGAGACTCGATTTTTTGGCCAACCAGTCGCCTGACAATGTCTCTCTCCAACCCAGGGTTCGCTTTTCTCGGGTTAATACATATTACATGTTTTTCATTGAAAATACTGTAGCCTAATTTCCGGGCACCACATATGAGTGGAGTGTTTAGCCTTAGAGACAGATGGGACAGCAGTGCTGCCGTCAGGACTATGGAGAGGAGGGAAAGAGATGAAGTGAAATTGGTGGTGAAATTTTTGGCTAGGTGCCAGAAGTGTCTGAAAGAATTAGAGAAAGCAAAGTTGTGGTATTTTCTATTGATGAAAGCATTTTTGTTCAGTCAGAGAACTGATTTGGCACAATTCCGGGCAGAAATGTAAAGACTGTGATTAACAGGAGTGCGAAGTCTCAAGTACTTTTCGTGAGCTGCCTCTCTATCTTTGATAACACGAGAACAACTGTGATTAAACCAAGGCAAGAGGAAGAGAGAAAATACGTGGAATGTGCACCTCTATTCCAGAGACAATCAGCTCAGTAATGCGCTGGGCACACTTAGAGCGCTCTGTCCTGGAATCCTCAATCATTCCACGGGAAATCGGAAACTCAGGTCGTCCCACCAGGCTGAAGCAAAATTCCAGAAGCACCGCCTCCTCAGTTGGTCCAAAGGCTGCACAGGAACGATTGGACAGAATATAGAAATAAGGTTGTGATCGGAGGAGCCCAATGGACAAAAAAGTTTGACAGAGTAAGCCGAAGGGTTAGAGATTAGGAAAAAATCATGAATGCTAGGCGTGTCTCCAAGGCGGTCGGGGATACATGCAAGGGAGCTGAACCAACTGCTCAACATCATTAAGGAGAGCAAAGTTGTAGGTTTGTCAGTGAAAGAAGATGACAGCCAAAGATGGTGGTAAACATTGAAATTTTCTAAGATGAAGATTTCAGAGAAGGGAGAGTGAGTCAAGATGTGCTCCACTTTGGAATTCAAATAGTCAAATAATCTTACATAGTTGGTAGAGTTTGATGAGAGGTAAACAACACATACGT
>NC_066534.1:5983730-6123730 GCF_024679095.1 Eriocheir sinensis | reverse complement strand
TAAGGCTGAACTCTTCTCTCAAACTTTTTCTAAAAACTCCACTCTGGACGATTCTGGGCATATTCCTCCTACTCTTCCCATCTCTGACTCCCTTATGCCTGTTATAAAGATTCTTCAAAATGATGTTTTCTATGCCCTCTCTGGCCTCAATCCTCAGAAGGCTTATGGACCTGATGGAGTGCCTCCTATTGTCCTTAAAAACTGTGCCTCCGTGCTGTCACCCTGCCTGGTCAAACTCTTTCGCCTCTGCCTGTCAACATCTACCTTTCCTTCTTGCTGGAAGTATGCCTTCATACAGCCTGTACCTAAGAAGGGTGACCGCTCCAATCCCTCAAACTACCGTCCTATTGCTTTACTTTCTTGTCTATCTAAAGCTTTTGAATCAATCCTTAACCGGAAGATTCAAAAGCACCTTTCCACTTCTGACCTTCTATCTGATCGCCAGTATGGGTTCCGCAAGGGGCGTTCTACTGGTGATCTCCTAGCCTTCCTAACTGACTCTTGGTCATCCTCTCTTAGCCGTTTCGGTGAAACTTTTTCTATTGCGCTGGACATATCAAAAGCTTTAGATAGGGTCTGGCACAAATCTTTGCTTTCTAAACTACCCTCCTACGGTTTCTATCCTTCTCTCTGTACCTTTCTCTCCAGTTTCCTTTCTGACCGTTCTATTTCTACCGTGGTAGACGGTCACTGTTCTTCCCCTAAATCTATTAACAGTGGTGTCCCACAGGGTTCTGTCCTATCTCCCACTCTTTTTCTGTTGTACATTGATGATCTTCTGTCCAAAACGAACTGTCCTATCCATTCCTACGCCGATGATTCCACTCTGCATTATTCAACTTCTTTTAATAGAAGACCCACCCTTCAGGAACTTAACGACTCAAGGCTGGAGACTGCAGAACGCTTAGCCTCAGACCTTACTATTATTTCCGATTGGGGCAAGAAGAACCTGGTGTCCTTCAACGCCTCAAAAACACAGTTTCTTCACCTATCCACTCGACACAATCTTCCAAACAACTATCCCCTATTCTTTGACAACACCCAGCTATCACCTTCCTCAACACTAAACATTCTCGGTCTATCCTTAACTGAAAATCTCAACTGGAAACTTCATATCTCATCTCTTATAAATCAGCTTCCTCGAGGCTGGGCGTTCTGTACCGTCTCCGCCAGTTCTTCTCCCCTGCACAGTTGCTGTCCATATACAGGGGCCTTGTCCGCCCTCGTATGGAGTATGCATCTCATGTGTGGGGCTCCACTCACACAGCTCTTCTGGACAGAGTGGAGGCTAAGGCTCTTCGTCTCATCAGCTCTCCTCCTCATACTGATAGTCTTCTACCTCTTAAATTCCGCCGCAATGTTGCCTAGCTTTCTATCTTCTATCGATATTTCCACGCTGACTGCTCTTCTGAACTTGCTAACTGCATGCCTCCCCCCCTCCCGCGGCCCCGCTGCACTCGACTTTCTACTCATGCTCATCCCTATACTGTACAAACCCCTTATGCAAGAGTTAACCAGCATCTTCACTCTTTCATCCCTCACGCTGGTAAACTCTGGAACACTCTTCCTTCATCTGTATTTCCTCCTGCCTACGACTTAAACTCTTTCAAGAGGAGGGTATCAGGACACCTCTCCTCCCGAAACTGACCTATCTTTCGGCCACCTCTTTGGATTCTTTTTAGGAGCAGTGAGTAGCGGGCTTTTTTTTATTAATGTTTGCTTTTTGTGTGCCCTTGAACTGTCTCCTTTGCTGTAAAAAAAAAGAAAAAAAAAAAGAGATAGCTAGATAGATAGTACCTCCCACCGCGACCCGGTTGCCGTGTCGTGATTAATTCGCCGAATATTCGCCGAATATTAGGGGACATGTCCCCGAATAGTCTTGGCCATTCGGCGACATGTCGGAGACATGTCTCCGAATATTCGGCGACAAACACGAATAGTCGGCGACATGTCGGCGATAAATTCGCCCCCCCCAAAATTCAACGGTCAAAATTCGGCGATAATTCGTCGAACACCGTGAATTGGACGCCTAATTGTCCGGGACATGTCGGCGATATTTCGGCGACAATTCGGCGTCCATTTTGCATACTTTTCCCCGGCGAACGGCCGCGAATTTTTCATGCAACATGAAACTTTCGTGGCGGTCGTGACCAAGTGTCAAAAGTCGCGCGGTGGACGCAGACATGTCCCCGAACGGCCAAGAACAGGCAAGAAAGATGCCGAACTTGTCCACGACACAGGATGACCTTCATATTCGGGCAAATTCGCGAACCCAAATTCGGCAGTGTATTTGGGCCTTAAGACTACCCACATGCTGTCCAGAAGACCACCCATCAACCCGGACTCTAGATTCTAGGATTAAAGATGAGCTCCGGGGGGCAGCACGAGCCAATGCAAGATCGCGCCACAACGGGCAGGGTCATAGCATGAGGCCCCTCCAAAAACAAGCCTACAGGCGTTATAGGGGAAGATGTAAAAAAAAAGGAAAAAAGACAAGAGAACATTTAACATTTTCATATATTGAAGAATACACTGATAAAATTAATTGTATGCAAATAATGAATGTCAGAATATCTTAGGGTTGTTTATTGCAAATTCCGTCACATTCTCTGTATTTCCAGTCTGTGAGGAGCAGGTTCTGGAGAGCATTATTGCCCTAGAGCTTCGAAATAGGTACACTGTTTTGCTCTGCTGTTTCTCCATCCAATATTCAAGATACTTATTGTATCAGATTATCTTGCCTTGTTTGCATTATTCATGTGATTCTATTTATATAGGGTACCATAGAACCGTCTTTCGGATTTATATATTTCAAGAGTATTATTGAATATGGTCATTATGTAAATACATGTTTTGGTATTTTAGGTTGTGATTCGTACGATGATATCAACCTGTATTGTTTAGTGCTTCACCAGAGTTATTATTGTGCTTAATGACTCGACAAGATTCATCAACTTATACTTTCATTTCCATACTTAACTAATATTCGACAAAATCAGATCCCTCCCGTACAGTTTTGTGCGCTTATTTAGATAAGCTTAATTAAAGTTTCCCGTGAGAGCAAGAGTCTGGAGAAAGAGGTCGAGGTAAATTTAAAAGCTTTCATTTGTGACCCCTCCATAGAATCTTTTAAGCTTATAAGAACCGGCAAAATATCTTCAGACTTGCTATACAGTTACAGTTTACAGGAAAGGATTGGTGAATTTTGATCGATAGAGTACGATGACTAAACAAAATCAACTCTCCAGCTATGTTTGTACCCGGACATACATATTTCGTCCATCGAGAGGGGTAAACATGCATGTCGCCTATTACGTCTAATTGAGAAATTGGTCCATGTTACCGAGGGATGGAGAAAGACTCGAGACGAGGACTGCAAAAGAATATTACTCGTCGCGTCCGCTCGTGTTACTTCCATTATGCAGAATTTACACATCAAGGGACGGCCGTGCATGAGCAGTCGAGCAAAAAAATCCCTCCGTGCCAGAGTCATACCTGTGTGTCCTGAATGGGGAGCTCGTCAGGACTTTTATACTACTTACCAGGCATGTAAGTTCTGTTTCTGTGATGAACTATTTTTTTTTGTTGGGCGCCTGGTGTTTAGGCACTAAAACGATACGGAATCAGAAAGCACAGTGGTGTGTTCCAGAGAGAGAGAGAGAGAGAGAGAGAGAGAGAGAGAGAGAGAGAGAGAGAGAGAGAGAGAGAGAGAGAGAGAGAGAGAGAGAGAGAGAGAGTCAGGAAGGTTGAGCTTCGTAGTTAAAGTCACAAGCAAGAACCAAAAGTAGTTGGAAATATAACTACTCACGACCGAATGAAAGAGAAAAAAGCGAAATAAAAGGAGGAGGAAAAGAAATGTTCAATAGTCCTTCCGTTCAGGTGAAAGAAAACTTTGCAGCAAAGTGGTGAAATAAATAAAATCAAATATTTGCAGCTATCTCCCTTTCTCCCCTGTGTCAAAACCTGCAAAATTCTCTATTGTGTAACAATTAACAGGTAGAAAACTATTCGCGTTTCTGCTTCATCTGTCCTAGCCTTGCTTAGCATAGATGAATATTTGGTTGCTTTAAAAACATAAAGAAAATATCTAAATGAAAACATATACAGGAAAAGAGAAAAACAATGGCATACCTCTTTTCCAAGCTTATAGATATATTTTAGTCTCTCTCTCTCTCTCTCTCTCTCTCTCTCTCTCTCTCTCTCTCTCTCTCTCTCTCTCTCTCTCTCTCTCTCTCTCTCTCCAATACTCGTCCACTCTATTGATTTTTTCACTGTTGTGTCTTTGACACCCCTCCCTCTATCCTGCATTCATACACTTTTACAAAGTCATCTAATTTTCATTCTCATCTTTTGTCGTTGTCATTTCAATCCATCGCACTTTGTATATTCAACCACTCCACAATCAACTTCCTTCGCCTTTACCCACACCAAGCCTCTTTTATACACTTTCATTAAGCCTCTTTTATACACTTTCATTACTTTCTTCATCGTATCTTGAAACACTACATGCAATTAATTTCTCTTGAGCGTATTTGTGACTGATTTGCTATTTTTTTATGGCCATGTCTCTGATGAATATGACAAGGTTGGTAAGTAATACTATATCCTATACCCTTCTATACCCTAGTGCCCACATTTCTTGCTTGCGTAACTTTCTCCAATGCCTCAATTATATGTCTGCCCTTCACTGCTCCCTCCCTTCATAATTTCATGTTTACATAGAACTCTCTGTAATCACTTTTAAACAACTAAATAATATCCACCATCTCTTCTTTCCAGAACCAGAGCTTACACCATACAGTGATCTCTGCACTAATTATTATCTATGGCTTTGCAAAACCAATTAGCTGATCTTTTCCCCTCTCAAACTATATCCTTATTCCTGCCAATATTGATTTTAACCTTTTCCTTTTACACACCCTCTCAGATCAATCCACAATCCTCTACAGCATCCTTTCACGTTCTGCCAACAACACTCTAGTAATTACATTCAGTCATGTCACCTTACTCCTAAAATCTTTATCTATTCTTTATTTACTTTTTCAAACTAATCCTGTTTACCTTTTCACTTAGGAATTATTTTTGAAGAAAAATAAAAACAGGTAGTTTTTTTCACAATATGTTAAAGACCTTTTAAAAAATCAACAATACATTTATTTCATTTCATATTTAATTTATTGAATTCTCAGTTTTTATTAAAATAGTGCCAAAAAATGGAGTATATGCATCTTGTGATTTATATACATACCTTTGAGAAAAACGCAATTTAAGTTCTCTCTCCATTTTCGTGTCATATCGCAAGGCGCTATTACGACTGTTATGTTCACAAGAATCTATTGGTATGTTTTTCTTTCACATACATTGAAAATAACCCACCTTGACTCACACCAAACGCACTGAAAATAGCGCACAATACTGACTGACACCAGACGCATTGTGGCCGGCGCTCCACCTCCATGCGGTGGGTATCTAAATAACCGCTATTGGCATTTAATTTTACGGCATAACAAACAATCCACCATCAGATGTCTTTAGCCCAGACGGTGTTCCTAGAGCGTTAAACAGTTTTGTAGATTTTATTTTTCATTTTGTTTCAGTGCAAACTCTCCCTTTAATGTCAACGCGTACCAAGATGTGATCGCAAGATCCACCGTGTGGACGAGCTGTTCTCCTACCCTAACATTACTAACTAGATCATCATGAGTTCCAATAGCAAGGTCCGGTGTTTTATTATGTCGAGTTGGTTCTCTGACCATTCCATTTCGATACAATATCTTCTATATATCAAGCATTCTATGTGATTCCCCCTTAGTGCTCGAACGTTACGTCCAGCATAGACGCGCTTGCATGAGAGGGGGTTAAAATTTCATAACGTCAGTGGCTCAGTATTATGAAGTGATTGATGTAAAAACAGATTGCAGTCCAGCAGCAGCATCGCGCGATATATCTGTTTTAGTATTTTATATAATTACTGCCACGAACAGATGTTCCACATTTTTGTCTCCTGGTGTTTGATTAATGGGTCACAAATAATTTTCGACTAAGGGGTGACTCCATATATATTATGGTGCGAGGGTGATTCGTCCCCGGGTGAAATGCCCCGGTTGATTCACCCTCGGGTTATTCATCCCTGGAGGATTCGTCCCTTAGGATGATTCGTCCCCTTGTTTGGATACGAAGGGTATTTACTAGAATATTTAAAATAACTGTAAGTTATGAACCACAGCACGAAGGAAGCGTATCTTTTAATTCGGGTCATATTTTTCAATGAGACGATGTTCTTAGTGACAGTTGTATTTTATTCTGAAATGAAACAAATATTTGAGGTGATAAATATTTCTGTTAATTAAGCAAAACATCAAAATTTTCTGTTGCAATAAGACATCAGTTGTTTAATCATATTTTTAGGCTACTAGCATTGAAGCGCAGAACTTTTAGCCCCTCTTAATCTTTTACTAAAATAATGGAGGTACCCTTTCGGTTATATGATTAGTCGTCGGGATGGCTGCATGCCATCCATTTACACGACAGGGATGGGGAGTCCAGGGGAGACACACTCAAGAGCATCTTTTTGGCCGTGTGTTTCGTGAAGGAGCCTTCCAAACTTAGCTGCAACAGCAGAGGATTGGTGCTGACTATTTTTATAACAAACTACCCTGATTATGGAGATGATCCCATGACTCAACGAATCCCACGTCGAGTTTCCTACAGTCCTGAGGTAGTTATTATGGCTGAAAGTGTTATTATACGATGCACTGACATCCAACATTCTTGTAACTATTCATGAAATGATAATATTCGGTGATTTAGTCTTGTATGGGTGGATAAGCTGACTGTACTTATCCAGCAGTTCCCCAGAGCGTGTCTTGCGGACGTCGTTTATACTTGCGCGGGGAAGAAGAGTCATTAGAAGCTTTAATGGATATATTGTCAAAGGCAGCTGTGATGTCGTTAATCACCGCCCCAGAGTAGCATTAGTTTCGTCGCCAATGGGGTATTCTCCCGCAGAATTCAACCACCTTTTGGGAAATCATATGTTATAGGACGTTATAGCTCATCCCTTCACTCAAAAATGTCAAAACAAAGTAATTGGTGGAGTAAATGGTAGGCATGGCACCTTCTTTCACTGCATTGCAACCCGCACCGGAGGTATCTCTGCATCTGTTGGCAATATCAGTGTCGTTGATCTTGTTTTTACCGATGATGCAGTATCCTTGCAATGTCACTAGAGGTTCTGGTGTTGGCTCTTGAGGCACTGCACGAGAGGGCGAAGCTTTTGGGGATCTAGGTTTCATGGACCAAGACTAAGGTACAGTTGTTCAGAAGCTTACTAGATGAAACAGTATAGTCTGTTCATGCGTGTGCCGAAGACATTGATATCTGCATGGGAAAAATTCATGCATCTTGATATCGTAGTGCAGAACAATGGTGGGTTTCCTCAAGAAGTTTTGCGACGGATTGGCTTGACCCTCGGTCTTACGGACTCGCTCAGCACGACTATATGGCATTATCAATACCTGTGCAGGACAAAGATCAGGATCTTCCAATTCGCTTGTGCCCCTCTATGGGTGTGAGACATGGGCAGTGAATAGTGAATTTGAAGAGGCGGACTGATGCCTTTGGTGATAAGTAGCTACGCAGAAACATGGGATATTTCTACAATGAATTCAAACCGGCAATCACTTTGTGAGACTGATTCGAAACCTATTACCTGCGTAGTCCGTGAACGCTACTCTGTCTATATGGACATGTGGCACGCTACAGAAGCCGACCCTGCTCACTGAATTGTTTCTGTAATAGATAATCCTTAGTGGAGGAGGAGTTTATGGAGAGGAGGATTTCGTGGCGAGGAGAGATTCGTAGATTGAGCAAGTTATTACATCATGGCATGAGGTACTTAGGATGGGAAGGAGGTCTGCATGGAGACTTTCCTGGAGGAACCTTCGGGTTTGGTGTCTTAGGGTGGGCGAGGGGACGTGCCATCCGGCGTATGCCCCTATTGATGGATTGATTGATCATTATCAAGTCTCTCATCTCTCCCCTAATGCTGGTAGATTAATTATTGGCGAGGACTGTAGTGCAGGGTGATGGTTCCGGAATATTAAAAGATTAGCCAATGTTAACGTGAATGAATTCCTGCATGGTGTCAGCAGTGTGGGTTAGCTCGATAATCTCCTCTTGGTCTACCTACAGAGAAAACACGTCGCTCGACGAGAGAGAGAGAGAGAGAGAGAGAGAGAGAGAGAGAGAGAGAGAGAGAGAGAGAGAGAGAGAGAGAGATTGTGTATAATTATGTACAGCTGTGTGTGTGTGTGTGTGTGTGTGTGTGTGTGTGTGTGTGTGTGTGTGTGTGTGTAATTCACCACGGCCTGATCACGTGTTGGACTCGTAATCGCCAGCAGGTACCCTCCCGACATGAGCAAGTGCTCTTTATCGTCGATCTATGGGCACTGCCAGGACCTCACACACCACATACCCCATCCCCCTTGCTCAATGGGGGACAGTAACCACTCCTAGTCAACGGAAAGAATCCGGCCTGAGCGGGCTGGAACCGCCGCACTGTCGGGCCGTGAAGCCTGGCAGCGCAGAGCTCTAACCAGTTGCGCCACGGAGTGTGTGTATGTGTGTGTGTGTGTGTGTGTGTGTGTGTGTGTGTGTGTGTGTGTGTGTTTCACCGCGGCCTGATCAGGAGCTGGGATCGTCATCGCCGGCAGGTACCCTCTCGATTAGAGCAAGGCTCATAATAGTCGCTTCCTGGGTACTGCTGAAACCTTCACACACCACACACCCCATCCCCCTTGCTGCTTGCTGAAGGGGGGGCAGTAACCACTCCTTGTCAGTGGAAAAATCCCGGCTTGAGCGGGGCTCTAGCTTCCGTCTGCCAGGCCGCGAAGCCAGCAGCGCAGAGCTTTAACCACTAAACTACCGGAGCGATGCGTGTGTGTGTGTGTGTGTGTGTGTGTGTGTGTGTGTGTGTGTGTGTGTGTGTGTGTGTGTGTGTGTGTGTGTACCATCACCAATATTTTCGCCTTTGGTGGAGCGTTTTACATCAACAGGGAAGAAGAGCAATCCATTATTGGGTATTGTTCACTCATGATGGTCAATTTGGCAAGTGCAGTTGTTGTGCCAAATAGGAAACTCTGTTATTGTGTGTGTGTGTGTGTGTGTGTGTGTGTGTGTGTGTGTGTGTGTGTGTGTGTGTGTGTGTCATTCGCAGTCGGCATGCTGGGAAGAATTCATGAAATTCTAATATTTGGTGGTCTTGAACTGCTGGATAATCCTACGATACTTATCCGACAATTCCTCGGAGCGGTCTTGCAGACGTCATTAGTACCTGCGTGAAGTACAAAATGAGAGTCATTAAAGGCCTCAGCGGAGACCTCGTCAAGAGCAGCTGTGACGTCATCAACTCCAGCTCCAGGGTAACAGTCGTTGCGCCTTCGTCGGGGGACTCTTCCACAAAATTCAACCACCTGGTGACAAATCATATAGTTCCCAACCAAGAATGTGCTCTGCTGCTCCGCCTCCTCTTTCAATATGGCTAATATGTTGAATCAATGAGTCGGAAAAATCGTACGGCGGTCGGGTCTGGCGCCTCCCTTTATTGTAGAGAAGCCCGTACTATCAGGAGTACTTCTGCCACACCCGTGTGACGAGACACCTTCGGTCGCTGGCGAGGCTTGGAGTGCAGAGGTGGTGGATGAAAATGCATTAGTGGACGATTCGCTAATGTTCACCTTGATAAATTCCTGAAAAACCTGAATAGAGCGTGCTAGTTCGGTAATCTCCTGCCAGCTGCCAGCTTCAAGTCGTGCTTCTGGAATCTTGTTCCCATGTACTGTTTCAGTAGGCACAGCCTGCAGACGGAAGAACGACCTGTAGAGAAATGGGAGGGTATACTATTGGAATATGATGAACACTTTTTCAAGGCCATTGGTACTGTGTCTAGGGAAGAATAAAGGATATGAGAGGTCAGTTCTTAGGGTGGAGCCAGGTGATGAGGTGGCTTAACAGGTGTGATGGGGCGGGGCCGCGGTAGAGTGAGGCAAGCAGTGACCCTGAGGTGAGCTAAGGGTGCGGGAAATACTCGGCTGTTTGTGTGTCAAACTGAGAGTGAGAGGACAGAGGAAGTGAGGTAGGCAGGGCATGCTGAGCTTCCCAGGAAATGCTACCAGGTGTGCAGGAGTGGCAATGTTGTCACTTCAGATGGGGAAATATTTAATAACTAGCACGGGAAGTGTTTAACACTGGTGTTGTGTCTATGTGTGCTTTATTTACTTAGAACTACGTCTAGAGGTAATAATCTTAAGGCAAAAACTTATCCATTCTGCGAAGTACATTCAATTCAGGGTCACGAATCACAGCACACTTGCACTCAGAACAGCACAGCATTCACTTTGGCAAACAGCACAGGACGGTAGACGTAAGTAGGAAGACACCTACCGAACGGGCGTAAGTTACTCCCGGTGAGGATATATGAAAAGCGAAGAGGGTGCTGAAGCCCTTCAAAGACCCTTCCTATGTCCTCCCTAACCGTTTCCCTTTTGTCTCATCAACACCAGAGAGTAGTTCAGCATGCTCTCTAAAGATAGATCCTCTCCTACACCACACTACATTCACACAACATACACACCTTTTCCCAAAATTTAAAATTCAAAATGGCACATAAACGAACTGCCTCGGAGTCCCCGCCTGGGGGATACCATAAATTCCCCCAGAGAGGATTCCCCTTCTGGCTGCCGACTTGAGAGGTGTCCTGATAACTCCTCAAATCGCCTCCTTATAAATTTCTATAACATTCGCGGTCTTAGTTCTAATTTCCATTCTGTGGAACACCATCTCCCCTCCTCTAAACCTCACCTTCTCTTCCTCACCAAAACACAGGTGTCTGAGGCTACTGACAGCAATCTCTACTCTGTTCCCTCCTACTATCTTTATCCTAAATTTCAATCCAAAGCTGGATGTTGCGTCTACGTGCGCAACGACATCACTTGCTCTCGTGCCCACGACCTTAACTCTTCTGAATTTTCCACCATCTGGCTAAGACTTCATTGTCATTCTATTACTAAATACATCTGTGCTGTTTATCTCTCACCTAAGTCTACTAACTTTGTACAATTCTTTGACTACTTGAACTCTAAAGTGGAGCACATCTTGACCCACTCTCCCTTCGCTGAAATCTCCATGTTGGGATATTTCAATGTTCACCACCAGGTTTGGCTTTCATCCTCTTTCACTGACCAGCCTGGTGAACAAGCCTTTAACTTTGCTCTCCTCAACGACCTAGAGCAGTTGGTTCAGCACCCTACACGTATTCCCGACCATCTTGGACACCGGCCCAACATACTAGACCTCTTCCTTACCTCTAACCCTTCTGCTTACTCTGTCAAACTGTTCTCTCCGTTGGGCTCCTCCGATCACAACCTTATTTCTGTATCGTGTCCTATTGCTCCTGTAAATCATCTGGACCCACCGAAGAGGCGATGTTTCTGGCATTTTGCTTCAGCTCGGTGGAACGACCTGAGGATGCACTTTTCCGATTTCCCGTGGAATGACTACTGCTTCCAGGAGAGAGACCCCTCTGTGTGTGCCCAGCGCATCACAGAGGTGATTGTCTCTGGAACGGACGCATACATTCCACGTTCTTTCTCTTCTCCTCATGCTAAAAAGCCTTGGTTTAATCATGCTTGTTCTCGTGCTGTCAAAGATAGAGAAGCAGCTCACAAAAGGTACCAGAGCCTTCGCACTCCTGCTAACCATGATATTTATATTTCTGTCCGGAACCGTGCCAAATCTATTCTTCAACTTACCAAAAGCTCTTTCATAAATAGAAAATGCCAAAACCTTGCTTTTTCTAATTCTTCCCGTGACTTCTGGCACCTAGCCAAAAATATCTCCTCCAATTTCACTTCTTTCTCTTTCCCTCCTCTCCCTAACCCTGACAGCAGCACCGCCGTCTCATCTATCTCTTCGCTCAAACTTTCTGTGAGAACTCCACCCTGGACGATTCTGGGCATATTCTTCCTACTCATCCCCCCTCTGACTCCTTTATGCCTGTTATTAAGATTCTTCCTAATGAAGTTTTCTATGCCCTCTCTGGCCTCAACTCTCAGAAGGCTTATGGACCTGATGGAGTGCCTCCTATTGTCCATAAAAACTGTGCTTCCGTGCTGACACCCTGCCTGGTCAAACTCTTTCGTCTCTGCCTATCAACATCTACCTTTCCTTCCTGCTGGAAGTACGCCTTCGTACAGCCTGTTCCTAAGAAGGGTGACCGTTCCAATCCCTCAAACTACCACCCTATATATAGCTTTACTTTCCTGTTTATCTAAAGCTTTTGAATCAATCCTTAGCCGGATGATTCAAAAGCACCTTTCCACTTCTAACCTTCTATCTGATCGCCAGTATGGGTTCCGCAAGGGGCGTTCTACTGGCGATCTTCTTGCTCTCTTAACTGACTCTTTGTCATCCTCTCTTAGCCATTTCATTGAAACTTTCTCTGTTGTGCTAGACATATCGAAAGCCTTCGATAGAGTCTGGCACAAGTATTTGCTTTCTAAACTGCTCTCTATCGGATTCTATCCCTCTCTCTGTTCCTTTATCTCCAGTTTCCTTTTCGGCCGTTCTATCTCTGCGGTGGTAGACGGTCACTGTTCTTCCCCTAAACCTATTTACAGTGGTATTCTACAGGGCTCTGTTCTATCACCCACTCTCTTCCTGTTATTCATCAATGAACTTATTTCCATAACAAATTGTCTTGTCCACTCATACGCCGACGACTCCATTCTGCATTACTCAACTTCTTTCAATAGAAGACCATCCCAACAGGAAGTACATGATTCCAGACTGGAGGCTGCAGAACGCTTAACCTCAGACCTTGCTATCATTTCCGATTGGGGTAGAAGGAACCTCGTGTCCTTCAATGCCTCAAAAACTCAATTTCTGCACCTATCAACTTGACACAATCTTTCAAACACCTATCCCCTATTCTTCGACAACACTCAGCTGTCACCTTCTTCAACACTAAATATCCTCGGTCTATCCTTTACTCAAAATCTTAACTGGAAACTTCACATCTCCTCCCTCACTAAATCAGCTTCCTCGAAGTTGGGCGTTCTGTATCGTCTCCGCCAGTTCTTCTCCCCCGCACAGTTGCTATTCATATACAGGGGCCTTGTCCGCCCTCGTATGAAGTATGCATCTCGCGTGTGGGGGGGCTCCACTCACACATCTCTATTGGACAGAGTGGAGTCTAAGGCTCTTCGCCTCATCATCTCTCATCCTCTTACTAATAGTCTTCTACCTCTTAAATTTCGTCGCGATGTTGCCTCTTTCTATATTCTATCGATATTTTTCACGCTGACTGCTCTTCTGAACTTGCTAACTGCATGCCTCCCCCCCTCCCGCGGCCTTGCCTCACACGACTTTCTAATCAAGCTAATCCCTATACTGTCCAAACCCCTTATGCAAGAGTTAATCAGCATCTTCACTCTTTCATCCCTCACGCTGGTAAACTGTGGAACAATCTTCTTTCATCTGTATTTCCTCCTGCCTAGGACCTGAACTCTTTCAAGAGGAGGGTATCTGGACACCACTCCTCCCGAAATTTACCTCTCTTTTTGGCCACTCTTCTGTACTCTATTCAGGAGCAGTAAGTAGCGGGATTTTTATTTTCATTATTGTTATCTTTTTTCTGTAAAAAAAAAAAAAAAAAGCTCAGCACATAGCACTCAACACAGCACACAAGATACAGCACAGCAAACAGCACAGTACCTATCACTCAGCATACAGCACAGTACACATCACTCAGCACAGCATACAGCACAGGACACGGCACAGCACACGGCGCATCACAGCACCCTCACCCACTCACCCAGCAGGAAAGGAACACTTTGCAACAGGTGACGTGTACGGAACACGCATTGAACAGATGAGCGTCTTAATCCAGGTGAATCGTAGCAAGAAGCTAATGAAATCGCTTCACACGAGACAGATTGTGGTTGTACTTCACACCTAGGCTCTAATTCGATAATTGGAGACAAAGATGTGGCAGCATAACGGACAAGGAAATGCAAAAAGCAGCCAGCGCCCGAATGATCTTGAAAAAATGGAACCACTATAGGCGCTCAGTCCTTAACCCTATAAGTGAAGCGACATGAATCGATCACCAATGTTGTACTTCTGCCTTAGATAACAAAAAATGAATGCGGTGGTGGCCGAGTTTGTTGAAACAAATTAATCAATCGTGTTGTACTGAACCATTGAAAATGAGAACTAATTCCATTCTTGATCAACAACGTTGGTGAAAAATAATTTGATTAAGTTTGAATATATTTGTGTACACTGTACACTTAAATAGATAAATATGAAACCTCACAAAGTCAAAATAAGTGACCTCACTTGTTTCTCGTTGTAAAAATATGCTAGGTGAAGTAATATGATACCCGCTAAATGGCATGCGCTTCTGCCAGACGTACAGAAACTTGATTATGTTACTTGGCGCGGCGATTTCGACTGTGATTTGCTTATGCGATGAACATGCCTGTACACAGACGTGTTGTTATCGATTGCAAGTCCTCTTCATGGAAGAAACTCGACAGAAACCCATAGATGAATGATGTGAACAGCTGGGTGATATTTCCATCCTTGAAAACACAGCCATGGAGATAAAAGTTATGGGAAACAATACGTAAAAGAAGAGACGCGCACCCTCGACGGAACAGAGCCATATAGGAGAGTTTGGCCAACTTCATTACAGGCGCCTTGTTGTTAGCAAAAGAGCCGCGCGAAATTCAAATTGATGCTGATACAGGAGTTTTTTTTTTTTTTTTTTTTTAATTTAAGCGATCTAGATATTATCAATATCTCGAGGCATAGACTCCGTCCTTGACGGGTGTCGGGAGGGCTTTGGCGCAACAGCTCCAGAGATAGGCGGGGAACGCTCGCGCTCTCTCTACCATCCTCGCCCCCCCCCACACACATACCACACATTATATATATATATATATATATATATATATATATATATATATATATATATATATATATATATATATATATATATATATATATATATATATATTACACACACACACACACACACACACACACACACACACACACACACACACTTACCAGAAATTAATCTTAGCACCCTGCATATCCCGACGCTCTAACGCTAAGGTTATTATTTCGGCTAATCAACCTTATAGGTTTTCAATATGGTAAAATAATCCCCATCTGGCAACGCCAGTTCCTTGTGTGTCAAATATTTTGATAGTCGGTTAGTAACGAACACCCAGTGCTTTAACCCTATACGTTCCGACCCCTTGAGATTTTTCGCGCTCGTATAGCCAGCATCGTATTGATTTTTCTGAACAACAATAACGCTCGTGAACACTAAGTACTGGAACCTAATCAATGGTGTAAAGCAATAGTGAATAATGAGTGAAAAGAAACTCTCAAGAAATAAAATCCTTTTCTCCCTCTTCCTCCTATTCTTCCTTCTTTTCTTCTTCTTCCTCCTCTTCCTATTCTTCCTTCTTTTCTTCTTCTTCTTCCTCTTCTTCCTTCTTTTCTTCCTCCTCTTCTTTCTCCTTTTCTTCTTCCTCCTCTTCCTCTTCTTTCTCCTTTTATTCTTCCTCTTCCTCTTCTTCCTCCTCTTCCTCCTTTTCCTTTTCTCCTTCTTCTCGCCTCTTTTCTTCCTCTTCCTTTTCTTCTGCCTCTTCCTCTTCTTCCTCTTCCTTCCTTCTTCCTCTTCTTCTTCATCTTCCTCCTCTTCCTGTTCTTCCTCCTCCTCCTCTTCTTCCTCTATTTCCTCCTCTTCTTCCTCTTACTCTTCTTCCTGCTCTTCCTCCTTTCCTTCCTCCTCTTCTTCCTCCTTCTCCTCTTCTTCCTCCTCTTCCTCTTCTTTCTCCTTTTCCCTCTTCCTCTTTTCCTCCTCCTCGTCCTCTTCTTCTTTTTCCTTTTCCTCTTCCTCTGCTTCCTACTTTTCCTCCTCTTCCTAGCTTCTCGTCCTACTCTTCTTCCTCATTCTTCCTCTCACTCTTCCTTTTCTTCTTCCTTCTCATCTTCTTCTTCCTTTTCTTGATTTTGCTCTTCTTCTTCCTCCTCTTCCTCTTTCTCTTCTTCCTCCTCTCCCACCTCTTCCTCTATTTCCTCCTCTTCTTCCTCTTCCTCTTCTTCATCTTCTTCCTCCTTTTCCTCTTCTTCCTACTCTTCCTAGTCTTCCTCTTCTTCCTTCTTCCTCTTCTTCCTCCTTATTGTACCCTTCCCTCTTTTCCTCGTCATCTTGCTGTTCTTCGTCCTCTGCTTCTATACTTTTCCACATCTACCTAGCTTCGCGTCAGCTTCTTCTTCCTCTTCTAGCTTCTTCCTCCTTTCCTCCCTACCTCTTCTTCTTCCTCTTCCTTTTCTTCTTCCTCTTTTCCTCCTCTTCTGCATCTTCCTCTCCTTCCTCTTCTTCCTCCTCTCTCCTCTTCCTCTATTTCCTCCTCTTCTTCCTCTTCCTCTTCATCCTCTTCTTCCTCCTTTTTGGTGATGATGGTGATGGTGGTGATGATGATGGTGGTGATGATGGTGATGATGGTGATGATGGTGGTGATGATGATGGTGGTGATGATGATGGTGATGATGTTGTTGATGATGATGTTGGTGATGATGATGGTGGTGATGATGGTGGTGGTGATGATGGTGGTGATGATGGTGGTGATGATGATGGTGGTGATGATGATGGTGGTGATGGTGATGGTGGTGATGATGATGGTGGTGATGGTGATGATGGTGATGGTGGTGATGATGATGGTGGTGATGATGATGGTGATGATGGTGATGATGATGGTGATGATGGTGGTGATGATGATGGTGGTGATGATGATGGTGATGATGATGGTGATGATGGTGATGGTGGTGATGATTATGGTCTACGTTTATCAGTAGGTCTGTTTTTCTTTTAAACTTGGTAATAAAAAAAAAAATGATCGTTTTGACAAAAATCCTCAGGGGGGGGGGGCAATTGTGGCCCGGGTCGGAACTTGTAGGGTGAAGTATGTGGTACCCCGCGCTACCCTCCCTTGCTGTCGCGAATATTGCTTTATTGTTTCTTGCTTCTAATTCAGCGGTTCTTAACCTGGGGGTCGTGATCTCCTGGGAACGAGGTAAGTTGTTTTGAGGAATATTGGATTTTATTCGTATGGTGTAAGGTTTTCTGCATGTTATACCGTATCTAAGACTTCTGTAATAAATTGTAAGTGGAAAGAGTTTTACAATCTGTAATAACTTGCTAATAAACCAATGAAGTATTCAAGAGAAATACATTATAATTTTACTGTGTACACTAGCATATAATTTCGCATTTAGTTAAACGAGGCTATTATTTTGCATTTGGGAATACAATTTTATTATTTTGCATTTATGAACACTAGGCAATTATTTAGCAGTTAGGAATAATATGCTATTATTTTAAATTCATGAAGACTAGGCTATTATTTTGCATTTAGGAATACCAAGCAATCATTTTGCATTTACGAATACAAAGCTATTATTTTGCATTTAGGAGACTAGGCTATTATTTTGCATTTAGGAAACTAGTAGGCTATTATGCATTTAGGAATACTAAACTATTATTTTGCATTTAGGAATACTAAGCTATTATTTTGCATTTAGGAATCTAGGCTATTATTTTGCATTTAGGAATACTAAGCTATTATTTTGCATTTAGGAATCTAGGCTATTATTTTGCATTTAGGAAACTAGGCTATTTGCATTTACGAATACTAAACTATTATTTTGCATTTAAGAATACTAAGCGATTCGCAATTATAAAACTAGGCTATTATTTTGCAGTAACTTTTTTTTCTTGAGAAATAATTCTCTCTCTCTCTCTCTCTCTCTCTCTCTCTCTCTCTCTCTCTCTCCACTTCAGGAATTCCACCTACAACACTCGTTTCCTCACATCCTTAAAAAAAATACCACCATCTCTCTTATAAATTCTTCGTGGAATAATCTTACAGATAGCTATTCAGAACTGGTGTCTAATATAAGTAACAGGGAACATGAAAAGGGATAAGAGGTAAGGATAATAAGTGAAAAATAAAAAGTATTATATAAATGCACTCACCGCAAAAGAAATCGGTCCTGAGATGCATTATGCTAATATTTTTTTAGTATGACTACTCTCTCTCTCTCTCTCTCTCTCTCTCTCTCTCTCTCTCTCTCTCTCTCTCTCTCTCTCTCAAGCAAGAGTGGCTTTAACAAGCAGAAACTGAGCGGGCAGAAGAGATGTTAGCGGTGCTTAAGTTTTTTGTATATCCATACTATATGGGCCTCTTTCACAGTCGTTTTCTTTGTTTTGATCGTTACCAATGGCGCCGTGCGACGCTTTAGTTTTCCACGTGAAACTGGCCGATGGGGTAGTGGCGGCTGCAGAGGAAGCGAGAGGTCTTTAGGCTGCGTTAACACCAAGCGAGTCGCGACGCGTCGCGTCGCGTCGCGTCATGACGATTCGTGACGCATCATGAATCGCCACCCCAGTTATAACACTGATTTGTATGTTTTTTTTGAAAGAAACCGTTTACAACGGATGCGTCGAGTCACGTCACGTCGCGTCGCGTCGAGTCACATATAGGGCTGGACCTATTTTTGACGTCAGTCACAGCGAGTCTGCTGTGGTGTGTTCAAGCATACTGGTGGAACTCCTAATCAACTTAGTTCAAGAGCCCCCTTCTATATATGATTCCAGTGACCCTAACCACCGGGATCGTGATGTCCTCGCTGCTTTATGGAAAGAAGTTTTCAGTTTTACGTATCATCCTGAAGCATGCACACCATTCACTCAACCATTCATACATAATTATGTACATACAATGCACACAGTGTTAAGACTGGAGCCTATCACAAAGCTATGTTAGTAGGACAAGGGACAAGGGGGAGTGGATATATTCATATACTTAATATGTATATTTTCAATATTTGTAAATAACAATGTACACCATTCATATAGCATCCGTTACGTTCAATCATACTCAAGCATACGCCAAGAAGTTATACCCGTCACCAAAAACATGAAGTAAATCATAACTCGCTGATCCCTTCTGGGAGGAAAGCGGCTCACCCAGACACACAAACATCAACTTATGTATGATAGAAAAAAAAAACAAAAAAGAAAACAAAAGAAGAAAAACAACATTAAGAAAAAACTAAAAAGAAAAGAAAAAGAAAAGGATTTGAAAAACGGCAATAGAAAATAAAAGAAAAAGAGTAAAAGACCAATGGAAAACAAAATAAATAAGATAAATTAATATAAAAAAAATGAAAACATGCGTCCAATCTCCATGAAATCAAATGGGTCATTGAGTACTGACTTGACTCAGGTTGACGCAGTCGGTGTAAACGGAGTTGCGTCAATATGAATCGCCTCAAATGACTTGACGTGACTCGACTCGACGCGACTCGCTTGGTGTAAACGCAGCCTAAGTTAGAGTGTGTGGTAAGGTGCGGGGCTAGCCTAACCCCGCAGCCGCCACTACCCCATCGGCCAGTTTTAAGTGGAAATTCTATAGCGGCGATCGCCATCATTGGTTACGATCAAAACAAACAAAACGACTGTGAAAGCGGCCCATAGACTCCGTGGTATATCTTATTGATACTAAAATGAACTGAAATGAAAATGTGACTTCATGGGTCCATGCGCATTACCAGTGGGGGGCTACATGCAAATTTTGGTGAGGCTAGCTAAAAAAATTAAAGTCAGGACGCTTTTTTTTATTTATTTATTAATTATTATTTTTTTGAGAGTTTGCCCGACACCCGTCAAGGATACGGAGTCTATGCTCGAGGAAATACTTTTGGTAACAACATCGCCGCTGTGATGTTCAAACTCTCCTATTCTATGGCTCTGGTAGCAACTGTTACCCCCAAGCTACAACAACAATTGAGTACAAACCTTATATAGTTACATCGAATGCATTCCTATTTCAGGTAACTATAATCTTTCATGCTTTATAATTATATGCAATGCAAAATGGTGGCAGATTCATGTCGAAAATGAAGTCCATTATATTACGATGTAACGGAATCATTTACCCTCAGTCTGTCTATCCATCCATATATCACTGTTGCAACTGAATAGAAGAAACAAAACTGAAATTCGGGAAGTTGTATAACTGTCTTTACGTGACTCGATTCGAACTCTTGAATGAAACGAGCGCGAACCCTTGCACTAGTTCTGTTTGTGTCTCGATGAATGTACCATTTGAAGATGACTACCAAAAGTAGGCTTAAACCCATTCAGTCAATGACTAGTGTTTCCTTCACATTTCATCTTGGAAGCCTAGTCTCACATACAAAATATAACACTGAAACGGTCAAATATAGCGTTTCGGATATTATATACGTTTATAGAAAAAAAATGTCACCTTTCTTGGAAATAACGGAACTCGGAACTTCATTCCGTGTCCTCTGACTCCTCTCCTTGAGTCCTTGCTTGGCTCCGCAGTGGTTGCTTGGCGCGTGAAAGTGGTGTCCCGAGTGATGCGCGTGATTTCCATTTTTCTCGTGTATTCGTGCGTTTTGTGATGACGAACCCGTGGCAGGAGCGATAATCAAGTCAGGCTAAGGTGGAGGAGCTCAAATAAGTGGTGAGTGACTGATTGGTGTACATGTACGTGATGTGTTGGCGGTTGTTAAGGTGCTGGTCGTGATAATTTTTCCAATCTATTCCTCCATCTCCTCATATTCCTGCCTTAACAGCTGATACCTTCTCCCCTTTTCTTCTTGTCCTCGTCCTTCTCATTCGTATCCTCCTCAGACTCCATCTTTTCTCAATCTTTTCCCTCCTTTCTCGTCTTCTTTCTTCGGTTATTCCTACATTCACTGCCTAATCATTATTTTATCATATACCTCTTCCTCCTCATCTTCCTACTTATACTTCTTCACTAACCTCATCCTTTCCCCAGTTTTCATTCACTAATTCACTTCCTTATCATATTTTTTCAACCGCCTCCGTCTCCTCACTCATCTTCCCTTAAATCTCTCTCTCTCTCTCTCTCTCTCTCTCTCTCTCTCTCTCTCTCTCTGTAGGTGAAAAAGGTTAAGATTTGCTGGTCAATCTAACTTCTAACTTCTCCCCCATCTGCTCCCCTCTCATTCCATCCCTTTGTGGCCCCCTCCCTTCTATAGTATGTTTCATTTCATCTGTCCATCAACAAAGCGGGAATTTTGATGGATGTGGCACTTGTACATTTCTAGTTCGTGAATACGTGAAAATCAGCTGTTGTGATTGATATTCAAGCTGATGTTTATGTATACAAAAGAACCCTCAACCCTTATAAATCCCAAACATGCCCATTTGCATCGATATATATATATATATATATATATATATATATATATATATATATATATATATATATATATATATATATATATATATATATATAAAATCTACCATACGAGCACACGAAAAGACAGTATATAGTCAGATTATACACAAACGATCTATGGCCTTTCAAATGCCTATATATAATTCATCTCATTAGAAAACATCTGGCTCTGTAAGTGCAAATAAAGGGTATTTTAATAATTTACTGGATGTAAATAACGATTAATATTCGAAATAACATGAAATAGGAAATAATAATTGTTGAATGTGAATCTATAGGCTATTTCGAACATTACCCATGTTATTTACATGCAACAAATTATCAACATTCTTTATAGCTAGATGTCATTTTGTGTGCCAGCAATGAGACGAATTATTGGTATTTGAAACACTTATTTCTGATATAATAGAGCTCAGTGATTTGAGAGGCAATAAATCGTTGAGTATTATCTGACTATACTGTTTGATACAAGCTTGTCTTTCGTGTGCTTGTACGGTATATTATTGATGCAAATCGGTATGTTTGCGGCTTTTATAAAACGGTTTGAGGGTTCTCTGTATGCACAAAAAGTCAAATATATCACTGAAAATAAAAAGTTGATCTTCACGTAATCACAAACTAACAATGCGCAGGTGCCATATCAGTTATACGTTCACGAGTGGGCAGATGGAATGAAACAGATTATAGTTGACTTGTATTTCGATCCTCCCACCACACCCCACCTGCTTCCCTACCCATATCGTTCCCTCCATCGGTTCCTCCTTCGCCACCACCAACCCGTTCCCTCACAGCCTATCCCTCGTCGCCACCTACCACCTACTCCTCCACCCATTTCATTTTTTTTTTTTCGCTTTCCTCCCTCACTTTCGACCCGTTGCACCCTCTCCTCTCACCCTCCCTTTTTCCCCTACCTGTAAAACCTTTACAAGTCCCTTATCCCTCCCGCTCTCCACAGACATTATTACTATCGCTGCTATAACCAATATTATTTTTATCAGTGTAACTATTGTGGTTAATAATATCTTTTTCATGATGTATTTGCTTTTGCTGCCGTCTTTGCCTAGACTACTACTACTACTGCTACTGCTACTATTACTACCAGTACTACTACTACTGCTACTATTTCTACTACCACTACTACTACTCACATTACATTCACATATTTAGGAGCAGCGAGTAACGGGCTTTTTTTTATTATTGTTTTTTTTTTTGTGCCCCTGAGCTGTCTCCTTTGCTGTAAAAAAAAAAAAAAAAAACACTATCAGAGGTGTGGAGTCGGATATAAGATTCCTTCTCCGACTTTAGGAAATTTTAAGGTTGTGACTCCGACTCTACCCCCTCCTCCTCCCCCTCTTCTGCGGTACTGTGATAGGTAAATCAAACCCAGTAACACTACACCACATGCCACACCCCGTCACACCACATCACTCTTGACACCCAGTCACACCACACCACACCACACCACACGTCACACCACACCACACCACACCACACGTCACACCACACCACACCACACCACACGTCACACCCAGCCACACCACACCACACATCACACCCAGCCACGCCACACCACACGTCACACCCAGCCACGCCACACCACACGTCACACCCAGCCACGCCACACCTCACGTTACACTCAGCCACGCCACACCACACGTCACACCCAGCCACGCCACACCAAACGTCACACCCAGTCACGCCACACCTCACGTTACACTCAGCTACGCCACGCCACACCACACCGCACTGACACTCAGCTGCACCACCCCCACACTCAGCCACACCACACACCACATCCGACCACACCACATCACCTATCACACTCACATCACACACCACACTCACATCACACACCACATCCAGCTATACTACACCACACATCACACTCAGCTACGCCACACAACACACAGCCACACCAAACCACTTACCACACCTAGCCACACCACACCACACCACACATCACACTCAGCTACACCACACCACACCCAGCCACCCCACACCACAGCTCACACCCATCTACACCACACCACTCAGCCACACCACAAACCACAGCCAGCCACTTATCTCCTAGCCACTCTGCCCCACATCATACCCAGCCACACCGTACATATTACAACAAGCCACACCATGTCAAACATCACACCCAACTACACCATACACCACATCACACCATGGCACGTATCATCTTGCGACACATCATAATCAACCACACTACATCACACAGTCCCCAGACAAAATAACAAATCACGCTTCATCACACAATACCACACATCATATCCAGTAACACACCACACCACACCCAGCCACACTAAACACCACATCACACCACACCACATATCACACCCACCCACACCACACCACACCATACCCAGCAACACCACACCACACATCAGACTCAGCCACACCACACCTTACACCACACACCATACCAAACCACACCACACATCACACCAAGCCACACCACAACACACACCACCCAGGCACAGCATGCAACATAACACCCATCCATGCCATGCCACACTGTATTATTATACATTAGCTACACTGGGTTCGTTCACACTACACTACGATTCACACTACGACCACAAATTCAACCTAACTTTTTGTTTAGCATGAAGTGGACATCCAAATCTCATAAAGGACAGGTTGTCCTTATAAGGACAGACCTGGCACCCCTATACTGAACTCTGAGCAGCCTATCACAGATTCAGTGCCGAGACGAGAGTGGAGACACGTGTATATTACAGGAATCAGACTCGCCCGGATCGGCACGCGTCGTTGGGTTATCACTAATTTCCAGATTAATAGTCCACATTTCCACGAAAAAAAAAAAAAAAAAATTCTAAGTCTTCCCTCAAGAGCTCCCAGAAAAGACTTACCTCTCACAAATTTGTAAAGTCGGAGTCGCAAATATTTTTACCGACTCCGACTCCGGCCAAAAGTACCCGACTGACTCAGACTCCACACCCCTGACTATTACTACTATAACTACTACTATCGGAATGTTTGGGATTTATAAAGACTGAGGGTTCTTTTGTATTCATAAACATCAGTTTAAATATCAATCACAACAGTTGATTTTCACGTATTCTTGGAGACGGCTCAAGGGCAACAAAAAGAGTGCAGAGAAAAAAAAAAAAGCCCGCTACTCACCGCTCCCATAATAAACAAAAGTAAAGAGTGGCCAAAAGAGAGGTTAATTTCGGGTGAAGAGGTGTCTTGATACACTCTTCTTGAAGGAGGTCAAGTCATAGGCAGGAGGAAATGTTGACGAAGGAAGGCTGTTCCAGAGTTTACCAGTGTAAGGGAAGATGCTGGTTAACTCTTGCATTAGGGGTTTGGACAACATCGGGATGAGCTAGAGTAGAAAGTCGAGTGCAGCGGGGCCTCGAGAGGGGGGAGGCATGCAGTTAGCAAGTTCAAAAGAGCAGTCAGCATGAAAATATCGATAGAATATAGAAAGAGAGGCAACATGGCGGCGGAGTTTAAGAGGTAGAAGACTGTCAGTATGAGGAGGGGAGTTGAACTAGAAATGCGCAGGTGCCACAGCCATCAAAATTCCCGCTTTGTTGGTGGACAGATGAAACGAAATAGACCTTTTTTTATACTACTACTACTACTACTACTACTACTACGACGACGACGACGACGACGACTACTACTTTTACTACTACTACTACTACTACTACTACTAGGGGAGGAGGTGGGAATATGGACCAGGTGGTAATATGAACCAGGCCATATTTCAGAAACTACGTGCTACTGTCAATTGGTAACTGACTTTAAACATGATATTAGTTCCCCATAGGCGTCCAAAGTGCTTCTTGAGTCACTCGCTTGAGGTTTCTTCGCTCTGAGGGGCAATTATTCAATTCTTGCTCAGTGAAACTTTTTTAGTTAAGATTCAAAGCCTCTTATTATCATTATGATGATGACCTACCAAAGCCTCCCTTCAGGGCGCAGATACAACAAATTGAACCACACAAAATACAAAAAGGTACTGGAGGAAAGCAAAGGCAACGAATAGTTAAGAAACTGGCCAGTCAAAGCTAAAAGGAGGAAAAATAAAATTACTGTTTCAAAAAGACATTCACACGACTTAAATGTAGAAATGTCTGCAGAAAGGACAATCTCATTTGGTAACTGATTCCATAAATTTGTCAACGACGGAAAAAAAAACATCGTGAGAATTGTGTCGTACAAAAATTCATAGGATTAAAAGCAAGATCGTTTTGACTAAGAGCAAACCTCGTGACCCAGGCAGGAGTAAAAGGATCAGGCAAAACATTGTGGAAGGGATGCCGATCATTCTTAAAAAAAGTTTAAATAAAATGCTAAGGCACCAACTTGGCGCCGATGATCAAGATCAAGAGCAAGTGCCGGAGAAATAAATTTAATTGAATTCATAGCTCTGTCAACTGACTTTAAATGGCAATTGGCAGCAGACATCCAAACAGGAGCACAATACTCAAAGTGGGGCAACATGAATGCATAAAAAGATTTAATTACATTTGAGTCACAAGCAAATATTTTGAAGCACTTATGAAGTAAGCCTGTCTTCTGTGCAATAGTGGAAGACATGAAACGGATGTGCTTCTCAAATGTCAGTTTAGAATCAAGAGTGACTCAGAACAAACGAATGCTAGAAACATCCTTTATCTGTTCACCAAATATATGCAAACAAGGATGAGGTGGATTCAAGGTACGGGATCTACTGATGGTAATGGAATGCGTTTTATAAACGTTTTATAACTGATAAAACTTCATGCCCCAAAGTTGACACTAAGCGGTGATCATTGCCAAGTCCCTATTCAGAGACGCAGCAACTTCACCTCTGTTGCTAGGAGAGTGAAAAGAGGAGTATAGAGTTCTATCAGCAGCATATGAAATAAGCTTATTTTCTAGGGTAATGCCCAAGTCAGAAATAAAAATGTTAAAAAATAAAGGTCCAAGGACACTACCCTGAGGAACACCAGAAACAACAGGCAAGGATAATAGTGTGATAGTAGATCAATAGATAATAGATAGGATAATAGATCAATAGATAGATCAACAACCACACACTGTAATCGATTAGTTAAAAATTCTTTAAAAATACTGAGAAGACTTCCACCAATACCAAGGAGTTGTAGTTTATAAATTAGAGCCCTATGATTCACAACATCAAAAGCAGAACTAAAATCAATAGCAACAACTCGAGACTCATGCCCACGATCCAAAGAAGACTGCAGGTCATGAGACAGAGTCAAGAGAGCGTCACATGTTCCCAAACCCTTACGGAATCCGAACTGAGAATCAGGTAACTGATTGAATTTATCACAGTATATGGAAAGCCGTTTAGCCAAAAGCCTCTCAAAGATCTTAGAGAGGATAGGAGTAATAGAAATTGGGCGGTACTCAGTAGGAAAAGTTGAAGCTGAGGCTCCCTTCGGGATGGGGGTGATGTTGGCCTTGCGCCAACAAGAAGGAAAACTACCAGACTTCAGCAGTAACCTAAATACTACAGCAAGTTTTGGTGCTAAGAACGTAGCAATCTTCTTAAAGAATAGAGGAAAAAACAATCTGGGTCCGTCCCACCATATATATCAAGATCTAGAAGGTACTTTTTCAATTCACTGGATCTAAATGCAACTGAGCTAAGTTTTGGAAAGGGGAAACAAGTCAAAGGTAGGGATAATTCATCATCACACTGTTTGTTAATAAAAATATCAGAAAGTAAATTAGCCTTTCTTAAAGGATCAAAGGACATTGAACCATCAGACTCGCGTAATGGAGGCATGCTAGAATCGACACCAAACAAGGAGGATTTAAGAGAAGCCCACCATTTGTGTGGTTGAGTAGTTCCTGCAAGAACCTCCTGTATATGAGAATTGTAAGCGGCTTTAGCTGCATTATAGATTCTCTGAGCATCAGCTTTAAGAGCAACATAATTATCCCATAGCAACTGGCATCGATTCTGTCTCCATAGGTGATAAGCAGCCTGCTTATCATCATAGGCCCGCTTACAGTCATCATTAAACCAGGCTTTATCTCTCATACGAGATTTGATTATCTTAGATGGAACTCTTCTGCGCAAAATATCAAATAGAAGAGTATTATTATTATTATTATTATTATTATTATTATTATTATTATTATTATTATTATTATTATTATTTATTTATTTATTTATTTATTTATTTATTTATTTATTTTTTTTTTTTTTACGTCTTGGCCTATTACGCCGGTAGGCTTCTTCCCGCTGGATCCTGATGGTCGGTCCAAGGCTTCTTCCCGGTGGGTCCTGATGGTCGGCCCAGCCCGTTCTGGCGCAGGCGAGCGTTTATAGTGGCGCCATCTTGTATTGGCTCATGCTGCCCTCCCGGAGCTCATCTTCAATCCTAGAATCTAGAGTCCGGGTTGATAGGTGGTAATGACATATGGGTAGTTTTAAGCCACTCGGAGGCGGCTGAAAAATCCCAGCTCGGTGGCACCGGTCGGGGATTGAACTCGCGTCCTGAACGCGGGGCCGTCTTGCTATCTGTTCAGCCACCGCCTACCCTATTATGAGCAGAGACTGGGTCATTGGATCGAAAAATAGTATGCCACTGAATATTATCAATTTCAGAACAAACATTGTCTCAATTGACTCGAGATTTAAGATAGACATGACAGGAAGTGGTGATACTAGGCACAGTGAAGTCTAAACAGATCTTACAGTGAATGGCATTATGGTCACAAGTACCTATGGGAGCAAGGACATAAGCCACTACAACACCAGGAATGTCAGTTCAAGCCAAATTCAGTTAGTTCCCAGAACTGTGTGTAGGTCCATGAATCAGCTGCTCACAACCGGACAGATTAGAGAAATCCAGAGCAGCAAGACCATTACTATTGGTCGGTGATGTCCATTCAAGTCTCCAACAAATATAAAAGATGCTTTGACATCAACTGACTGTGTTGAAGCCATAGCAGTTAAAAGGCAATCATACAAGTCATTATTAGCATCTGGATTCCTATATGCTGAAAATATAATGATTATTGTATTTGCTAGAGACTTTGACAAGCTGCATCTCATGGCAGTGATATACACATTTAGTTAAGTGTTGTGCATTGTAACTAGATCTAATATACAAACCCATGCCACGATCACGAGGAAAGGAATCCCGTTTAATTAGAACAGGTTTATTGAAATTAGGAATAAGAAGCTCTGAAATATCTTTAATGTAGTATCGGGGCAGGAAGGAGAAAAACTTACCCATACGCAAATAATAATCTGTGTTTGACTCGACGTCAAAAAACCGTGTTACACAATCATGCATGTCATTGTTAGAGGTATATTATCCAGTAAATGGAGAAAATGCAACATCCAGGTCAGGCACCAATTACTGAGAGGGGTTGGTTACATGTTTTTTTGGGAGAACAATGATTGTGAAGTGGCGGAGATGGCTTGATCACAAGAGATGAAAAAAAAAAAAACTTACTATAGTGGAATGAATAATAAAAGATAACTAATGTAAAAGAGAGAGAGAGAGAGAGAGAGAGAGAGAGAGAGAGAGAGAGAGAGAGAGAGAATCAGAATGAGAGAGAATGAAAATGAGGGAGAATGATTATACGAATAAGACTGACAATGAGAGAGATCGAATGAGAATGAGAGAGGGGTAGTGAGAATGAGAGAGAGAGAGAGAGAGAGAGAGAGAGAGAGAGAGAGAGAGAGAGAGAGAGAGAGAGAGAGAGAGAGAGAGAGAGAGAGAGAGAGAGAGAGAGAGAGAGAATGAGAATGAGAGAAAATGAGAATGAGAGAGAATGAGAGAGGGAATAAGAATAAGAATGAGAGAGAATAAAAATGAAAGAAAAAAATGAGAGAATGAGAATGAGAGAGAGAATGAGGGAGAAAGAGAATGAGAGAATGAAAATGAGGGGAAATGATAATGAGAATGAGAATGAGAGAGAATGATAAGGAGAGAGAGAGAGAGAGAGAGAGAGAGAGAGAGAGAGAGAGAGAGAGAGAGAGAGAGAGAGAGAGAGAGAGAGAGAGAGAATGAGAATGAGAGATAATGAGAAAGAGAATGATAGATAATAAGAATTAGAGAATGAGAATGAGAAAAAGAGAGAATGAGAATGAGAGAGGGAATGGGAATGACAGAATGAGAGAGAGGGAATAAGAATAAGAATGAGATAATGAGAGATCGAGAGAAAATGAGAATGAGTGAGAGAATGCAAATGAGGAACAATGAGATGAGGGAGAATGATAATGAGAATGAGTGAATGAGAATAAGAGAGGTAATGAGAATGAGGATGAGAGAGAGAATGAGTGAGAATGAGACTGAGAGAGAATGACAATGAGATTAAGAGAATGAGAATGAGAAAATGTGAGAGAAAGAATGTAAGAAAGAATGAGATGTTAGAGAAAGAAAGAATGAGAGAGAGAGAGAGAGAGAGAGAGAGAGAGAGAGAGAGAGAGAGAGAATGAGAGAGAGAATGAGAATGAGAGAAAGAAAGAGAAAAAGAGAGAATGCGAATGAGAGAGGGAATGAGAATGAGAGAGAAAGAATGAGAAAAAGAGAGAATGTGAATGAGAGAGGGAATGAGAATGAAAGAATGAGAATGAGAGAATGTGAGAGAAAGAATGAGATGTTAGAGAAAGAAAGAATGAGAGAGAGAGAGAGAGAGAGAGAGAGAGAGAGAGAGAGAGAGAGAGAGAGAGAGAGAGAGAGAGAGTATATGTTGTTAAAGGGGCGACTTGGTCCTATCAGTTGCACTTATTTCACATGTTTTGGAAAATACTAAGTGCTCATAGCATTCCTGATAACACCCAAAGACCTCTACATTCCAGCAGTTTGATCTCTTTGTGTGTAAAAGCCATGGAAAAGGAATTACAGATGATTTCCTTGAAATTACAACTAGGCAATCATTCGCATTCTTTTGTGTCGCTCTTTTTCTAGCCCAGTTTTCTCGCCTCTTCTGTAATGTTTCGCCACAAAAATCATTGTATCTTACCGAAGAAATGTTATACTGCCGTCCCTGCCTCTGTGGGTGTGACCTAAGGCAGAGTAAGCCGGCATGGACATAACATGTTGAGGTATGTGGATGTCGCGCGCTCAGCCAGTCGGGCAATGTTTTGGGTGGAATTGAGGGCCGCGGCGGGTAGAGGGCGGAGCCAAGCTTATTATTATTATTATTATTATTATTATTATTATTATTATTATTATTATTATTATCATCATCATCATTATTATTATTATTGTTATTATTATTATTATTATTATTATTACGATTTTTATCTTATAATTTTTTAAATTATATAACTACCATGATAATTATCATTATTATCATCCTTATTAACAGTTCTGTCATCAGCACCATCAACAAAATCGTCAAAGTTGTCTTGTAAGGTGCATCAAAGGGACACCTGCATAGCAAATCAGGCAAACTCTCAGGCGAGCGGAGAGTGGAGAGTTATTACCTGCCTGGAGAGAGAGAGAGAGAGAGAGAGAGAGAGAGAGAGAGAGAGAGAGAGAGAGAGAGAGAGAGAGAGAGAGAGAGATTTACATAGATCATAGATTTACGTAGAAAATCAGACCACACAGACCCCATGGTCCAGACTAGGTGGTCTGTCTTTAAACGTAAGTGATTCTACATTAATCAGAAGGCTCCAAAACGATGCATTTCAACTCTAGTTGATATTAAGTTGATGGAAGTGACGGTCGAGCTTGTTTTTAAAAGAGTCAATTGTGTTACACTAGACCACTGAAGGTGGGAGCTTATTCCATTCTCGCACTACAACGCTGGTGAAGAAAAAATTGGTGCAGTCTGAATTTACTTGTCTACATTTGAGTTTTATGCCATTGTTCCTCGTTCGCAAAGTGTCATCGATCATAAACAATTTTGTTCTGTCTACATTCGTGAAACCATTAAGTATTTTAAAACATTCGATCAGTTTTCCTCGGAGGCGACGTTTCTCAAGAGAGAACATGTTAAGGGTGGAAAGCCTTTCTTCGTAAGATTTGTTGCGCAAGGAAGGGATCATTTTTGTTGCCCGAAGCTGAACACCTTCTAATTTAGCAATGTCCTTTGCATGGTGAGGAGACCAAAACTGTACCGCATATTCCAAGTGGGGTCTGACTAAACTATTGTAGAGTGGAAGTATTACATATTTATTCTTGAATAAAAGTTTATTTTAATGAAGCCCAACATTCTGTTCGCTTTATTTGCTGCATCGATGCATTGCTGTGATAATTTGAGGTTTGACGCGATTTTGACCCCCAAGTCCTTAACGCATTGAACGCTTTTGAGTTTAACCCCGCGCATTTCGTAATCGAACTTCTTATTCCTTGTTCCAACTTGAAGGACTTGGCACTTGTCTACGTTAAAGGGCATCTCCCATCTCTAAGACCAAGCTGAAATTTTGTGCAAATCCTCTTGGAGGCTTTGCCTGTCTTTGTCAGTGTGAACCGAGTTACCAATCTTTGTGTCGTCTGCAAATTTACTAATGCGATTATTGAGTCCGACATCCACATCGTTGATGTAAATAATGAAGAGCACTGGGCCAAGAACCCAGCCCTGAGGAACGCCACTAGTGACCGGCGCCCACTCTGAGTTAAATCCGTCAATCACCGCTCTTTGTTGTCTGTTGCTCAACCAATTCGCGATCCATTGGTGTATTTGACCGTCAATACCTATTTGCTTTAATTTGTAAAGTAATTTATGATGTGGGACTTTATCAAACGCTTTCTGGAAATCAAGATAGACTACGTCCAGTGATTTGGTTACGTCATAAACCGTGAAGAGGTCGTTATAAAAGGTTAATAGGTTTGATAGGCAGGATCTTTTGTTACGGAAGCCTTGTTGTAAGTCCCCAATTAATGAGTGGCTTTCAAGGTAACTCACAATTTTGTCTCTAATTATGCTCTCAAGTAGCTTACCTACAACCGAAGTTAGACTAATGGGCCTGTAATTACCTGGTAATTTTTTGTCTCCTTTCTTAAAAATCGGTGTCACGTTAGCCTTTTTCCAATCCGAAGGGACGATGCCTTGTCGCAAGGACATATTGAATACGGTTGTGTGGGAGACTATTTCGCTCTTTGTTTCTTTGAGCAGAGTAGGATATAATTTGTCAGGTCCAGGACTTTTATTTGTTTTAAGTGATTGGAGGGCTTTAAGGACTTCATCGGTTGTTATTTCAAAGTTAGGCAATGCATGCTCGGGATTTACATTAGTACTGGTGTTGGTGGTAGTGGTGGGAGGACTGTTAGTATTAAACACCGAGGAAAAGTAATTGTTTAATAGGTTTGCAACGTGTTGGCTGTCAGTCACTAGTGCACCGTCGCTGTTTGTTAAGGGTCCAATTCCACTTCTGATCGCCTTTCTGTTGTTTGTGTAACTGAAGAAGGATTTCGGATTATTTTTACAGTTGGCCGCAATAGTTTCTTCACATCTACGCTTTGCCTGACATACTAATCTTTTTACTCGTCGCCTGGCATCATGGTAAAGTCTAATGTTTTCGGGCGTGCTTTGCTCTTTCTTTAGCCCGTAAAACAATTTTCTCTCCTTGACTGAGTGTTTAATTTCGCTGTTAAACCAAGGTGGAATTTTATTAGTGTTACTTCGCTTCTCACACAAAGGGACGAATGTGTTCTGCTGAGTGAGTAAATGAGTTTTAAAGCTCAGCCAGGCGTCCTCTACATTACCGTCATCTGATAGTTGCATTTCTATTAGTTTTCGTTGGATTTCTACGAAGTTAGCTCTTTTGAAATCACTGATGTTTGAGCTCTAATGTCGACGCGGACTAATTTATGATCGCAAGAACCGAGGTGTTCTCCTACCGTGACATTACTGACTAGGTTATCTTGGATCGTTATAACAAGGTCTAGTATGGTATTTTGTCGAATTGGTTCAGAAACCATTTGGCTTAGATAATTTTCTTCTTAAAATTCGATCATTTTATGTGACTCGCCTTCTGTACCTGACAGTGTCGCCCAGTCGATATGGGGGAGGTTAAAGTCTCCTAATATCAGTGAGTCGCTGTTATTAAGGGACTGCCTTAAAACGCTGTACATTTCAAGATCTTCATCGAGTGATTGCCCCGGAGGGCTGTAGGTGACAGATATATTTAAATTGACCTTTGCATTGTTTACTCGCACGCACAAATGTTCAACGTTACTGTCTCCTGGTGTTCTGTCAGTGGGTTGCAAATAGCTTTTGACAAAAAGGGCGACACCACCACCTCTACGGTTTACACGATCTTTGTTGAAGAGTCTGTAGTCATCTATGTTGTATTCTGTACTTAAATCAATATTTGTGGTGTCGATAAATGTTTCGGTTATAGCAATTACGTCAAAATTTTCTGTCAGAGCAAGACATCTCAGTTCATCAGACTTGTTTCTTTGGCTACGCGCATTGAAAATAAGGACTCTTAGGTTATCTTGAGGCTTGGTAATAGAGGTGGAGGTACTGGCGGGTTCAAGGTTACGAGTTTGTTGCGATGAATGGCGTCTATTTACACGGGCGGGGTGGAGGGATGTGGCTGAGAGTCGTTTTTTGATCGGGTGTCACGCACTGCGTCGTTGAGGAGCCTTCCGAATCTGGCTGCCCCGATGGGGGAAAGGTGTATTCCGTCCCTGTGGAAGAGTTTACTCTGGCCGTTGAAGTTGTCCCAGGCGTTAAAGAACTCAACGTCAAGCTCTCCGCTAAAAGTCTGTAAGCGGTTGTTGAGGCTGAAGGCCTTACTGAAGAAGTCGCTCTCATCCCACGTCCGTGGAGAGAGAGAGAGAGAGAGAGAGAGAGAGAGAGAGAGAGAGAGAGAGAGAGAGATTTAGACCACACGGATCCTATGGTCCAAACTATATATTTTGTCCATAAATCTAGAGATATTACGTCAAATTAAATGGCTACCAAAACTTTGCATTGCTGCCTTAGCACATGTTTAGCAGCAAGTCGTGGTCGAGTTTCTTTTTTAATGAATCGATCGAGTTGCAGTGCTAAAAGTTTATTTTACTCTTTTTTTTTTTTTTTTTACAGTAGAGGAAACAGTTCAAGGGAAAAAAAAAAAAAAAAGGAAACAATAATGAAAAAACAAACAAAAACCCGCTACTCACTGCTCCTACAAAAGAGTCAAGAGGAGTGGCCGAAAGATAGGTCAATTTTGGGAGGAGAGGTGTCCTGAGGATACTTTCCTCTTGAAAGGGTTCAAGTCGTTGGCAGGAGGAAATACAGATGAAGGAAGATTGTTCCAGAGTTTACCAGCGTGAGGGATGAAAGAGTGAAAATGCTGGTTAACTTGTGCGTAAGGGATTTGGACAGTAAAGGGGTGAGGTTGAGCAAAAAAAAAGTGTGCGGCGAGGCCGCAGGAGGGGGGGAGGCATGTAGTTAGCAAGTTCAAAAGAGCAGTCAGCGTGAAAATATCGATCGAAGATAGAATGAGAGGCAACATGGCGGCGGAATTTAAGAGATAGAAAACTATCAGTAAGAGAAGGAGAGCTGATGAGACGAAGAGCCTTACACTCCACTCTGTCCAAAAGAGCTGTGTGAGTGGAGTCCCCCGACACGTGAGATGCATACTCTATACGAGGGCGCACAAGGCCCCTGTATATGAATAGTAATTGTGCGGGGGAGAAGAACTGGCGGAGACGATACAGAACGCCCAACCTCGAGGAAGCTGTTTTAGTGAGAGAGGAGATGTGAAGTTTCCAGTTAAGATTTTGAGTTAAGGATAGACCAAGGATGTTTAGTGTTGAAGACGGTGACAGCTGAGTGTTGTTGAAGAATAGGGGATAGGTGTTTGGAAGATTGTGTCGCGTTGATAGGTGGAGAAATTGGGTTTTTGAGGCACTGAAGGACACAAGGTTCCTCTTACCCCAATCGGAAAATGATAGCAAGGTCTGAGGTTAAGCATTCTGCAGCCTCCAGTCTGGAGTCATGTAATTCCTGTTGAGAGGGTTTTCTGTTGAAAGAAGTTGAATAATGCAGAGTGGAGTCGTCGGCGTATGAGTGGATAGGACAGTTTGTTATGGAAAGAATATCATTGATGAATAACAGGAAGAGAGTGGGTGATAGGACAGAGCCCTGTGGAACACCATTGTTGATAGGTTTAGAGGAAGAACAGTGACCGTCTACCACAGCAGAGATAGAACGGCCGGAAAGGAAACTGGAGATAAAGGAACAGAGAGAGGGGTAGAATCCGAAAGAGGGCAGTTTAGAAAGCAAAGAGTTGTGCCAGATTCTATTGAAGGCTTTCGATATGTCTAGCGCAACAGAGAAAGTTTCACCGAAACGGCTAAGAGAGGATGACCAAGAGCCAGTTAAGAGAGTAAGAAGATCGCCAGAAGATCGCCCCTTGCGGAGCCCATACTGGCGATCAGATAGGTCAGAAGTGGAAAGGTGCTTTTGAATCTTCCGGTTAAGGATTGATTCAAAAGCTCTAGATAGACAGGAAAGTAAAGCTATAGGGCGGTAGTTTGAGGGATTGGAACGGTCACCCTTCTTAGGCACAGGCTGTATGAAGGCATACTTCCAGCAGGAAGGAAAGGTAGATGTTGACAGGTAGAGGCGAAAGTTTCACCAGGCAGGGTGTCAGCACGGAGGCACGGTTTTTTAGGACAATAGGAGGCACTACATCAGGTCCATAAGCCTTCTGAGAGTTGAGGCCAGAGAGGGCATAGAAAGCATCCTTCTTTAGAATCTTAATAACGGGCATAAAGGAGTCGGAGGGGGGATGAGTAAGAGGAATATGCCCAGAGTCGTCCAGAGTGGAGTTGTTACATAAAGTTTGAGCGAAGTGTTCAGCCTTAGAGATAGATGAGACGGCGGTGCTGCCGTCGGGGTTAAGGAGAGGAGGGAAAGAATAAGAAGTGAAGTTGGGGGAGATATTTTTGGCTAGGCGCCAAAAGTCTCTGGAAGAATTAGAGAAAGCAAGGTTTTGATATTTACTATGGATGAAAGAGCTTTTGGTAAGTCAAAGAATAGATTTGGCACGAATCCGGGCAGAACTTTAAAGATCATGGTTAGCGGGTGTTAGAAGGCTCTGGTACCTATTGTGAGCTGCCTCTCTATCCACAGCACGAGAACAAGCGTGATTAAACCAAGGGTTTTCAACATGAGGAATAGAGAAAGTACGTGGAATGTATGCCTACATTCCAGAGACAATCACCTCTGTGATGCACTGGGCACACGCAGAGGGGTTTCTCTCCTGGAAGCAGTAATCATTCCACGTGAAATCAGAAAATTACATCCTCAGGTCGTCCCACCGAGCTGAGGCAAAATGCCAGAAGCATCGCCTCTTCGGTGGGTCCAGAGGATGTACAGGATCGATAGGACAGGATACAGAAATATGGTTGTGATCGGAGGAGCCCAAGGGAGAGAACAGTTTGACAGTAAGCAGAAAGGTTAGAGGTAAGGAAGAGGTCTAGTATGTTGGGCGTGTCTCCAAGACGGTCGCGAATACGTGTAGGATGCTGAACCAGCTGCTCTAGATCATTGAGGATAGCAAAATTGTAGTCTTGTTCACCAGGCTGGTCAGTGAAAAAGGATGAAAGCCAAAGCTGGTGATGAACATTGAAATCTCGTAGGATGGAGATTTCAGCGAAGGGAAAGTGGGTCAATATGTGCTCCACTTAGAGTTTAAGTAGTTAAAGAATTTTACATAGTTAGTAGAGTTAGGTGAGAGATAGGCAGCACAGATGTATTTAGTAATAGAATGACAATGAAGTCTTAGCCAGATGCATAGATGGCGGAAAATTCTGAAGAGTCAAGGTCGTGGGCACGAGAGCAAGTGATGTCGTTGCGCACGTAGACGCAACATCCAGCTTTGGATTAAAATTTAGGATAGAGATAGTAGGAGGGAACACAGTAGAGATTGCTGTCAGTAGCCTTAGAAATCTGAGTTTCGGTGAGGAAGAGAAGGTGAGGTATAGAGGAGGAGAGATGGTGCTCCACAGAATGAAAATTAGAACCAAGACCGTGAATGTTGGAAAAATTGATAAGAAAGAGGTTAGAGGAGTTATCAAGACACCTCTCGAGTCGGCAGCCAGAAGGGGAGTCCTCCATGGGGGAATTTCTGGTCCTCCCCACCCCCCACCCCTAGGGTTGGCATTAAAAAACCCCACCCCCAAAAAAGTCACCCCCCAAAAAAACCAAAAAAATTTTTAATTTTTTTTTTTTTATAGATAATTTACAGAAAATTTAGTTTTATATCCTATTGATAAATAAGGTCCATATATGTACATGAAATAAAAAAAGTAAAATCCATAAAGATCTTCTAAAAAATATATAAATAACATCAAACAGGGATATTTTCTTCATCTTATTTGCTTGTGTTCTAGTTTTTACTTTGACACACTTGACACATCATCACACAACCACCACACTACGACACGGTTTCACCAAGCCAAACCATACTCGGATACTCCACATTACACCCAGCCATATCACACAGTCACACCACAAATCACACTTAAAATAAGACCATCTTACATCGTGACTATACATCGCCGCTATAGTAAATCGTTTCGCACAACACCACTTCGTACACATAAAAAACTAGTGTTTTCTATTTCATCAACCTTTCCATTAGGAATAAATCAGGGCTCAATCTTATAGTTGCCAATGCCACACAGTTTGCGATAATAATGTTACTGAAATCGACACAGCATTCCGAAATTACTATAACAGTAAAGACAGTAGCCACAAAGGGACCAACCTGCCAAAAAGCAGCAACACCAATCTCCAGTTCACCGTTCGCGACTGTTGAGTGGTGCGTGCCCGACCGCACATTTACGAAAGGTTGTTAGGATTTTGTCGCCCGGAGCCTAGCCCCACCCCCTGCATTGACATCACGCGTTGATATCTCTTGATTGGCTGCTGCCTCCCTCCTTCCCCCCCCTCTGCCCCCCCCCCTCCTTGCCTCTCTCCCTCTGCCTTGCTCTCTCTCTCTCTCTCTCTCTCTCTCTCTCTCTCTCTCTCTCTCTCTCTCTCTCTCTCTCTCTCTCTCTCTCTCTCTGCCTTTGTCTCTTCCTCTCTCCACCTCTGTCTCTGCCTCTCTCTGCTTCTGTCGATCTCTGCCTCTGCTTAGGACTTGGGGGTCAAAATCGCGTCAAACCTCAAATTCTCACAGCAATGCATCAATGCAGCAAATAAAGCGAACAGAATATTGGGCTTCATTAAAAGAAACTTTTTTATTCAAGAATAAAGATGTAATACTTCCACTCTACAATAGTTTAGTCAGACCCCACTTGGAATATGCGGTACAGTTTTGGTCTCCCCACCATGCAAAGGACATTGCTAAATTAGAAGGTGTTCAGCGTCGGGCAACAAAAATGATCCCTTCCTTGCGCAACAAATCTTATGAAGAAAGGCTTTCCACCCTTAACATGTTCTTTCTTGAGAAACGTCGCCTCCGAAGAAAACTGATCGAATGTTTTAAAATACTTAATGGTTTCACGAATGTAGACAGATCAACATTGTTTATGATCGATGACACTTTGCGCACGAGGAACAATGGCGTAAAACTCAGATGTAGACAAGTAAATTCAGACTGCACCAAATTTTTCATCACCAACGTTGTAGTGCGAGAATGGAATAAGCTTCCACCATCAGTGGTCCAGTGTAACACGATTGACTCCTTCAAAAATAAGCTCGACCGTCACTTCCTTCAACTTAGTATCAACTAGAGTAGAAATGCAACGTTTAGGAGCCTTCTGATTAATGTAAAATCACTTAGGTTTAAGGACAGACCACCTAGTCTGGACCATGGGGTCTGTGTGGTCTGATTTTCTATGTGAATCTATGTAAATCTACCTCTGTCTCTACCTCTCTCTGCCTCTGTCTCTGCTTCTGTCTGCCTTTGTCTCTGCATCTCTCTCTGCCTCTCTCTGCCTTTGTCTCTGCCTTTGTCTTTGCCTTTCTCTGCCTCTGTCTAGCTCTGCCTCTCTCTGCCTCTGTCTCTACTTCTGTCTCTGCCTCTCTCTGCCTCTGTCTCTACCTCTGTCTCTGCCTCTCTTTGCCTCTGTCTCTACCTCTGTCTCTACCTCTGTCTCTGCCTCTGTCTCTACCTCTGTCTCTGCTTCTGTCTCTGCCTCTGTCTCTGCCTCTCTCTCTACCTCTCTCTCTGCCTCTCACTGCCTTTGTCTCTGCCCCTCTCTGTCTCTGCCTCTCTGCCTTTGTCTTTGCCTTTCTCTTCCTCTGTCTAGCTCTGCCTCTATCTGCCTCTGCCTGTCTCTGCCTCTGTCTCTACCTCTGTCTCTCTCCCTCTGCCTTTGTCTCTGCCTCTCTCCCTCTGCCTTTGTCTCTGCCTCTCTCTGCCTGTCTCTGCCTGTCTCTCCTCCTGTCTCTGCCTGTCTCTACCTTTGTCTCTGCCTCTCTCTCTGCCTTTGTCTCTGCCTCTGTCTTTGCCTCTGTCTCTGCCTCTCTCTATGCCTTTGTCTCTCTCTCTCTCTACCTTTGTCTCTGCCTGTCTCTGCCTCTCTCTACCTTTGTCTCTGCCTGTCTCTGCCTCTCTCTCTCTGCCTGTCTCTGCCTCTCTCTCTCTGCCTGTCTCTGCCTCTCTCTCTCTGCCTGTCTCTGCCTCTCTCTCTGGCTTTCCCAGCAAACAATATCACGTTGCAACAACGTTGTCAAAACGTTACGAATAGGTTCCAGATACGTTGTGTGGGACTTTGTGAAAACGTTGTGGGAACAGAACTTTGTCCACTCCCAGAAAGGTTGTCACAAGGTTGTGAAACAACGTACCCATGACCTTTTGAGGACCTTCTTGCTACCTTATTGCAACGTCCTTGCTACCTTTGCAGGACATGCTCTTCACTTTTTAGGGCCCTGTTCTCACCTGTCCAGAGTATTCCAAACACCAGATTAGGAAACTTAACATGTAGTATCTATTTACTGAATATTTCTGAACAATTTCATTAGGATATATTTAAATCTTCTAAATATGTATGTCTCTAATGAGCCTTACAACTAGATATATGTAATATACACTGATAATGAAGACTGTCACATAAGCTTTTATATCGACATTGAATTATTAGGAAAGAATAAATTGCAGTTTTTTTTGTTTAAAGTAAGTAGGCTACGGAATTATTGGGAAAGAATGAAATGCACAGTTTTTGTTTAAATTAGGCTACAGATACAAAGGTTATATATTGTACAGTAGCCACAAACACTATGATAAATCTTACTAACTGAAAAAAAAAATAAAAGCCAATTCCCTTGAACAGAGATCCATTGCGTGAAGGGATTGGTTTCTTGCTTACATTTAGTGGATGGCGTGGCAATAGGCGCCTGCAGCAAAAGGTTAAGACTATTTGACTTATAAAAAGGTTAAAGCTATTTGAAATATAAAATTAAACTTTATTAGCATTTATCCATGGAAATCAAATCACTTATGATAATTAAGTATATAATTTTATATAATTATTACAATTATATAATCATGAGTTTGGTCAGAAAATCACAACGTAATTATTACGTGCTGATGACGTAACTTAAGACGGGCGAAGATGCAACCTAAAAACAACGTTGTGTAAACGTTTCCCGTTTGCTGGGTTGTCTCTGCCTCTGTCTCTCTCTCTCTCTCTCTCTCTCTCTGCCTCTCTCTCTGGCTTTGTCTCTGTCTCTCTCTGCCTCTGTCTCTGCCTCTTTCTCTGCCTCTCTCTGCCTCTGTTTTTGCCTCTCTCTGCCTCTTTCTCTGCCTCTGTCTTAGCCTCTGTCTCTGCCTCTGTCTCAGCCTGTCTCTGCCTCTGTCTCTGCCTCTTTCTCTGCCTCTTTCTCTGCCTCTGTCTCTGCCTCTGCCTCTTTCTCTGCCTCTGTCTCTGCCTCTGTCTCTGCCTCTGTCTCTGCCTCTCTCTGCCTCTGTTTATGCCTCTCTCTCTCTGCCTCTGTCTGCCTCTGCCTCTGTCTCTGCCTCTCTCTCTGCCTCTTTCTCTGCCTCTGTCTCTGCCTGTCTCTGTCTCTGCCTCTCTCTCTGCCTCTTTCTCTGCCGCTTTCTCTGCCTCTGCCTGTCTCTGCCTCTGTCTCTGCCCCTGTCTCTGCCTCTGTCTTTGCCTCTCTCTCTGCCTCTGTCTCTGCCTCTCTCTCTGCCTTTGTTTCTCTCTCTCTCTCTCTCTCTCTCTCTCTCTCTCTCTCTCTCTCTATATTTATATATATATATATCTATATATATCTATATATATATATATCCCTCTGTCTCTGCCTCTCTCTTTGCATCTGTCTCTGCCTCTCTCTCTGCATCTGTCTCTGCCTCTCTTTCTGCCTCTGTCTCTGCCGCTTTCTCTGCCTCTGTCTTTGCCTGTCTCTGCCTCTCTCTCTCTTGCCTCTGTCTCTGCCTCTTTCTCTCTCTGTTTCTGCCTCTCTCTCTCTCTCTCTCTCTCTCTCTCTCTCTTTGCCTCTCTATATCCCTCTGTCTCTGCCTCTCTGCATCTGTCTCTGCCTCTCTCTCTGCATCTGTCTCTGGCTGTCTCTGTCTCTCTCTCTGCATCTGTCTCTGCCTCTCTTTCTCCCTCTGTCTTTGCCTCTCTCTCTGCATCTGTCTCTGCCTCTCTCTCTCTCTCTGTCTTTGCCTCTCTCTCTCTTCATCTGTCTCTGCCTCTCTCGGATCAGAAGTGTAATTGGACCCTTAACAAACAGCGACGGTGCACTAGTGACTGACAGCCAACACGTTGCAAACCTATTAAACAATTATTTTTCCTCGGTGTTTAATACTAACAGTCCTCCCACCACTACCACCAACACCAGTACTAATGTAAATCCCGAGCATGCATTGCCTAACTTTGAAATAACAACCGATGAAGTCCTTTAACCCCTCCAATCACTTAAAACAAATAAAAGTCCTGGACCTGACAAAGTATATCCTACTCTGCTCAAAGAAACAAAGAGCGAAATGTTCTCCTCCCTCACAACCGTATTCAATATGTCCTTGCGACAAGGAATCTTCCCTTCGGATTGGAAAAAGGCTAACGTGACACCGATTTTTAAGAAAGGAGACAAAAAATTACCAGGTAATTACAGGCCCATTAGTCTAACTTCGATTGTAGGTAAGCTACTTGAGAGCATAATTAGAGACAAAATTGTGAGTTACCTCGAAAGCCACTCATTAATTGGGGACTTACAACATGGCTTCCGTAACAAAAGATCCTGCCTATCAAACCTATTGACCTTTTATAACGATCTCTTCTCAGTTTATGACGTAACCAAATCATTGGACGTAGTCTATCTTGATTTTCAGAAAGCGTTTGATAAAGTCCCACATCATAAATTACTATATAAATTAAAGCAAATAGGTATTGACGGTCAAGTAAACCAATGGACCGCGAATTGGTTGAACAACAGACAGCAAAGAGTGGTGATTGACGGATTTAACTCAGAGTGGGCGCCGGTCACTAGTGGCGTCCCTCAGGGCTCGGTTCTTCGCCCAGTGCTCTTCATTATTTACATCAACGACATGGATGTTGGACTCAATAATCGCATTAGTAAATTTGCAGATGACACAAAGATTGGTAACTCGGTTCTCACTGACGAAGACAGGCAAAGCCTCCAAGAGGATTTGCACAAAATTTCAGCTTGGTCGGATAGATGGGAGATGCCCTTTAACGTAGACAAGTGCCAGGTCCTTCAAGTTTGAACAAGAAATAAAAAGTTCGATTACGAAATGCGCGGGGTTAAACTCACAAGCGTTCATTGCGTTAAGGACCTGGGGGTCAAAATCGCGTCAAACCTCAAATTCTCACATCAATGCATCGATGCAGCAAATAAAGCGAACAGAATGTTGGGCTTCATTAAAAGAAACTTTTTATTCAAGAATAAAGATGTAATACTTCCGCTCTACAATAGTTTAGTCAGACCCCACTTGGAATATGCGGTACAGTTTTGGTCTCCTCACCATGCAAAGGACATTGCTAAATTAGAAGGTGTTCAGCGTCGGGCAACAAAAATGATCCCTTCCTTGCGCAACAAATCCTACGAAGAAAGGCTTTCCACCTTTAACATGTTCTCTCTTGAGAAACGTCGCCTCCGAGGAAAACTGATCGAATGTTTTAAAATATTTAATGGTTTCACGTAGAGAGAACAAAATTGTATATGATCGATGACACTTTGCGAACGAGAAACAATGGCATAAAACTCAAATGTAGACAAGTAAATTCAGACTGCACCAAATTTTTCGTCACCAACGTTGTAGTGCGAGAATGGAATAAGCTCCCACCGTCAGTGGTCCAATGTAACACGATTGACTCCTTTAAAAAAAAAAAGCTTGACCGTCACTTCCTTGAACTTAATATTAACTAGATTAGAAAAACAACGTTTTGGAGCCATCTGATAAGTGTAGAATCACTTAGGTTCAAGGACAGACCACCTAGTCTGGACCACGGGGTCTGTGTGGTCTGATTTTCTATGTAATTCTATGTAATTCTCTCTGCCTCTCTGCCATTGTCTCTCTCTCTCTGCCTTTGTCTCGTTTCTCTCTCTCTCTCTCTCTGCCTTTGTCTCGTTTCTCTCTCTCTCTCTCTCTCTCTCTCTCTCTCTCTCTCTCTCTCTCTCTCTCTCTTCGATGCAGAGAGAGAGAGAGAGAGAGAGAGAGAGAGACATACTAAATATTTACATAAATACGGACAGATGGACAGACAGATAGATCGACAGACAAACACACATGCAAGGAGGAAGAGACATAGGGTAAACAGACAGACAGTCATACACTATACAGAAAGGTAGACACATCCCTAACCCTAACGACCCGTGGGGAGCGCGTACCCCCTGACAGACCCTTGGCGTACCCGCTGGAAAACCCCTGGTCAAGTGATAACACACACACACACAGGAAACGACACTACTTTTCTTCTCTGACTCTTAACTATAATTTATACTAAATATATATTAGGGTGATAACTAACCGCACCAGGGTGCCCCGCTAAGCACAACAATTAAACAATGTGATCCTCTCACTCACAAGGAGACTGAGGAACTGAGGAGTGCTGAGTGACCGGTAGTCAAGCCTCACCCGTTCGTTTCCTGTACAGTACAAGTTAACAACCTGTATCAACAGGACCTAACCAAGTGTCTATGATGACTATCCTTCAGATAACACTAAACCTTTTGTTTAACTCTTGACTACTTTTTAATTGATTATTTAAATTAATTTACATATAAATACGAGGAATAAACAAAAAATCCCCCCCCCCCCAAAAAAAAAAGTGGATTTAAAAAAACGTTTTTTTTCCAACCCTGCCCCCCCCCCCTCCCCCCAGGCGGCGACTCCGAAGCTTTGCGTTGGTGCGCCATTTTGTATTTCAAATTTGGGGAAAGGGTGTGTATGTTGTGTGAGTGTTGTGTGGTGTAGAAAGAGAGGGGATCTGTCTTTAGAGAGCATGCTGAACTATTCTCTAGTGTTGATGAGACAATAGGGAAACGGAAAGTGAGTACATGGGAAAGGTCTTGGAGGGTGTGGGGTTCTTGAAAGGTCTGGACTTCCGAAAATCCCGTAAATTCTCAGCAATAAAAAAATATAAAATAAAATATCTGAAAATTGAGTTATCAGACTCACAGCCCCTCCTAGTCCTTTATTATTTAAATATCTGACCAGTCACATCTCTCATAGGACAAGCAAAGACCAGATGCTGTCTTAAGTTTATTTAAGCAACAAAGAAACTCGCTGGAAATTAAGAATAATTAATTAATACCAAGCACACAGCAACCTAGCTATCTATCTTAAAACATCCTAGCAAATAGATTACTTAGGTGTAGGTGGGAGAAAGCCAAGCCACACCTTGTCTTCCTCGTGGTCCGTTCGGCCTGGAGTCCTGTCCTCTTCGTTCCTCTCTGCAACACACCGTGCCCTCCCTACCTCCCAACGGCTTCCCTCGCTTGAGTACACAGTCACTCTGGACTTGTGGATACTACAAAGGCAGGAAAACCACCACGATGGACAGCGTGGCGCGGGAGGCGGTGAGGGACATCTTGTCGCGTTGGAGTCTCGGAGGAAGATGGTGCAGGGAGCGGCAAGACCCACAATGCTCAGCGCCTCGGCTGCGGTCAAGATGCCAGCTCTCGCCATACTGACATCTCGTTTTCTGTGTAACACTAAAAACGCCCTACGGCTATGAATTATTATTTATTAATAACCTAACACATGCACTAGGTAAATTGTGGTTCATGCATCCCACACAGCTCAGCTTTGACAGTATTAACGAATATGATTTGAAAAGCTCGCTGCTCCCGCTTGCCTGTTTTTCCCGCCTTGGTGAGGGACTGAGTTCCCGCTCTCTCAATCAAAATGGCGGTCACTTCCGCGGTAATTTTCCACGGCCACTCCTTGAATAATGAAATCATGACAGAGGGCTTCAGCACCCTCCTCACTTCCCATATATACCTTACCGGGAGTGGCTAACGCTCATTTCGGTAGGTGTCTTCCTACCTACTTCTACTAATATTCACGTGCTACAATGTTGGTGGAGAGTAATTTTGTGCAGTTTGAATTCAGTTGATTTCATTTAACTGTTGTGCCAATATTTGTTTTTCGAAACATACCATTTATTATCCTTGTCCTGCTGGTAAAGCCATTAGATTTTTTTAAACATCCGATCAGTTTCCTTTGCAGGAGTGGTTTTGCTTGAGAGAACAAGTTAGATAAGAATCTTTCATCGTAGGGTTTGTTGCGAAAGGAAGAGATCATATTTTTGCCCTACCTTGAAAATCTAGAAGATTTTCTATTTTGCAATGTCTTTCGGATGATGAGTATACCTAAACAATTCTGCATATTTCAAGTGGGGTCTAACTAAAATATCTCTATTCTTGAATGAGAAGTTTCTGTTAATGAAGCCTAACATTGTGCTTCTATGCATTGTTCATGCTCCGATAAATTAGTGAGGTTATGGGTTTGACGCAATTTTGACACCAAGATCCTTAACACACTGTATCCTTCCGAGATTGACAATACACATTATAAATTAAGCTCCTTGTTTTCAGCTACATCTTGCTGAATCTAACATGTATCTATTATAAGGGCATATCACAGTTATCAGACAACTATTAAAAATGGTCAGTTGGATCCACAAACCAACTCTTATACTTCGGAATCTGTGTTGTGAATTCATAATTATTAGTGAATGACTTTCTAGGTAACTCAGTTTTCTATCTGATTATCTACGTTGAATCAGCTGACAATTGAATGAATGTGAATTTTTACCTAACTGTTACGATTTTTAGTTTTTTTGTTGGGCAGCATCATTTTTTTTGTTGTCATTCTTGTTTGATCTCTAATATCGACGCATACCAATTTATGATCACAAGAACAGAGATGTTCACCCAAACAATGTCCAGTGTATTATTTTGTCGTGTTTGTTCTGTAGCAATTTGACGTAAATAGTTATCTTCTTAAAAAATCGAGCTTCTATTTTGTTTACCCTCTGTACCCGAGTGACGCTTAATTATGTGGAGGAGATTAAAATTATAATTAATGACATTATTTTTTTGTGTGATTTATTCGTGTAATAATTGTTGCGCCTTCGATACTCGTCCAGCAGTCCCTCCCAGCGTATCTTCTGAGCGTCTCTCGTACCTGGGTGCAAAACAGTGTCATTAGTAGCCAAGTGGAATAAAAGGAAGAAGGTCTTGAAAAGTGTTGGATGAACGAATCACTTGGAGAGCCGGAGTCGTGTGTGTGTGTGTGTGTGTGTGTGTGTGTGTGTGTGTGTGTGTGTGTTCTTGCGTGCGTGCATGTGAGTGTGTGTGTGTGTGCGTGTGTGTGTGTGTGTGTGTGTACATGCGTGCGTTCTTACGTGCGTGCATGTGAGAGTGTGTGTTTGTGTGTGTGTGTGTGTGTGTGTGTGTGTGTGTGTGTGTGTGTGTGGTGGGCAAAAATCTCGTTCTGCTAGCAAAGTAAAGAGCTTCCGGCTCTAAAGGAAGCCATTCAGACAGACCGTCCGTTAGAAACACGCACTAAGGAGAATGAAAAAGAAAGAGAGAAAAATGTAAAATAAAAGAAGAAGTAGAAGTAGAAGTAAACGGATAAAGGGAAAAAAGAGATGGGGAGGAGTACGATGGAAATAGTGTTCCTAATGCAAGATGGAATAACAACAGACAGGGACGGAGAAGGAATAACGTCAAAATAAAGCTGTGGAGGAAAGATCGTCAAAATGTAAAGAGGAATGGCACCAAATGAGAGTGAATCAGCGAAATGTCGAAGGTAAAAGACTAGTGTATGAACATAAAACGAAAAGTATGAGGAGAAGATAAGAAGGAAAAAGAGGCGTAATAGAGAAAACCGGAAAGATGGAGTGAAGGGAAAAGAGGGATAATGGTGGAATGTAAAGACGACAGGGTAATAGGAAAGAGATGACACTGCAAACAGGGGAAGGGGAGGTGAGTGGGGTTGTGGAATATCCTAATAACGGTTTTAAGAGAAAAACGTGAGGGAAAAAAAAAGTAGGAGAGGAGGAGAGAGCACGGGTCGAGGAGAGGATTTTTAGTAGAGATTTGGAACAGGATGACTTTGATATAAATGTCATACCGGTATAGAATTAAAATGAGAAAGGAAAGACGAAAATAATAAAACATTGACTCAGAAAATATAATAAAGGTGGCACTGATGAAAGAGAGAACAAAGTACTCAATAGGAAATTAAATTGTCGCATGATGAAGAAGGGAAGTACTAAGCGTATTCATTTGAAGAAAAAAAAGAGAAGGAAAATATATGGCAAGAAAAGGGGAAGCATTGGACTTTTAATAGACCATAGACTCATAGTGGAAGAGGCTCGACATTTTCTGCAAGGAAAATATAGTAGTAAAAAAATAATTAATTTGGGAGTGCAGGGAAATCAGAGGAAAATCAGAAAGGTGATGATAAAGGAGGAAAAGAAAAAGAAGGATGTATGGGAAGACAGGAATGATAAAATGTTGAGCATGGGAAAGGAGGAAAAGATAGTAGTTTTGAGAAGGAAATAAATATCAAAGAAGAGATACGAAGAAGTATAAAGTGAAAAAAGTAACGGTGGAAGACAAAATACGGCAAAAAGAAGTGAATAAGAAGACACGGTGTAAAAGGAAATTAGTAAAAATTAAGAAGTAAAAGAAAGTGCGGGAAGTATGAGGAAGTGCTTATGGAGAGGTCGATAAAGGACGAGCAAGGGGATAGAGGTATAGGTGAATCAGGCGTTACCATGGCTACCTCATATTCTACCTGCTATCTCCTTACATGCTCCAAATGGCAATTAGCGAACGTGAAAAATAACAAGAGGGAAAAAAGATCAGACGCGCCACACCTTACACTTGACACCTGATTAACCAGTAGTTTAGAACCTGAAACTATAATTAACACCCGAGGCCTAGTACCTGATGCCTTGATTCGCACGATGCAGACACTCTTACCTCCTGTCTCCAATCAATCACATAACACATGACACTTAATAGTCGATGTCTCATAATTCATAATTATGAAGGAAAAAAAAGTTTTTAAACCTTACACACACTTACTACCAGGGTTGGAAAAAAATCATGATAAAAAAAACGATTTATTTGATTTAAATCTGATTTTTAAAAATTTAAATCGATTTTTTTTCATTAAGCTTCGTTTGTTTCCACTGATTATTTGTTTCAGTCTTATGAGGCCATTTTCTTGTATCAAACTTGGCCAATGTTAAATGAAACCATAGTTTAATATACATTACATAAAAATCACATAAAAATCATTATTTTTTTTTAATTATTATTATTATTATTTTTTTTTACGTCGAAGCCTCTTGCACCGGTAGGCTTACTTGAGGGGCCTGGTGGTCGGTCCGAGCCAGTCCTGGTGCAGACAAGTGTTTATAGTGGCGCCATCTTTTCTTGGTAGGACTAATAGTTTAATTCTTTTATACTTTTGAATATTTTTTCTTGTAAGAGATGGCAATGATTCACTGGTGCCTGACTGTGTGTGTGTGTGTGTGTGTGTGTGTGTGTGTGTGTGTGTGTAATAATAATAATAATAATAATAATAATAATAATAATAATGATTATAATAATCGGTTTATTTAGTTCTATGTGCGTGCGTGCGTTCGTGAGTGTGTTAGTGCCAGATTTCAGAAGAGCAAATTACGAGGGGCTTCGAAGACATCTTGAAGGGGTAAACTGGGATAATTTAGGGATTCATGAGGGCCAGAACTGCGGATTGGAGAGCCAGGAGAACCAGGTAGAAATGTCTTACAATAATTTAGTTAGAGTAATAGTAAAGGGGCAAGGACAGCATATACCACAGCGAACACTTAGAATAGAAAACAATGATCCTAAGTGGATGACTCGTGGACTAAAACACGAGATTGGGTTAAAGAAGGGAATTTATCATAAAATAAAGAATGGTGAAACACATCTCAGGGGCCGGCACGTCGAACTATCTAGATTAGTTAAGAAAAACACCAGGATAGCAAAAAGGAACTATGAGATCAAAGTAGCAAATGAGGCGAAAAGTAATCCTAAGGGCTTCTTTCAGATGTATAGAACAAAAACACGGGAGAAAATTGGACCGCTGAAAACAAACACAGGGGAGCTAGTAGAAAATTATGAAAACATGAGCACATTGTTGAACGACTACTTCCTTTCAGTATTCACACAGGAGGATCGAACGACTATACCGGAAAGAGTTCAGGTATACGAGGGCGGGAATGGCGATAAATTGAGGGATATAATCATTACCAGGCAAGTAGTTCAGGATGAGATAGATAAGCTTAAGAAGAACAAGTCGCCAGGTCCTGACGGGATATTTACGAGGGTATTAAAGGAATTAGGTGATGTACTCAGTGACCCACTAACCGACATCTTTAAGACGTCGGTAAATACTGGCTATGTGCCGAGCCTATGGAAAGTAGGTAATGTGACGCCGATTTTTAGAAAGGGGGACAAGTCAGTTGCTTCAGACTATCGCCCAATTAGCTTAACATCGGTTATAGGCAAGATGCTGGAGTCCATAATAGCCAGGAACATTCGGGAGCATTTAGAGAAACATAGCTTAATTCACGGCTCGCAGCATGGGTTCACAAAAGGTAGGTCATACCTCACCAATCTCTTGTCCTTCTTCAATAAAGAATTTGAGGCGGTTGACAGAGATGAAAATTATGATGTAATCTATCTTGATTTTAGTAAAGCGTTTGACAAAGTTCCTCACCAACGACTGTTGCTCAAATTACAGGCTCACGGAGTAGAGGGTAAAGTTTTGAACTGGGTCAAGGCGTGGCTTAGCAATAGGAAGCAAAGAGTGCAAATCAATGGGAAAAGATCTGACTGGGGATGTGTTACGAGTGGGGTCCCACAAGGTTCGGTATTAGGTCCACTTTTGTTTATTATTTATATCAGTGACTTAGATACAGGAATTAGTAGTGATGTTAGTAAATTTGCAGATGATACCAAGATCGGTAGAGTAATTGAGCCGGATCAGGACGCTAGTATTCTCCAGGGTGAAGTCAACAGATTGTATGACTGGACGGATAAATGGCAGATGGAGTTCAATGTAGGGAAGTGCAGTATTCTGAGTGTAGGTAGGAACAATCCCTCACATAACTATTGCTTAAATGACACTCTCATAAGCAGGTCTGGGTGCGAGAGGGATTTAGGGGTCTTAGTGAGCTCTGATCTCCGTCCAAGGGCACAATGCATTCAAGCTAGAAATCGAGCAAATAGGGTACTGGGATTTATTTCAAGGAGCGTAAGCAACAGAAGCCCCGAAGTCTTCCTCAAACTATATTTAGCATTAGTTAGACCTTATCTTGACTATGCGGTTCAGTTCTGGTCAGCTTCCTATAGAATGGATATCAAAATGTTAGAATCGGTGCAGAGGAGGATGACTAAGATGATTCAGGGGTTGAGAAACTTGCCATACGAGGAAAGACTCAAACAGTTAAACTTGCATTCTCTAGAAAGGCGAAGGGTGCGTGGAGACATGATCGAGGTTTATAAATGGATGAAGGGCTTTAATAAGGGAGACATTCATAAGGTTTTGTTGGTAAGAGAACCGGGTAGGACACGAAGTAATGGGTTTAAACTGGATAAATTCAGATTCAACAGGGACATAGGCAAAAATTGATTTACAAACAGGGTGGTGGATGAGTGGAATAGGCTTAGCAGTCACGTGGTGAGTGCTAATACAATTGTCACATTCAAAAATAGACTAGATAAATTCATGGACAGCGATATTAGGTGGGGTTAGATACACGGGAGCTTAGGGTCAAAGGAGCTGCCTCGTACAGACCTACCAGCCTCTAGCAGACTCCTGCGTTCTTATTGTCTTATGTAATTCACCACGGCCTGATCACGAGTTGGACTCGCTTTCGCCAGCAGGTACCCTCCCGACACGAGCAAGTGTATGCTCATTAACGCGTCGATCTCTGTGTACTGTCAGGACCTCACACACCACACACCCCATTCCCCTTGCTCAAGGGGGGACAGTAACAACTCCCAGTCAACGGAAAGAATCCGGCCTGAGCGGGGCTCGAACCGCCGCCTGTTTGGCCGTGAAGCCTTGCAGCGCGGTGCTCTAACCAGTTGCACCACGGAGAGGTGTGTGTGTATGTGTGTTTGTATGTGTGTGTGTGTGTGTGTGTGTGTGTGTGTGTGTGTGTGTGTGTGTACATAGACCCCTTGATTTCCTGTGTAAAAAGGGAGTAAGAGTTGTCCGAAAATTCGTGGAGCACAGATTTTGCGATTATTAAAAGTAAATTAGTTAGTGGTCCGGATTCCAAAACTATTTTCCCTCGGCGAGCTTTGCAGCCTCACCTAATCGGGGAGGCCAGCGTAATTCTTTTTTAAAAGAAGACAAGCGGTTTGTCTTACCGTTCTCATTGTTACTATGATCCTGTTGAAACACGAACGATACTTGTCTAACGCAAATACTATTGAATTTCATATCAAGCATACGTTAATAGAAAGCTCTGAAGAGCATTACTCCTCATGCCCAGGGTCAACAAAAGCAATATTGTCGCAGTGTGCGCAATCCATAGGGACGACCTCTGAGTTACGGTCGGTGTTTGATAAATGTTGGTTATAAAGCAATTATGTTAAAATATGATTCACGCTGTAATACCAGTGGTGGATAATTGTGGATGGAAAGGGCAATAGCCACCCGCTCGTAATCATACACGACATAAACATTAATGTAACTTTGGGCGTTATCCGGGGAATATAGTTAGAATTATAAATTAGAAAGAAAAATATTGTAATAAAAGAATTTAGATTTGCCAATATTTGGTCCTACGAAGTCGAAATCCATTACACACACACACACACACACACACACACACACACACACACACACACACACACACACACACACACACACACGTATAAGCAACTAAACACAGCTAGCAAAACACGTACAAAAAATGAAAACAAAAGTGAGGAGCTGGGTATCTCCTTTGAAGCGGAAAACATGTAATTAAGGATAGACGGGCGAAGAGGCTGAGCAATATAAGTTTCCCTCATCCTATATTTTTTTATAATTTAATAATGCCAGTCAAGTTAAAAAGCTTGGCTTTTTCATTCGTGAATTTGCGTTGGGCGAATGTTAGGATGACTTTCTTGGTGTGTGTGTGTGTGTGTGTGTGTGTGTGTGTGTGTGTGTGTGTGTGTGTGTGTAATAATAATTTTTTTTTTTTTTTTTTACAGCAAAGGAGACAGCTCAAGGGCACAAAAAAGTAAACATTAATAAAAAAAAAAAAGCCCGCTACTCGCTGCTCCTAAAAAGAATCCAAAGAGGTGGCCGAAAGATAAGTCAGTTTCGGGAGGAGAGGTGTCCTGATACCCTCCTCTTGAAAGAGTTCAAGTCGTAGGCAGGAGGAAATACAGATGAAGGAAGATTGTTCCAGAGTTTACCAGCGTGAGGGATGAAAGAGTGAAGATGCTGGTTAACTCTTGCATAAGGGGTTTGGACAGTATAGGGATGAGCATGAGTAGAAAGTCGAGTGCAGCGGGGCCGCGGGAGGGGGGGAGGCATGCAGTTAGCAAGTTCAGAAGAGCAGTCAGCGTGGAAATATCGATAGAAGATAGAAAGAGAGGCAACATTGCGGCGGAATTTAAGAGGTAGAAGACTATCAGTATGAGGAGGAGAGCTGATGAGACGAAGAGCCTTTGCCCCCACTCTGTCCAGAAGAGCTGTGTGAGTGGAGCCCCCCCACACATGAGATGCATACTCCATACGAGGGCGGACAAGGCCCCTGTATATGGACAGCAACTGTGCAGGGGAGAAGAACTGGCGGAGACGGTACAGAACGCCCAGCCTCGAGGAAGCTGATTTAGTAAGAGATGAGATATGAAGTTTCCAGTTGAGATTTTGAGTTAAGGATAGACCGAGGATGTTTAGTGTTGAGGAAGGTGATAGCTGGGTGTTGTCAAAGAATAGGGATAGTTGTTTGGAAGATTGTGTCGAGTGGATAGGTGGAGAAACTGTGTTTTTGAGGCGTTGAAGGACACCAGGTTCTTCTTGCCCCAATCGGAAATAATAGTAAGGTCTGAGGCTAAGCGTTCTGCAGCCTCCAGCCTTGAGTCGTTAAGTTCCTGAAGGGTGGGTCTTCTATTAAAAGAAGTTGAATAATGCAGAGTGGAATCATCGGCGTAGGAATGGATAGGACAGTTCGTTTTGGAAAGAAGATCATCAATGAACAACAGACAAAGAGTGGGAGATAGGACAGAACCCTGTGGGACACCACTGTTAACAGATTTAGGGAAGAACAGTGACCGTCTACCACGGCAGAAATAGAACGGTCAGAAAGGAAACTGGAGATAAAGGTACAGAGAGAAGGATAGAAACCGTAGGAGGGTAGTTTAGAAAGCAAAGATTTGTGCCAGACCCTATCAAAAGCTTTTGATATGTCCAGCGCAATAGCAAAGTTTCACCGAAACGGCTAGAGAGGATGACCAAGAGTCAGTTAAGAGGCTAGGAGATCACCAGTAGAACGCCTTGCGGAACCCATACTGGCGATCAGATAGAAGGTCAGAAGTGGAAAGGTGCTTTTGAATCTTACGGTTAAGATTGATTCAAAAGCTTTAGATAGGCAAGAAAGTAAAGCAATAGGACGGTAGTTTGAGGGATTGGAGCGGTCACCCTTCTTAGGTACAGGCTGTGTGAAGGCATACTTCCAGCAAGAAGGAAAGGTAGATGTTGACAGGCAGAGGCGAAAGAGTTTGACCAGGCAGGGTGACAGCACTGAGGCACAGTTTTTAAGGACAATAGGAGGCACTCCATCAGGTCCATAAGCCTTCTGAGGATTGAGGCCAGAGGGCATAGAAAACATCATTTTGAAGAATCTTTATAACAGGCATAAAGGAGTCAGAGGGGGATGAGTAGGAGGAATATGCCCAGAATCGTCCAGAGTGGAGTTTTAGAAAAGTTTGAGAGAAGAGTTCAGCCTTAGAGATAGATGAGACGGCAGTGTTGCCGTCAGGACTGAGGAGTGGAGGAAAGTTGAAGAAGTGCAGTTGGAGGAGATGTGTTCGTCTAGATGCCAGAAGTCACGGGAAGAGTTAGAGAAAGCAAGGTTTTGACATTTTCTATTAATGAAAGAATTTTTGGTTAGTCGGAGAATAGATTTGGCACGATTTCGGGCAGAAATGTAAAGTTCATAATTAGCATTAGTTTGAAGGCTCTGGTATCTTTTGTGAGCTACCTCTCTATCATTGACAGCACGAGAACAAGCGTGATTAAACCAAGGCTTTTTAGCGTGAGGAGTAGAGAAAGAACGAGGAATGTATGCCTCCATTCCAGAGACAATCACCTCTGTGATGCGCTGAGCACACACAGAGGGTCTCTATCCTGGAAGCAATAATCATTCCACGGGTACATCCTCAGGTCGTCCCACCGAGCTGAAGCAAAATGCCAGAAGCATCGCCTCTTAAGTGGGTCCAGAGGATGTACAGGAGCGATAGGACAGGATGCAGAAATAAGATTGTGATCGGAGGAGCCCAACGGAGAGAACAGTTTGACAGAATAAGCAGAAGGGTTTGAGGTAAGGAAGAGGTCTAGAATGTTGGGCCGATCTCCAAGACGGTCAGGAATACGTGTAGGGTGCTGGACCAACTGCTCTAGGTCGTTGAGGATAGCAAAGTTGTAGGCTTGTTCACCAGGATGGTCAGTGAAAGAGGATGAAAGCCAAAGCTGGTGGTGAACATTGAAATCTCCTAGGATGGAGATTTCAGCGAAGGGAGAGTGGGTCAAGATGTGCTCCACTTTAGAATTCAAATAGTCAAAGAATTTTACATAGTTGGTAGAGTTAGGTGAGAGATAAACAGCACAGATGTATTTAGTAATAGAATGACAGTGAAGTCTTAACCAGATGGTGGAAAATTCAGAAGAGTCAAGGTCGTGGGCACGAGAGCAAGTGATGTCGTTGCGCAACATCCAGCTTTGGATTGAAATTTAGGATAGAGATAGTAGGAGGGAACAGAGTAGAGATTGCTGTCAGTAGAGATTGCTGTCAATATAATGATAATGATGATAATAATTGTAATAACAGTATCTTTAATAATAATAATATAATAATAATGAAACTAATGATAATGGTTAATGATACTAATCATAATATCAGTAACATTACTTCTACAACTACTACTACTACTACTACCACTACTTTTCTTTTTACGTTCGGCCTCTAGTGCCGGTATGCTTTCTTGATGGGGCTTGCTGATCGGCCCCTGCCCGTAATAAGGCAGGGAAGTGTATTATAGTAGCGCTATCTTGGGTAATCGGGGGCTTAATCTTCCAGGGGTCCTGCGTCCCTGCCCTTGGTGAGCATTCAGCCCAGCCCCTGATCTAGGCTGGTTGGGGGAGGGTTTTGCACCCCCTCCCCCTATAAAAAAAGACAACATGACCAAAACAAGATAAAAAGTAGAGATCAGGGTCGTGGCGTGAGCCTCGATCCCGATCCGATCTTGCTGGGGGGTCCGACCGCGCTGCAGGCTTCCCCGATACATCCGCATCCAAAGAGCCTGCTGTCAGTGACGGGTGCAGGGCAAAGCCTACGGGACCCCTGCACCTCGAAGGAGGAAGGGCCCCCTAGCCCCTCTCTTTGTTTTGGGGGCGGCCGGAGTGGTGCAAAGGCTGCGCCTACCCGTGGAACCAGGCCCGGGGTGGTAAACCTTCGGAGGGCTCGGCGTGTGGGCTCCTGGAACGCCCGGAGCCTCTCGGATGATGATCGACTGGCCTACCTATCAAATGAGCTCAGAAGGGTGAAGGTGGACATAGTGGCACTCTCTGAGACGAGGATATCAGTCGTGAGATCAGTAAAGGGGGGGGGGGGGGTACACCTTCTACTGATCCGGTGTGGTGTCATAAGACGTCCGGGTATCGTGAGACATCCCATCCTGAATACATACATGAATTTCGACATAGTACCGTGTCTTTCGTCGACTGCTTGTCGTGATCTGTCACACCCAAGTTTATTTATTTTATTATAAAAGCAAATGATGACGCATGTATGTTTATAACTAGGATATCAACAACCACTCTTCTTCTTCTTGTGACCTGTTCTGCTTTGCATCGGTTTTTAGGTCCTTCTTGGTAGATTTTTACACATAGACGCTTCACTTAGTTACTCTATGATAGTAAATTTTGGGTTCCGCGATGCGAAGTTAAGGATGGGATGTCTCATGATACCGGATGGCAGATGACACCACACCGGCATGAGCAATGGCTTCCGTCTCAAGGAGGTAACTATGGGCATCTCCAGTCAACTGCTGCCATTTGTGGTTGAGATTGCTCCGGTTAATGAGCTTATAATGCGAGTGAAGCTGAAGTACACACTGGGTTTCATGTCTCTTGTTGGAGTGTACGCTCCTACCGGGATGTGTAAAACGGAAGAGAAGGACGTAAAACGGAAGAGAAGGACATGTTCTACGCCAAACTCGACTCCATAATTAGACCAGTGCCCTCTCCGGGACACACTCATTTTCTTGGGCGACTTCATTGCTACTACTGGCACTGACAACTATGTGTTGGTCCCCATGGTTCTGGTACCAGGAACATCAACAGCTCTCTCCTGAATTTTGCAAGATCCAGGAGGTTGAGCATTGCGGGTTCCTGGTACCAGAGACCAGAGCTACACCACTGGACTTGGTATAGCGATGCCGGAGGGGTAACTAAGGAGACCGACCACATCCTCTTAAATACTCGTTATAGGACCCTTCAGAACTGCAGGGTTTACCGGAGTGCTGAGTTCTTTGCAACTAAACATAGGCTTGTTGCAACACTCAAGCTTCATGTCAGGTCAAAAAGAATCTCTAGCTGCAACAATACTGTGTTCCACCTCAGGCTGCAAGATCTGGCATGTGCCGAGGAGTATGCAGTGACGGTCTCAAATCGGTTCAATGTGCTCAGCACCCTTGAGGACCCTGTAGAACTGTGGGATACCTTCAAACGTGAGACTCTTCGAGCTGCCAAGGAGTGCATTGGAGAGCGCCCAAGATCTTTGCCTCGGCGGAGACGTTGGAGAGTACTGAGGAGAGTCGCGCTGCCAGACTTGCTTAGAACCGGGACCAATATAGGGCTCTGTCGCGTAGGACTAGAGCTCTCCTGAGGAGAGACAAGGAGAGATATGTCAGGACTCTCGCTGAGGAAATCGATGGCCATTTAAATGCGAATGACCTCCGACCTGCTTACTGACCCCTGAAGAAACTTTCTCTCAGGTGAGCGCTATCCGAACAGCTGATGGCTGCATCGTGTCAAACATGGATGGAGAGAGGGCTCGTTGGGCTGAGTACTTTGAGCAGTTGTACACGGCTGACCCTCCAAGTGGGTAGCTTTCAGTGGCTGGGTTGCAGGTGGCGGATGCCAATTCACCCATCAACGAAAGTCCGCCCTCTCTTGCCGAGGTCAGAGAGGTTGTGGCAAAGTTAAGGGGCGGAAAAGCTCATGGTACCTGTAACATCAGTGCGGAGCTGCTCAAAGCTGGAGTTGAGGCCTGATCCGCGGGTTGCATGCGGTTTTGACTGCCGTATGGCAATCTGGTACCATTCCTCCTGACTGGAAGAGGGGGTTGGTCGTCCCTATCTGAAAAGGAAAAGGGGACTGCCAAAACTGAAACAACTACCGTGGTATTACACTGCTCAGCGTGCCAGGCAAGGTGCTTGCCCACCTGTTGCTGATGCGAATTCGCAGGCATCTGCTGAAGCTGCAGAGACCTGAACAGTCTGGGTTCACGCCTGGTAAGTCGACAACTGACCATATCCAAGTGATTCGCGTACTGGTGGAGCGACGACGAGAATTTCGACAGGGGATGCTTGCAGCGTTTGTGGATCTCAAGAAGGCGTCTTGGATCTCCTGCGACTCCCTGGGATTCCTGCAAGGACTACTGGTTTGCTGATTGGCCTGTATTCTGGGACTGAAAGTGCTATAAAGTGGAGGGGGGGGGGGGGGGGGCTTGTTCAGCTTCTTTCCCGTGAATGTGGGGGTGAGACAGGGCTGTGTCCTTGCCCCATCGCTTTTCAACACTTGTATGGAATGGGTACTAGGCAGAGTTGTGGACCAGAGTCATTGTGGAGCATCCGTTGGCAATACCAGGGTCACCGACCTTGTTTTTCCCGATGATGCAGTAATCCTGGAGGAGTCGCTGGAGATTATGGTGATGGCTCTCGAGGCAATGTACGAGGAGGCGAAGCCCATGGAGTCCATAACAACGCCTGGGCCAAGACCAAGGTACAGGTGTTTAGAGGCTTGTTAGATGAAACAGTACAGTCTGTTCATGCATGTGGCGAGGTCATTGAGATCTCGAGAAATTTCAAATACCTTGGTAGCATAGTTCATAACAACGAATTCATAGCATCCATTGGCAAGACCAGGGTCACCGACCTCTTTTTTGCCGATGATGCAGTAACCCTGGCGGAGTCGCTGGAGATTATGGTGATGGCGCTAGAGGCACTGCAAGAGGAGGCGAAGCCCATGGGACTTAAGGTCTCCTGGCCCAAGACCAAGGTACAAGTGTTTGGAGGCTTGTTAGATGAAACAGTACAGTCTGTTCATGCGTGTGGCGAGGACATTGCGATCTCGGGAAATTTCAGATACCTTCGTAGCGTAGTTCATAATAACTGTGAGTCTCGTCAGAAAGTCTTACGGCGGATTGGCTTGGCCCACGTTGTTATGGACTCGCTCAGCACGAGCACGAGTATATAGCGTTTTCGATACCTGTGCAGAAGGACAAAGATCCGGATCTTCAAGTCCCTTGTGCTCCCTGTCATACTCTATGGTTGTCAGACATGAACACTAAATGGGGACTTGGAGAGGCGGATTGATACCTTTGATAATAAATGTCTACGCAAAATCATTGGATATCGCTGGAATGACTTTGTGTCAAACCGGCGACTACACCGTGAGACTGATTCGAAATATATTACCTGCATAGTCCGTCAACGCCAACTCCGGCTATACGAGCACGTGGCACGTTACTCAGAAGCTGATCTTGCTCGTCGGGTTGTCTCTGTAAGAGACAATCCTGAGTGGAGGTGGCCAAGGGGACGCCCACAGAGTTCGTGATTTGAGCAAGTCGATAGATCCTGCCGGGAGGTACTCAGAATGTGAAGGGGGCTTGCACGGAGACTCGCCCGGAGGGGCCCTCGGGCTTGGCGTCGTAGGGTGGGCGAGGCGACGCGCCCCCCTGCGTATGTCCCCATTGATTGATTGATATCTTCCTAGAACCAGGCCCGGAGTTAACCTTCGGAGGGTTCTTCGTGTGGGCTCCTGGAACGTCCAGAGCCTCTCGGAGGATGACCGACTTCCCTTCGTATCAGATGAGCTCAGAAGGCTGAGGGTGGACATGGTGGGGCTCTCTGAGACGAGGACGCCTGGCAGTGGCGAGATCAGCGAGGAGGGTTTCACTTGCGACTGCTCTGGCATGAGCATTGGCTTCCGCCTTACCTCTTCTTTACTGATGAATCACCATAGTAATTCACGAAAAATTTCGGCTGAGGAACTGATGAATTACCTACGTAAATCAAAACTTATTTAACAATACACATGGCTTCATTTTATCGATTTATATGATTTTTATGACTCGTAATGACAAATTGGCTTCTTATCATCTGCTGAGTTATTTGGTCGGTGGGTGTGGGTGGTGTCTTGGAGCCCCTTTCACAGTCGTCTGGTACGCACCCTAACCAAAGGCCCTACCATCCTAGATTCATCAATCTTACCAGCCACGCCTCCGGTATCTCTCACATTTACCGAAGCGCTACCAGAGCTGCGGCATCTTTCAAACACGGGATTCATCAACGGTATGGTAACGCTCCGGTAACTCGCACCCTAGCAACGATTGGTTGGGCTGGATAGCCAATCACGTGCGACCTTTGATGCTGTATTTCAGCTTTCACACAGACTTCAAAATCAAGACATGTGTATTGTACAGGCGTAAATACTGCCTTAAAACAAATAATTAGCGTTGTAATCCCTCAATTAGATGCGTTTTTTTACGAATGAATGCACGTTACTTGTATATTTATCCTTGAAATAAAAATATACTCGCTTATTTTGCCTAGCAATATTCTGAACATTTTTGTATGTTACCTTCATAGTTTTCCGTCGCTAACGCCAACAGCGTGCCTCGCTATCACAAGATTGGGTATTATTCTAATGTTTGCCCATACTCACCCCTCGCAACCAAAATTGGCTAGGGGGCCATTGTCATCATGCCTCACTGGTGCAGCCAAGCAATGGGTGTGGGCGTGGGAAGCTGTGGCTGCTGAGGTGAATGGCGTGAGTGGCTTCGTGAGTAGTGTGGAGGAGGTCAGAGCAAAATTCTACTACGTTAAACTCCACAGCAATATTGGAGACTTGAGACGGGAGGTGACTGTCACAGATGAGAACATTATTTCCTCTGCAGTGTTTTTAACAAGCAGGGAAAAGTCATGTGGGTGGACAGTTCCACAGACTTACATACTATAGAGTGCGGCCTGCAAGTGAAGCCGGCCTGAGGCCGTACACGGGTTTGCCCACTTCATCCCACACCGACGACTTCACACACCTGACTCCCACCCCGTTTGCTGACCCCATCATTCATTTTTTAGAAAAATGGAACCACCATCATCTTCCTGAGAAAATTTTGCATCACATTAGCATAAAATTGTAACAATAATGTGTAAATACACAGACGAAAATCAGAGTTAAATGAATACGGAGTACACATTTTCTTTCATTTATTTTTCTTCAACTCCTTCGTACTCAGCTGGTTTTCGTCACATCGCTTTTATAAACCCAGATCCTAAATCTGCATGCTTTTCTGCTTCTGATGGTGTAGGGCACGTCACGGGGTAAAAATATACATAGGCTCAAAATTGCCTCCGAACATGAGCCGCGGCAGTGTCTACCCACTTACCACGCCTGCGGTAACTTAGTTACGGGTGCTCGGAACCGCGGTAACTGTCGGCCTTATCGGTGACTACCAGCGTGGTAACGATCATGAGATTCATGACAAGACGAAGGTGCGTGATTCGGCAGTGTTGGTATGCCGGATCGGCGGGAAATGTCAACATTACATCAGCTGAGCGGAGGATTATGAAGGATAAATGTGAAAAATAAACGTACAAAGAGTAAAGGTGAAGAATAAATATAAAAAATGACTGAGAAGAATAAATATGATGAAAAAATGTGGAGTGTCTCGCTGTAATACACCGCTCAAATCTGCCGATAGCCTAATATTTCCTAGGGATAACAGGTGAAAATTTATTTGATAATGGTGACAAGTAATAAAGTTCTATTATTTAGCAGATGTCAGCAAGAGAGTCTCTTCACCTGTATATATTCATTACTCTTGTTCATTATTCACACTTATTTAGCAGGCTTCACATTTATTCATTACATAACATGGCTGATTTCGTTATATGTATGCCCTATGCATATACACATATGAGGCTATCTAGAATAATACGAGAGTTTGACCAAGAAGGCATAACAAGTGAATAATGGTGACATGTATTAAAGTCCTCCCTTCTCTTTTACTGTGCATTTTGCAACAATAAACCATCAATCAATCAAACTGAAATTCTCAGCAGGACGTTTACTGTCAGCAGGTGAAGTGAGTTCATGTCATTCAAAGTCTTCTAATTGTTTTCTCATATTACCGTTGAAGCCGTGCAACGTGTTGCTGTATAGTGTAATATTTTTTTACATTCATTTAAAGAAATAATATAACCACTTGAGGGCAAGAATTTGTACTATTTACTAATTAATGTCATTGGTAAGCTCCATTGGGGAGCCCCCGTGGCTACCAGAGCTCCGTTACCAGAGGTTCTAATCTCTGGTACTGATGCAAACAAACAGCGCCGCGAAAGACGTAGCGGCGATCGCCGCACATTGGTAACGATCAACACAAACAAACGTGACTGTGAAAGCGGCCCTTATTGACATGTGTTATAGCTGTAAGCATAGCGTCCTTCTCTCCGTCCGAGAGTGTTCCGAGTGAAAGTGAAAGTGATTTACAAGGGTCAAATGATAATGAAACTCAGGGAAATGGTTTTATAAGTGACTCGGATGAAGAATATTTGCCAGAAAATGATAGCGAGTCGAGCTTTGACGAAGATAATGAATTATGTGTGATAACGCCGGAACACCACTGCCGCCCCCCACTCCTTCACACTCATGGCTGATCTCTTTGCTGATCATCGTCCTGGCAGTGTTCCTGCCGTGACTGAGAATTTTTCTGGTGTTAATTCCGGTGTACTAGCGAGTGACCATGATATGAGTGCTTTGGACTGCTTCCAGTTTTCATGACAGACGAAGTGGTGGAATCGTTGTGCTTGTGGACCAGTGTCTGTTCAGCTAAATTTTTCATGGACAACACAACCAAAAATCCCAACAGCATTATGGGAAAGAATTGGCGTGATGTCACGAAGGATGAGATGAATGTCTTCTTATGTCTGCAGTTACTGATGGGAATAAAAAAGTTGCCTAGGATTTCAGACTCTTGGAGCATCTCTGTGCTCTACCAAGGCCCCCCTGCGTTTACATCTGCCATAATGAGTAGGAACAGATTTTCATAGATCCAGCGCTTCATTCGTTACTCATATCCTAAACATGTGAAAAAATATACAAATGAGTAAATAAGGGTGTAAGGATAAAAATGAAATACTCCTGCGAAATCAGGAGAAATGAGCAAAATATTCGGTGTGGGGGATGAGGATTGGTACGACCGGGTGTCGCGCCCTCGGTAATGAAGGGGTTAAGGGGGTACCTATGCTCATCTCCAACCAACTTCAGCTATTTATGATTGAGATTACTCCAGTTGATGAGCGTATAATACGAGTTAGGCTGAAGTACACATTGGGCTTCATGTTTCTTGTTGCAGTGTACGCTCCTACCGAGATGTGTGAAACTGAAGAGAAGATGTTCTACGCCAAACTCGACTCCGTACTGGACCAGTTCCCCTCCCCCATCCCTTCGGACACGCTCTTTGTCTTGGGCGACTTCAATGCTACTACTGACGCTGACTTGGTTGGCTTTGAGCTGTGTTGGTCCCCATGATTCTGGTACCAGGAACACCAACAGCTCTCTCCTTCTGAGTTTTGCAAGACCCAGGAGGTTGAGAATTGCGGGTTCCTGATACCAGAGACCAAAGCTGCACCGCTGCACTAGGTATAGCAACGCCGGAGGGGTAGCTAAAGAGGTTGACCACATCCTCGTAAGTACTCGTTGGAGGATGCCTCAGAACCGCACGGTTTTCCGGAGTGCTGAGTCCTTTGGAACTGATCATAGGCTTGTTGTTGCAACACTCAAGCTACATGTCAGGTCAAGAGGAATTTCAAGATGCAATAATACTGTGCTTCATCTCGAGAGGCTGCAAGACCTGGCATGTGCTCAGGAGTATGCAGGGACAGCCTCAGATCAGTTCAATGTGCTAAGCGCCCTTGAGGGCCCTGTAGAACTGTGGTATACCTTCAAACGTGAGACTCTTCGAGCTGCCAATGATTGCATTGGAGAGAGCCCGAAATCTAGAAGTGGATTTGCCTCGGCGGAGACGTTGTAGAATATAGAGGAGCGACGCGTTGCCAGGCTTACTGAAAATCGGGAGCAATATAGGGTTTTGTCGCGTAGGAGTAGAGCTCTTCTGAGGAGAGACAAGGAGAGGTATGTCAAGGGTTTCAGTAAAAGTATTAAAATCCAAAGTATCGAAATCGATAGAAGATAAACGATTTTTAAAACAAAAATTCACGATAAATGATTCTTAACACAAAAAATCACCATCGTATTACATGCCCTTCCTACGAATGGGTCTGCATTAATATCACCTAACAAATGTATAACTTGAACCTTCCCTCATATTACACGAGACATAAAACACATCATCCGCCTCGACGCGTGGGGAAATCCATTTCTTATGTGATTGGATTGAGAATCCACCACCACCGCCACGCTCACTACCATGCACCCCCCTCACTAACCTTCCCCAATTTAACTACCACTACCACTACTGCTCACTATCAGCACCTCTTCACTTCCTAGAGCTATAACCAGTGACGACACAACCTTTATCACCATCAGAACATGACTGCCACCCCCTTCCCAGCACTAAGCACTATTATCATCATCACAGTTCATTGCCACCGCTGAGAACACCTAGCACCACAACTACAAACACAAGAACATGACCGTCACCATTTTCACCGCCATAACTACTACCCCCACACTCAGTATTACCATTACTACCATACCAGCCATCATCAGTGTCATTTTCACCGCTACCTTTGCCACCGTCACAATTGTCATTGTCTGCATCATGAAATGTAACCACGATCACCACTGCCGTGAGGACTTCCACTATCGTCAAGTTCATCATTATGATACTACTGCTCCTTCAGTTACTACTACTACTACTACTACTACTACTACTACTACTACTACTACTACTTTTACTACTACTGTAGATTGATTGCCTCTACCACTCCCATCAACGATCCAACTCCATAACCCCCACCCCAGCAGGGCATGTAGTACGGTACAGTTCGGTACGATAATACGGTACGGTACGCATATTTTAAGGCCAAAAGTACGGTACGATAGTACGGTTCGATATATTTCTTCGAGTACGGTACTGTACGAAACTACGATTATTCTTTTCGTACTTGAGCTGCCTCCTTTGTTGTAAAAAAAAAAAAAAAAAAAAAAAAAATCCATACCATTTCCGTACCCAAACGAGTTGCTAACGGGAAAAAAAGGATGAGGTCAAGTCACCTCCCCTCAGTTTAGGGGAAGATCAATGAGTTATCATTCTGGCCACATAAACGTTGGACTGTGACTTCATTAGTTGGATGAGGTTCTCAGCCCACGTGCCTGGCTGTGGATCTGGGCTTACGATTATCCCCTCAGATCAATGGGCTGAGTGAGGGCGCGGATACCGCCCACCCCCAACAGGACATCATAATGGACATGTTTCCGGTTCAGGGAAGAGCCTAGAAATGCATTGTGCCACGTACCACTGATAACGTAGTGCACATATTACGTCCTATAAATCGCTAATTGACTGGATATTGGAGAGATATTTCAAATTCTTCTCATCTCACGGGGAGAAGCCACCATTAGCTCGTGACGTCATCAGGCTGTAGCGGAGTACATCAGACGACAGTACCAGTATTTACCATTGCTTATTTTTTATCAGCTATGGCCACTCCAGCTCCAAACTGCGCCCAACAGGTATGTTATAGGTGCTTGCTGAACACCTTAAGAGTGTTGGAAATATGTTATATTATTAAAATGAGAGTGAAATCAACCGATTCGCCTCTGCTCTGTAGAGTACCTCAAAACTTCTTGAATAATGGGCTATAGGTTCTCAGAGGGTGTATGTATGAACATAATGGAAAGTATATATGTTTATTGACAGAGAGAGAGAGAGAGAGAGAGAGAGAGAGAGAGAGAGAGAGAGAGAGAGAGAGAGAGAGAGAGAGAGAGAGAGAGAGAGGAATAAAAAGAAGACGAATGTAGCCAAATATTTCATTATCATAGGACGAGACAGTACTGAGGTGGAGAGAATAGTTGAGTTCGCGATTAAAAGTTAGTCCGAGTTGGAACTAAAGAGAATAATCAAGGTTGAATTCATATTAGTATGAGGGAAACTTACCTAGCCTAACCTAGAGAAAACAATGGCTCAGGAACGTCAGAGAGAGAGAATCAACGCCTGAAGATGAATAAGAAGAAAACGAATGCAGACCAATATTTTATAATTAGAGGACGTGACAGTAGAGAGAATAGTTGAGTTCACGATGAAAAGTTAGTCCGAGGGGAAACTAAAGAGAATAATCAAAGTTGACTTAATATTAGTATGAGGGAAACTTACCTAACCTAGCCTTGAGAGAGCACTGGAGGAACCTAATCTGGACCGGGGCAGACTGTTGGAACCTAACTGGCGCACTGGGAGCTGTCGTCGAACAGCCAGCCATCAATTTTTCCTTACTGCAGGATTCATTGGCACAGACAGAAATATTTTCCGTGGAGTACTTTTGTCCGTACTCTTGCACATTGGCACGAAGCACCAACGACTGCGGGTTGCGTCTCCAAGCATTGTTAGCCACTAGAAACATACACCTCAACACGAAATCTCGAAGAAACATTACGTTGGCGGCCTCCCGACGTGCCTAGTGACGTCACGATCAATCAGCCCTCGTTTCCAAGTCAGGTGATTTTTCCTCAATTTTAATCCATATTTTATACCACATATACTATTTTACATGAAGAAAAAATATTACCATAGCTGAATTTAGGGCCTATTTTATCCATACAGACAGAATTTGAAATAAATATGTGGACCGGAAACATGTCCATTACTGACATCCGACGGCGCCTTACCACCCGCAGTGAAAAGTTTTTTTTTTTTCAATTTTTTCTTTTCTAGACCTCTGTAGCCAGCATTTCTCCGCCTCCTCACTCAGGTCCTCTCCGAAATTCAGTGTGTTCACACTTCACTTCATCATTTCCGTGGTGGCCAGGCTGCACTGCAGCTGAGTCGCTAAGTCATGAGGTGAACCACGTGATCACAAAATAGGAACAAAATTATACATACACAAATATATATATATATATATATATATATATATATATATATATATATATATATATATATATATATATATATATATATATATATATATATATATATATATATATATATATATATATATATATATATATATATATATATATATATATATATATATATATATATATATATATATATATATATATATATATATATATATATATATATATATATATATATATATATATATATATATATATATATATATATATATATATATATATATATATATATATATATGTGTGTGTGTGTGTGTGTGTGTGTGTGTATATATATATATATATATATTTTTGTAACGTGTATGTACCTGTCTATGTATATGTGTGTGCACATGTTTGTGTGTACGTGTGGGCATCTATGGCGTACATGAACGTGTACATGTATATCCATAAATAACTGCATACGTGAAGATGTGTGCGTAAATGTGTGTACATGTGTGTGTACATGTATGTGTACATGTATGTGTATATTTATGTGCACATAATTGTGTGTACTTGTGTGTAAATGTGTGTGTACAATGTGTGCGTGTGTGTGTGTGTGTGTGTGTGTGTGTGTGTGTGTGTGTGGTATACATGTGTAAATAACTGTGTCTGTACATGTCCGCGTACAATGTGTGTATATAGTGTGTGTGTAAATCCCTGTGTATGTGTGGGCTTTTATTTTTGTGTGTACATGTGTGTGTACATTGTGTGTGTAGTCCTACTTTTTTTTGTGGGGTATGGAGACATGTACGATATTAAGGTACGGTAATCTATCGTAACAGTACGGTACGGAGTCGTTTTTCAAGTACGGTACTGAATTACGGTACGGTATTATTCTTAAGGTTCGAATTACGAAAAATATTACCGTACCGTACCGTACTACATGCCCTGCACCCCAGCCACCATCAGTATACCCTTCCCCTCTGCTATCACCCATCACCAACATCAACTCAATCACAATAACAACGAAGGGCACTAGGAAAGGGCAGACAAGAAATGTGATCACGTAAGTCGTGTAGTAGCTACTCACATGCCATTGAGCAGTATATCAAAGAATATGTATCCTCCGCCGTATTGGCCAATATTATATACTTTTAAGATGTCCCCCATAATTCATATCCTCAGCTTTCATCGGATTTTATCGAAAAGGGGCCAGCTACCCAACGGGATTCAGGAAGCCTAATGTAGTATCAACTGGAAGTACTGTTCTGGACAAGAACACCTCCCAACCCTTATTGGTTTCCATTGGAAGCATTCATGACATGCTCTCAAAGTACAGGCGACTGTTTCCATATGGCTGCCCTAAGTCACTGGTTCATTAGGTTTGTCATTCAGTCACTATCATTTAATAATCCTTTATTGGACGTTTCCCAAATTTTAATATTTTTTTCCTTGGCCTTCGTTACACCTTTCCAGCAAGGTCAATAAGTGATGAATAATATTTTTGCGCAATCCTGCCTATAAACTAACAAAAAAAAAAAAATTTGCTGTTGGCAGAGGTAATGACTACAAAACTACAATATTTATCAGTGACTCAAGGGCAGCTGATCTAGGTTTATATCCTACCTTTCGGGCTGGTCGAAAAAAGGGTCCCTAGGGAGAACTAGGAACGGTAAACTGTGGTAATCTGGATGCCAAATAATCCCAGGGTCATGAGGTAATGGGTTCTTACCTATCGCGAGTTCAAAGGCCAGTGCGCCAGGGATGAGCTCCGAGGTCACACACAGTTATGGCTATGCTCCTATTATAGATAGATAGTATTAGTATGTTCCCAGTATAAATAGGTAGTCAAGAGGAACATACACCGTTGGGTGGGTTGCTCCGCCCATCCTACGACCAGGGGTTCCCCTCGGGCAAGACTCCACAAAGGCTCTTTTTCCCATACCAAGTAGCACACGGCAGGATCCATCTAATTGCTCAAGCTGATAGCTTTGTGGACACTCCCTTGGCCTCTTCCACGCAGGATTGTCATTTACAGATATAACCCGGTGAGTAGGGTTGACTTTTGGGTAGCGTGTCACAAATAAATATAGCAGTAGTTTACGTACTATGCAGGTAACAGGTCTTCATTCAGTCATGTGGAGTAATGGAGTAATAGCTAATTTGATACAGTCATTCCAGCGATAATTCATGATTCCTTGAAGGCTTATATTACCTAAGGGGTCTGTTCGTCTTATCAAGTCTAGGCGGTGGTCGAGTGGTCAGCACGCGCACGTGGTGATCATGAAGATCCGGGTTTAAGTCTCAGTGCAGACAGTTGGCAGTTTTCAACCATTGCTGAGTGGCGAAAAGTTACTCACATGCTGTCAAGATCTTCAATCAGCTCTTGCTTCAGCAACATTGATCAAAAGGAGCACCTCGAAGGTAGCATGGGCCAATCGAAATTCATATACTATCACGGCAGCCACTTAAAATTAATGACGCTCGAACCACTAGCGGGTTAGTGCCGACCACCAGGCTCCCTAAGAGAGCCTGCTGGAGTCATAGGCAATGCGAAAAAAGATAGTGTCCACATCTCACTCATAAAATAAGACAGGAAGTACAAGTGACTTGAAAATCAGAATCTTTGTTCTTGTGCACAGATACTGACTTTCCCTTGACTCGCGTTGAGAATCTATAATACAGTGCATCAAGCTCACCCGCCGTTGTTCTGAATTACAAAGGATCTAAATCTCTTATGTCCTCACAACGCGGGATGACTATTTTTTCATCGAGTAAATCTGCAAACACATCAACGTTACCTTGGTCTTTGCCCAAAATACCTGAAGTACCAATGAATTCGCCTCCCCGAGCAGTGTCTCGAGAGCCATCATCAGAATCACCAGTGATTAAGCGAGAAATACTTCATCATCAGGAATAACAAGGTCAGTGATCCTTTTACTGGCAAGAGATACTCCACAATGTTTTATTAGGTCCACAACTCGCCTAAGTGCTGAAAATGATGGATATGCAACCCCCTTTTTTCCAGCTTGAACCAGAAGCTGGTAAAAGTAAATAATAGATCCCAGTAGGAAAATTGATAGTTTAATGGAAAGAGAAATGCACAGCGATTAGTGGAAGATGATGACGCGTCACATGGAAATGGACCTCATTATGCGAAAACAAATTTTACCGTCGAAGAAATTATTTATTGACAAACTGGCGAGAAACGAAAGAAACAAATGAGGGCCGGGAAAATGAATCTAATACAATATATATATATATATATATATATATATATATATATATATATATATATATATATATATATATATATATATATATATATATATATATATATATATATATATTTTAGGGTGGTCCACATGGTAGGGTGTGAAAACAAAATTTCGGAATTTCTTTTCTCCCCGGGCGGTTTTAGATGCCTATTGGAAAGAAACTTTAGCTTGTTAAGTTTCATCTCGTTTTAATAATATTTAGGGGTGGCGCAAGACGTGTGAATTTTATACCCTGACCGCGTCTGGGTCCCCCCCAGACAAGGTGACACCGTCTGGGTATTAGCCGCTCGGAGACGGGGGTCTCATGTTTGCGAGGCACTCACTGTAGCCGAGTCGTCAGGGACGACTTCGAAGCCACCAAGAACCGCTTGCGGTGCTCCGCCACAACACCGAGCAAGAACTGAAACTGCTCGTCCTGGTTTGTGTGGCTCCCGTTGAACTCCTGAATGAGGGCGATACCGCGCTCGGCGTGGTCGTTAACCACCGTGATGTTGTTTACCCTCTCCTTCGCCTTCTTGTATTTTGGATGATGTTCCCATTCCTCCGGAGAGAGACCGAGGAATGAGGGGTTGATGCCAAGGTGCCGGGACAACTCTCTTGTTCTAGGCGTCACAAGTGTCTCCAGCTTCGGAGGAGCAGGCCCCTTCTTCAGATGCAGATGAATCCTCTTGGGGACGTCATCATCTCCCTCATCCTCGTCGTCATCTTCCGCCATCGTCACAGCCATGGCTTGCTTAGTCTCCGCGGGAACCTTGGGATCAAACAGGGCCAGCCCCACGAGCTGTTCAGATAAATACCACAGGTGGTTCTCCAGCTTCCTTGCCGCTGCCTGCCCCACCTCAGGGTTGTAGTAGCTCCAGATCTTCTCCAGGACGTCCAAGTCTGTCCGAGAAGCTGCAGCTGCGTCCGTCGCTCCGAACCACGGCTTCATGTAGACGAGGATCGCCAACGTGCTCACTTCTTTGACATACTTCAAATCCAGCTTCGTCAGCGAAAGCTGCTCACGGAACAACCAGATCTTCAATGAGTAGATGACCTTGGACATCCACCTAGCATGGTGGAAAGCTCCTGGCTGCTTGAACGTAAAGCGCGGTACCTTTCCACCAAGGAAGATAACCACGAGCTACAAGTAGTCCCATTAGTCGTTGCGGAAGTTTCCGACGGACAGCTTGAAGAGAGCAAATTCCAACAGGTCATTCCTCTCATCCTCGAGGAAAGGACGAATCTCTTGGGTATCCCATCCCGTCTGGAAGTTCCCTCTGTCCAGAGAAATCCACTGTTTTTGGAACCTGATGGAACAGACCGACATCCGAACCTGTCGAACTTCCTGCCAGTCTCGAAGACAGCTTTCAATGTCAGCTCGTACACGTGGTGTCGACAGGCCAAGTTTAGGAGGGTGCGGCCCAACTTCTGCTCCAACAAGTGGGCCGCTCCCGACAGGCGGCCAGAGTTGGACGACGTGGTGTCGAAGGAGAGACCCGCAACCTACTCTGCAAGGCTCCATTCATCCAGCAGCACTTACACCGCAGCGGCTTGGTTCTCTCCGGAGCCAGAAGCCAGCTGTGGCACCCCAAGGAGTTGTGTGTTGCCGCTGGTAACGACAGTAACCAGGACGGCCAGTCGTTTCCGCTCCCGATGCCTCTTCACGCTCGAACGGCTGATGTTCAGCTGCACTGGGTCATGGCCTAGGCAGAGGCTATTGGCCATCGTTGCCACGAGGAAAACAGCATCCCGGTCCATACTTCCGGTGCGGTTGAAAGCGGCAATCAATTCAGGAGTCCAAACGTTCTTCGGCCTCGAACGCTTCAGTGGCCTGACTCCTCGAACAGCGCCTAGTAGTTCCTCCTAGGTGTTCTCCTCGGAATCGGTGGAGGACGTTGAGGCAGAGGAAGACGAGGCTAACTCCACTTTGTTTGACGATGCCTCATCTCGTTCCTTCTCCTTCTCTCTTTGTTTCAGATATGCTTTCTTCCTCTTCAGCGATCGGACCTCCTTCTTAGTCAGTCTTTTGTCCCCGGAACCCATGTTGCCTCGCCGTCCCGGCTCGCGTTTGGCAAGGAGGAAGTCCCTGTCTTCCTGAATCTTGATCATGCAAAGGGCATTGGCATGAGCAACGTCGAAAATGTTCTTCATCTCGATGGAGAACCTCTGCTCGTTCTGTACCTGCTTTGTCGAACGCCGCCCTTTACTCTCCTTCAACCCTCGCCAGCGGTCATGCAGAGCAAGAATCTTGGCTTGAATCTTGTCTGGGCGTTGCGTGGGGATCCTTACCCTCGCCCAGAAGGCCAACAACTCCTTCACTACTATCTGTGCGCTCTCATTCTTCTGTTTTCCAAGATACAGGTGGTGGTGGAGGAAAACAGACAACACTCGCCCAGAGGATGGTAACTTGGAGCCAAGGAGATGTTCCTCACGGTTCAACATATGTGAACCACGTTTCGAAGTCATCCTGAACAGTAAATAAATAGAAGATTATTGTGCAAAATAAGTTGTGAAACTGTGAAAGTCGTCTTAATTACACCAAAGTGGCACAAAATATGAGCATGCAGCTGGTCTAAAAGCTGGGTGACCACTGACTACTAGGGGTGGGCAGGTACCGGTACCAGTACCGGTGCTAACGGTACCAGTTAAACGGTACGGTACCAGCACCAGATTGCTCGATACCGGTACCAGATTGCTCGGATTTATTTATTGGATTTATTGATAATTCTTCGTCCGATTTTTTTTTTAGGTTGCTAATAAATATTGTTATTGTTATTAGACTATGATCGAGTACATCCATAATAACTATACATGCTATTTTTTTATCTTAAAAATAAATATTCACTTCATTCAGAGAGAGAGAGAGAGAGAGAGAGAGAGAGAGAGAGAGAGAGAGAGAGAGAGAGAGAGAGAGACAGATCACCACTCAGTGAGTGGATATCTCGGTGATATGGGTACTCGATCATAGTCTAATAACAATAACAATATTTATTAGCAACCTAAAAGTGGATTTGCCTCGGCGGAGACGTTGTATAATATAGAGGAGCGACGCGTTGCCAGGCTTACTAAAGGAGAGACAAGGAGAGGTATGTCACCCGGTACCGGTACCTGGTGCCGCGAAGCCTCATGATCACTCGGGTGCCGGGAAGCGTCATGATCACTCGGCACTGAGCATTGCCGCTAGTACCGGTATCGTTTGGATCTTAGTGACGCTCGGCGCTCGCCCGCCTCCATGTGGTATCACGCGGTATGGGCCCTGTGTGGAGACGCTGAGTCACTGCCTCGCTGACCGTCTCCCCAAGTTCCCTTCATTTTATCCTGCTTTCCGTTTCCATCACAGCTCCCGTTTCCATTATTTTAATATTTTATTTCTTTATTGGATTTACTGGATAATTCTTCATGTCCGATTCTTTTTCTTTTTTAGGTTGCTAATAAATATTGTTATTGTTATTAGACTATGATCGAGTACATCCATAATAACTATACATGCTATTTTTTTTATCGAAAAAATAAATATTCACTTCATTCGGAGAGAGAGAGAGAGAGAGAGAGAGAGAGAGAGAGAGAGAGAGAGAGAGAGAGAGAGAGAGAGAGAGAGAGAGTTTTCTTTACAGGAAATTTATTTGGGAATTTCATCAAAGTCATTAAAAAAAAACTCCTTCAACCGGTACCGTACCAGTACTAACAATTTTATATATATATATATATATATATATATATATATATATATATATATATATATATATATATATATATATATATATATATATATATATATATATATATATATATATATATATATATATATATATATATATATATATATATATATATATATATATATATATATATATATATATATATATATATATATATATATATATATATATATATATATATATATATATATATATATATATATATATATATATATATATATATATATATATATATATGGTTTTTTGATGTAGAGTGACTCTAGGATGGGGAGGCGTCTTGTGTCAGGACATGTTGTCAGGATCTCCGTGTTGTTTTCCAGCATTTCTCTTGTGATGTTGATTCTATGCTGCTCCTTCAGGTGTTTCTTGGGTGCTCCTGACGCGAGGTGGAATGTCAGTCGTCGCGAGAGTCTTGTTGTCGTCATGCCAACATAGGTAGAGGGAAGGACTTCACAGTTTCCTTGGTTGCACGTGAACCTATATATGACATGCGACTTTTGTAGGCTCTCTATCTTTTTTGAGGGGGTGTTTTTCAGAAGGAGATGGCTGGTTTTCTTGGTCTTGTAGTATATGACCAGCTTTACTTGTTTGTTGGGGTCGGATGGCTTGACGTTTCTTCTTACTATTTGTGTGATGACCCTCTCATCTTCTTTGTAGGCGGTAGAGAATGTCGCTTTGTAAAAAATGCTGATGTCTTCTTTCTTCTCCTCTTTCTGCTTCTTGCTGTGCCAGCCGTCTATGATCTTCTTCGTCAGGCGGCTGATGTCCTTAGCTGGTCATATACTACAAGAGCGGTATAAATCCACCCCCGCTCCCCACACAAGCCATTCTCTCCGGTATCCTTACCAAGGAAAGACCTCGCTACTGAGGAAGGGTCTAGGACCCGAAATCGCGATCTAGCGAACATGACTAGCTTCGGCGAAGTCATACAGCCGATTAAGAAAGAGTTTAAGACTATCATAAGATATAAGGAGAATATCTTAAGAAAAATAATCAATGCTCAACTAGCTATCACATTCAATGATATATATATATATATATATATATATATATATATATATATATATATATATATATATATATATATATATATATATATATATATATATATATATATATATATATATATATATATATATATATATATATATATATATATATATATATATATATATATATATATATATATATATATATATATATATATATATATATATATATATATATATATATATATACGCGCTATTGCATTTTCAGGCACTTTTTTTTTAAGGTACGGACTAGATTTTTAAGGCGGTTTATAGTACTTTGGGCCAGGTACCGGTGTGAAAAATTAGTGAGCGCGAATGCAGGTACAGCAGACTATATGTGTTTCGAGTGCGGAGGGTGCGGAGGAGCGGTACGATATCAATGTAGCATAGCTCTGATATCCATATATATATATATATATATATATATATATATATATATATATATATATATATATATATATATATATATATATATATATATATATAGTCTTTGTATTCTGACGACATGGTGTATATAGGTGATTCTCGACGTGTCTTTCTCTTTTTGGTTCAGGAGTCATATATATATATATATATATATATATATATATATATATATATATATATATATATATATATATATATATATATATATATATATATATATATATATATATATATATATATATATATATATATATATATATATATATATATATATATATATATATATATATATATATATATATATATATATATATATAAGAACACCATGTCGTCAGAATACAAAGAAGACGAGAAGACCTTAAAAGATCATCCACAAGAACGTAACACCCACCAACCCCGACACCAAGCTCGACCTTATGATCTTCTACAAATCAAGAAAAACCGCCAACCTGATCATGAGAAACAGCTCTACCTCCAACAAGTCCACTATATATATATATATATATATATATATATATATATATATATATATATATATATATATATATATATATATATATATATATATATATATATATATATATATATATATATATATATATATATATATATATATATATATATATATATATATATATATATATATATATATATATATATATATATATATATATATATATATATATATATATATATATATATATATATATATATATATATATATATATATATATATATATATATATATATATATATATATATATATATATATATATATATATATATATATATATATATATATATATATATATATATATATATATATATATATATATATATATATATATATATATATATGGCGCGGAAAATTTGGTCCAATATAATTCTATGCAGTAAAGGAAAGGGCAAATAGTAGTTTTTGTTTTTTTTTACTTTTTTTTTTACAAAGGGGACAACTCAAGGACACAAAAAAAGGAAACAATAATAAAAAAAAAGCCCGCTAGTCGCTGCTCCTACAAAAAGGAATCAAAAGAGGTGGCCGAAAGAGAGGTCAATTTCGGGAGGAGAGGTGTCCTGATACCCTCCTCTTGAAAGAGTTCAAGTCGTAGGCAGGAGGAAATACAAATGAAGGAAGATTGTTCCAGAGCTTACCAGCGTGAGGGATGAAAGAGTGAAGATGCTGATTAACTCTTGCATAAGGGGTTTGGACAGTTTAGGGATGAGCATGAATAGAAAGTTGTGTGTAGCGGGGCCGCGGGAGCGGGGGGAGGCATGCAGTTAGCAAATTCAGAAGAGCAGTCAGCATGAAAATAGCGATAGAATATAGAAAGAGAGGCAACATCGCGAAGGAGTTTAAGAGGTAGAAAACTATCAGTATGATGAGGAGAGCTGATGAGACGAAGAGCCTTAGACTCCACTCTGTCCAGAAGAGCTATGTGAGATGCATACTCCATATGAGGGCGGACAAGGCCCCTGTATATGGATAGCAGCTGCGCGGGGGAGAAGAACTGGCGGAGACGATACAGAACGCCCAACCTCGAGGAAGCTGATTTAGCGAGAGAGGAGATGTGAAGTTTCCAGTTAAGATTTTGAGTTAAGGATAGACCGAGGATATTTAGTGTTGAAGAAGGTGACAGCCGAGTGTTGTCGAAGAATAGGGGATAGGTGTTTGGAAGATGTGTCGAGTTGATAGTATTTTTATTAAAAGATAGGGTGGACAAATGTAGATGGAGAGAACTGATACTATGGGCACATCTCAGGCACTTTACACTACACCTAGTTAAATACAAATAGATAAACACACACACAAAAAAAAAATAGAGCAATAGAAATGTCGACTCCCTTTCCCAATGAATGACATCACACTCAAGATTTCCTGATTTACGCTACTCTTCCCCATCCATTCTTGGGCCTGGTATTTTACTGCACTGAAGTTTCAGTAGGATTTGGAAGTGACAAACATTAGGTTATAAACAGCTAACCGTTGTCAGGTTTTGAGTGGCGGACTGTTCTTCCGACACTTAAGAGGCATTCGCTGACCACTCGTTCAATCTGTATTATATTACCAATAGATGGAGGTGTTCAGTTACCTCTACGACATTATTGATGTTTTATTTGACGGTACAGAAAACAGATCAAGGGAAAACAATGCCCCAACTTGCTCTTCCTATAGAAGAAAACACATGAAGCAAGTATGATCAATTTTGGTTAGCGAGGTGCTTTGTTACGTCCCTAAACACTGGAGTTTTACGTCGTAGGAACAATATAGACAGAGGAAGGAAGGTGGTTCCAGTTTACCAATGAAAGGGGTGAAATAATAAAAATAATGGGAGAATCTTTCACTAAGAAGTTGGACAACAATTCGATGAGCTTGAGTAGAAAATCTTGTGCATCAATGAAGACAGATTGTTTTCAAGCATACAGATAAGTTGGTATGACATAATGTTATCTCTTTGCCATATGTTCCCTTTAAAGTAAGAGCTACTTTGAAATCAGGTATCAATATAACTGTGCTCCATCTGATGTGCCACCTTTAAAATTGCCAGCCTCAACACGTCTTTGCCAAGCTTTGAAAATCTCATCACTCCTCGTGCAATCTTCGTGCCTCAATATCCTGGACTCCCTGTCTGGCTGTTCACGCCCCACGCGAAGCCCCACTACCTCCCGGCCAAAGAGTCGCGTCTCCACCATCAGAAGTGGCTTCCATGGCCTCTACGAAACGAACCCTCGTAGCTGATTATGTTCCTTAGATGGTCCAGTTCTCTACGGACATAATTCACACGATAGTGTGTGTGTGTGTGTGTGTGTGTGTGTGTGTGTGTGAGAGTGTGCAGAGTGTGTGTGTGTGTGTGTGTGTCCGTACGTACGTGCGTGCGTGCGCGCGCGTACGTGTGTGTGTGTGTGTGTGTGTGTGTGTGTGTGTGTGTGTGTGTGTGTGTGTATAATAATTAATAGTAATAATAATAATAATAATAATAATAATAATAATAATAATAATAATAATAGTAATAATAATAACAATATTAATCGTTACCACTTAGCAAGCCTCCGGAACGGCTGTTTTTCCTCGGACATTTATTTTAGATTTACGTGCGTTTCTTTGCGGAGGGATGAGCATTAATGCGAACTGATGAGATGCGTAGACGATGGTCTTGGGACATCGATAAAATGGTCTTGAGGTACGCTGCGGTAAGTGGCGATGGATGACAATTCGTTCTATGGGCTGCGAACATTTTGAGCAGTTCAAATATCTCGTCATCCACCGACCGCCGCTACGAGGCTTGGCAACGCCACTGAGACTCACCGAGATGTATACCTGTGGATTTTGGGGGAATACAATGACGATTGCCGCCATAATATAGAGTCTAAACGCTTCGCAGAAGATCGTCTCATCATGATCGTGAATGTGTGAACGCGCCCTCAGCTGTGAGGTGCTATGTCCTTGGCCGGCGAGCTAAGGGGGAAGGGCGATTTCTGTTCAGCTGGAAGATTGTGGTGGTGGTGGTGTGTGCCTGTTAAAACCCTGGAATGCTTTCGTGGGGTTAATTTAACCCATCGGCTTGGTAAATACTTGTACGATAAGTGCTTCGCAGCTGTGCATCCATATACCTTCAATCCACCCTTGGCACTCGAAGGAGGAGGTATGTCTGTGTTTCTGTCCCGCGTATTTCGCTACGAAATTTGCGATTGAAGTGTTTTTTACCCGGCAAAAGCATTTATGTGATTTTTTAAAGTATTTTTTGTACCCTGCGAAAGAGTTTATGTACTTTTTTGTTGTGTTTTTACCAAGGGAGAGCATTTATGTAATTTCAATTATCGTAACTAAAAGGCACTTAAGTGAAAACAGACTCAAAACCAAAAAAGATATACAGGACTCTGAAAAAGTATGTTTTGAAAAACTCAATAAAAACAATGTGCAAAATGGCTAGAAAAAAAAAGTGAGTGGGATACAAAAATTGCTTGATCAATCCTGCATTTGTACCATTACTTGTGAAGATGAAGAGGATAATTGTGTGTGTGAAAATGAGGAGGAAGATGTAGATGATATGTTACCTGAGAGTGAACCTGAAGATAGTGACGACAGTTTAGAACCAGATGTGTTGTATGACAGTGATGAGGATAAAGAGTATGTGCCAAATCCTGATGATGAAAGTGATTCAGACGGTGAGGGAGAAAATATCAGAAGAAACCTGCAAATAAATATTGTTACTTCAACACCAAAGAAGAAACAACATCTGACACATGTGACATCATTTGAACCTGAGCCCATCCCAGGCCCCTCGCATGCACACCCAGTCCCTCCTGCAAAACCGCGAGCTACAAAAAATTGACCAGGGTGCAGACACTGATTCCTCAGTAGTCGAGTTCCCGAAAACGCGCTTCACCACCTGGAGTGGGTTTAGTTGGTATGCTCGGCCACAGGTGTCCATGTCAGCTAGGACGCCGGCAAGATCCTAAAGGTGAGGCAAAGTCTGCCGGCATATGCGCCTCTTGTGCCTGTCGAGCTGAGGGCACTGATAGGACTATTGATATTCACTGGATGCCAGCGAAATAACCACCTGTCAACTCCAGAAATATGGGACACAGTACCATTTTTTCGTTACTTACCAAAAAAAAAAAACACGTTTTTTTCGGTGCTCCCATTTCAGGCCTGGGTGCTGTGTAAGACAAGCTAGTCACCCAGCCTGAGTCCCCAGGGACCCAAGGAGGTGGCAACCCAGCCCAGTGTCCATGGAGCCCATAGTTTTTAAGTTCCAGATTATAGAGTTAATGTGTTTACAGATTTGGGGTTATTTTTATAACTTTTTTTTCTAAAAATTCATATAAATTTCATTTTTCAACATTTATTATTATTTTTTTCATATTACAATAAGGTATTAGCCTTATCTGTCATTTCTGTATCGTCAAATTTTATAAAAGTTGAGTGCAAGTATTTTTTATTAATTTCTTAAAATTGGGCAAAATTTACCCGGAGAAAGCAATGGTGTTACAAAAAACAACGAAAGCATTCTAGGGTTAAGGGGGGGTGGGGGGTGGGGGGAGGTGTAGGACATGTGGACAGCATTATTGAGGGTGGCGTGCATCGTGTTCCACCTGAGTGATGAGACTCCAACTCTGCACTTGAACGGACCTATGACAGCATCAGGGTGGGCGGGCTGGGTATCCTGGCGGACCTGGGGTCGTCGGCACTCGGTTGCCGAGTCGGCGACACACTCAGCTACCCCTACCTTCCTCGGCACCACAAGCACACTGGACTCCCACTGTGTCACAACATTTCCACTGCATTATACAAATTGTTCCATAGAATGATGGGATCTTTGATGAAATGGAGCTGAATGTAGGGGAGGGGAAGGAGAGGGTTAACAACATGACCCCGTGCTGCTACGAAGAGCCATAACCTCCATGCCTTGACCCAGTGAAGTCGAGCCACAAAGTGTGTGTGTGTGTGTGTGTGTGTGTGTGTGTGTCGCATTACGTCATGTCCCTAAAAGCAAAGATTACTGAGAAAAAACACTTATCTAGCTTTCGGGAAAGAAGCTGAAAAAAAGTGACGGGGGACGCGTGGGAAGTTGAAAGCTGATAAAAATATATGATATTTTTTTAATTAAGGAGTGAAAAGCAGAAGAGACGCGTACACATAAAAAAAAACTCAGAGAGAGAGAGAGAGAGAAAGAGAGAGAGAGAGAGAGAGAGAGAGAGAGAGAGAGAGAGAGAGAGAGAGAGAGAGAGTTTTAAATGATTATGATAATAATAATAATGACTTTTAGGGAGTAGGTAGGGAGACACCTACCGAAACGGGCGCAAGCCACTCCCGGTGAGGTATATAAGGGAAGCAAGGAAGGTGCTACCAATGTCTATATAGTAACAAGTCGGGACACTCCATTGAATAAAACCGTCCCTTCCCGCGCATAACGTACACTGGGGTACACTGAGTAGGGATGGGCAAGTACCGTTAATTTGAGTACCGGTAGTACCGGTACAGAAAACTCAGGTACCGTTAGTACCGGTACCGGTACCCGAAGGAATATTTTTTTATCTTAATGACTTCTGATGAAATTCCCAAATAAATTTCCTGTAAAGAAAACTCTCTCTCTCTCTCTCTCTCTCTCTCTCTCTCTCTCTCTGAATGAAGTGAAAATTTATTTTTTCGATAAAAAAATAGCATGTATAGTTATTATGGATGTACTCGATCATAATCTAATAACAATAACAATATTTATTAGCAACCTAAAAAAGAAAAAAGAATCGGACATCAAGAATTATCCAGTAACTCCAATAAATAAATAAAATAATAAAATAATGGAAACGGGAGCTGTGATGGAAACGAAGAGCAGGACAAAATGGTGGGAACATGGGGAGACGGTCAGCGAGGCAATGACTCAGCGTCTCCACACAGGGCCCATACCGTGTGATACCACATGGAGGCGGGTGGGCTAGCGCCGAGCGTCACTAAGATCCAAACGGTACCGGTACTAGCGGCAGTGCTCAGTGCCGAGTGATCATGAGGCTTCCCGGCACCCAAGTGATCATGAGGCTTCGCGGCACCAGGTACCGGTACCCGGTGCCGCGAAGCCTCATGATCACACGGGTGCCGCGAAGCCTCATGATCACTCGGCACTGAGCATTGCCGTAAGTACCGGCTGTTTTGATCCAGGTGACGCCTCGGCGCTCTGGAGACGCTGTCACTGCCTCGCTGACCGTCTCCCCAAGTTCCCACCAGTTTGTCCTGCGTTCCTTTTCCATCACAACTCCCGTTTCCATTATTGTATTATGTTATTTATTTATTGGAGGTACTGGATAATTTGATGTTCTTTTTCTTTAGGTTGCTAATAAATATTGATATTGATATTAGACTATGATCGACTCATATCACTGAGATATCCACTCACTCTCTCTCTCTCTCTCTCTCTCTGAATAAAGTGAATATTTATTTTTTCGAAAAAAAATAGCATGTATAGTTATTATGGATGTACTCGATCATAGTCTAATCACAATAACAATATTTATTAGCAACCTAAAAAAAAAAATCGGACATGAAGAATTATCTATAAATCCAATAAATATATCAGAGCAATCTGGTACCGGTACCGTACCGTTTAGCTGGTACCGTTAGTACCGGTACTGGTACCGGTACCTGCCCACCCCTAAGTCACTGAGCCGAGAGCTCAGTTGTTCTGAAGTCACGGTCGTGTATGGTGTTGCGGTCGTGTCCGCTCGCCATCGCGATACTTTTCCCCATCGACGCCATGCCCAACACTTGTGCAGTTATATATATATATATATATATATATATATATATATATATATATATATATATATATATATATATATATATATATATATTATATATATATATATATAATATGCAAAATTACAGATTTGCGATGACAGTGATGTCACTAAATATAGCCTGTCTGGTGCAACATCAGATAATATCCTCTGCTGTAATCAGGGGCGATGCTAGACATTGTAGACATCGGGGACTTAAACCCTGTCTGACAAAGGGGAGGGGTCCGTGGGTTTGCTCCCCTGGGAAAAAAATAAAAAAACAACCCCACAGATAGTGACTTCTGGGGACTTAAGGGACGATATTAATTTATGATACGTACTACACTAGAATCAAGTTACTGTATAATGAATTAATTAAAAAAAAATATATAGTATATCTTAACACCTTAAAACCTTAAAAAAGATCTGGGGCTTTTGATGAAAGATCTGGGGCTCAAGCCCTAAAAGCCACCCTCCCCCGCCGCCTATGGTTGTAATAAATGAGTGGGCCCAAAGAGTTTTATAATTATAATTGTTGTAGTAGTAGATGTCCTACCTTATCCTCATGTTTACTGAATTATGAAACCCATGTGAAGAGCAAGGAAACCATATAAGTCTATCGTTAGACCAGTTTTCCATCCTAACTTTTCATAAACGAATTGTTAAATCGATCGATTCTTGATCGTCATGAAAATTAACCTATTACCAAGTCTTCACAATAAAAAAATCAACCTATAACATTACATTTAGTGTGGTAACAAAAATTTAATGTAAGAACTAAATAAACGTTAAAAGTTGACATTTTACTGTAGTCTCTGCTCAAGCATTACTTCATCCATTTTCCGTCATCGCCACCCCATGATACGTCACAGCTATACCTCCCATCCCTCCCTCATACTCCCTGCCCCCCGATGCGCGTGTCCCGACATATTACTTATATTGACATTGGGTGCTACAAGCCGTCTAAAGACCCCTCCCGTGTCCTCACTTTCCGTTTACCTGTTGTCTCATCAACACTTGAGAGTAGTTCAGCATGCTCTCTAAAGACAGATTCTCTTACTCTCCACACCACACTACATACACGCTGCACACATATCCCTTCTTCATTTTTTTTTCTCTTTAATTAGAAATGGCTAGCCTATACGAATGTAATGCCTCGAAATCTCCGTCGGGGGGGGCCACAAATGCCCCTAGAGCGGACTCCAGTTTCGGCTCTCGACCTAAGAGGTTTCTTGATACCTCTTCAAATTTTCTCTTTATTAACTTCTGCAACATTCGCGGTTCTCCCTCTAATTTTCATTCTGTGGAACACCATCTCTCCTCCTCTAAACCTCACCTTCTCTTCCTCACTGAAACACAAGTTTCTGAGGCTACTGACGGCAATCTCTACTCTGTTCCCTCCTACTATCTCTATTCTAAATTTCAATCCAAAACTGGATGTTGCGTCTACGTACGCAACGACATCACTTGCTCTCCTGCTCACGACCTTGACTTCTGAATTTTCCACCATCTGGCTAAGACTTAATTGTCACTCTTTTACTAAATACGTCTGTGCTGTTTATCTCTCACCTAACTCTACCAACTATGTAAAATTCTTTGACTATCTGAACTCTAATGTGGAGCACATCTTGACCCACTCTCCCTTCGCTGAATCCTCCATCTTAGGAGATTTCAATGTTCACCACCAGCTTTGGCTTTCATCCTCTTTCACTGACCAGCCTGGTGAACAAGCCTACAACTTTGCCCTCCTCAATGATCTAGAGCAGTTGCTTCAGCTCCCTACATGTGTTCCTGACCGTCTTTGAGACAGGCCCAACATACTAAACCTCTTTTTTGCTCCTAACCCTTCGGCTTACTCTGTTAAACTGTTCTCTCCGTTGGGCTGCTTCTCTGATCACAACCTTATTTCTGTATCCTGTCCTATCGCTCCTGTATAGCCTCTGAACCCATCGAAGAGGCGGTGCTTCTGGCATTTTGCTTCAGCTCGGTGGGACGACCTGAGGATGTACTTTTATCCAAGACCATGAAGAAAGTAAATATTGAATAGAATTGTAAAATGCTGTAAGAAGAGAATGAATAATGCGAATGAGTGAATGAATGAACATGAATAATAAATGCGAAAGTGTAGGAAATAAAATTCAGTGAAAAACGATAGTTATTGAAAATGAATACCAGTGCTAAGAAAGTGTCAGGCACTAAATTATTTGTTGAGAAATTAAAACAGCAAAAGCAAAGGACGAGAAAGACATGACAGTTTTGGTCTAGACTCTAGACTCAAGTCTAGGATAACCTGTCATCTGAAGAACACTTCCACAAGATTGTCAGAGACATAAGCTGTTGACGAGCATGAGTAGTATTACACTACATGATTTAAAAATTGATTGTCCCATTGATCTGCCCAAGGTTGAAAAAGCGGTGGAATGGTCACCACATGGAAGAAGCGCTTTTTAAAATAAAAAGATTCGAGATAAAACTAAAGAGTAGCAATCGAAATGGTTTCTAGCCTAACAAATTTTTCTTACAAGGCAATTTTGAAAAAGTTAAGACTGCCATGATTAAAGATAAAAAGATAAAAAAGATGACATGATAGCAGTGTTCAGGGTTATGTGGAGATGAAAATTAATTGATAGAGATAATTTATTTGAATGGGTAGGGAGAGCAGCTTGAAGACATGACTAGAAGTTGAAAAAACATGACTAGAAGTTGAAAAAAACAAGATGCTTGAAAGATATCCCAATAAGTCAATTGGACAATGAAACAGTCTGGACATAGAAATTGTTCAGTCCAAAAACTAGAGTTTAAAACAAAGTTTTAACGGTAGAGACTCGTTAACGGAACACCACCAGTGTTACTCACTACTGCATATCACAACTACAAATACGTAATTACACTGTAAGCGTGAACTTCCGATTTTCCTTTCATACAGTTGTAAGACAGCATGCGCTAATGAGGCATTTCCTTGGGACCACATGATATTAATAAAATTACATAGGTGGTGCCTCATATATATGAATTAATAAATTCTTTATGTGCATCTTTGGCCTATATATAATACTTTATGAGGTGTCACCACTTGGATAAGCATATATAACTTTTAGGCTTATTGCTTGTGGTGTCCCTATAGCTTAATTATAGGTAACCTAAATGTATCACGTCTAATGTTCTTATCAAAATGCTAAGCAGATTTTGGTTCTGAAATGATGAATGAAGAGAATTAATATAAGAGTCAATGCTAGCACCCTAACAGCTTGGCAATTACTCCGCAACTGCGTCTCTCATAATTTACTGAACAACACTCGTAACCTTGCCCCTTTTCTTACAAACAATCGTTCCTCTGCCTTTTTCGCCCTCGTTATCACTTTCGGCTAGGTAGCCAGACAATCCGCCATTTCGTAGCTCTATCCAAACAATAAATTCAGCCTCACATTCCTCACTTTCCGTGACTTCATACTCCCTCATCAGCCTTTCCTCCCGATAAACCAGACACCACGTAGTTTTGCCACTTTGACTGTCCAGCCATGTTCGTTCATGACCCATCGTCTCTTCACTCGACCAGGCCTCTGTCCTCACAAACAGTAAAAGCAAGATCCTCCTCCAGCCTCCATAAACTGGAAACAGAATCATGACTGGATGAAGCACTGGAATATTATTTTTTATGACCCTGAAGTGTAAACCAGCGTAGATGTCAGAGCCGCCAAGGGAGACGCGAGATAGTCAGAAGCGCGTGGAATGGGTTCTCTTTTTCTAGTCAATAAAGAAAAACGGAAAGAAGGAGGGGGAGGACGAGGACGAGGACAAGGGAGAGGACGAGGACGAGGAATTAAGAGGAGGAAGAGGAGGAGGAGGAAACATGGAAATCCAGGCGATAGATAGCCTATTTCTTCATTTACGAAATTACCCGTAGTGGCGATTTAATCTGCTCGACAGTCACTTTGTGCCTGCAGAGCAAATGAAAGCATTGCAGTATTTAATTTTTACTTTTGATGGAACGAAATCGCGGTCGTTTCAGTTTTTAAAGGTGCTGGTTTTCCCACTTTTTACTTTTGAAGAAAGATTGGTCTAATGACGCATAACTGTTTCATAAGACACTCCTGCCATTGTCTGTACTACAACTATTCACTTGAATAGGTAGGCTGTAATTTCTAGTTCTTTAGTTAATTTACAGCTCAAAGAACTTGGAGTGATCGACGCTTCGCACTCGAAGTTCCTCGCTATGAAAGCGAGCATAGTTCTGGCTTTGTTATATGCTTTTATACAGTGCTTTGCATGCTTCAGATCACTCCTGATGGTGACCCCAAGATCCAATTCCTCCTACACAACTTGCAGAGGCTTACCATAGACGTTGTATAGTATATAGTTACTATAGCTGCACCCAAAGTTCATGACTTTACATTTGTCAACATTGAAGGACAGTTGTCACTATTCAGACCTTTGGATAGTTTGGTCGAGGTCCTTATGGATGGTTTCGCAATCGGGCGTGGTGAGAATCTTTGTATCCACGCGATCAGATTGGCTATAATACCCGTTGATTGTAGTTTCTTAAGGAGTCGCTCGTGTGGTACCTTGTCGAAGGCTTTTTGAAAGTCAAGGTAAAAAACATTACTGAGGATGTTGTCATCCCAGTTTTATATATACCTTGGGAGAAGTCTAATTGATTTGTTAAGCATGAGCTCTTGTTTCTGCGTGCTGGGTGTCGGAAAATATATTAGTGTCTTCCATAAAACTGACCATGCAGTTTATCTCTGATAATATTTTCAAGGATTTTGCCAGTTACTGATGTCAAACTTATGGGCCTGGAGTTTGTTTTCTTTTTCAAATAAGAGGAGGAGGAAGAAGAAGAAGAAGAAGAAGAAGAGGAGGAGGAGGAGGAGGAGGAGGAGGAGGAGGAGAAAGTGAAAAAAAAGAATCAGTGTTCGAGGAAGACAATTTATATATTCTTTTTATTGGAAAGAAAGAAAAAGAGAGAAAATTTGTTTTTTATAATACACATTACACCAACACGATACATTCTTTTTATAAAATGGTTTGACCTTATAATGGATTTCTGAAAGAAAAACATGCAAAAATTTGATACTTTGCATTATGGAACAATTTTATTTGATAATATGATTCTACACCCAAATTGACACTTTTATAAACAGCATGTCACACATTTATTTTACCTCAAAGGAAGCAGTTCAAGGGAAAAAAAAAGGAAAAAAAAAACCGTTAAACACCGCTCTTGTAAAAAGAAAGAGGTCAATTTCGAAAGGAAAGGTGTCTTGATACTCCCCTCTTGAAAGAGGTCAAGTCGTAGGCAGGAGGAAATACAGACGAAGGAAGACTGTTTCAGAGTTTACATTAAAAGGGATGAGAGAATGAAAATACTGGTTAAATCCTGCATAAGGGATTTACACAGCAATGCGATGAGCTAAAGTAGAAGTCGAATACAAATGGGACTTGGGAGAGTGGGGAGGCATGCAGTTGGGAAGTTCAGAAATGTAGTCAGCATTAAAATATCAGTAGTAGAGAGAAAGGGATCCAACACTGCGGCAGAATTTGAGAGGTAGGAGATTGTCAGTGAGAGGAGGGGATTTGATGAGATGAAGAGACTAGACTCTACTCCGTCCTAGAGAGCTGTGTGTGTGGAGCCTCCCCACACATGATATGCATTCTCCATACGAGGTTGGACAAGGCCACTGTATATGGATAGCATCTGGGAGGGGGAAAAGAACTGGTGGAGACGATACAGAATGCCCAACCTCGAGGAAGCTCATTTAGTAAGAGAGGAGATGTCATGTTTCCAGTTAAGATTTTGAGTTAAGGATATATGAGGTCTAAGAAGAGTCCGAGTAGGCCTGTAGGAAGTGAGCTCAACACGACCCCTCCTAAGCCGATGTATCTAACCCCACCTACCTAATCCCGCTGTCCATGGGATGGTAGATGGTAGATAGGTCGAGGATGTTTAGTGTAGAAGAAGGTGACAGCTGAGTGTTGTCGAAGAATAAGGGATAGGTGTTTGGAAGATTGTGTCGAGATGATAGATGGAGAAATTGAGTTTTTGAGATAGGACAGCCCTGTGGGATACCACTGTTGATGGGTTTAGAGGAAGAACAGTGACGGCCAGCACAGCAGAGATAGATCGGCCAGAAAGAAAACTGTAGATAAAAGTACAGGGCGAGGAATAGAATCCGTAGGAGGGTAGTTTAGAAAGCAAAGAAGTGTGCCAGACTTTGTCAAAAGCTTTCGAGATGTCTAAGGCAACAGCAAAAGTTTCACCGAAACGACTAAGAGAGGATGACCAGGAGTCACCAGTGGATCACCAGTGGAACGCCCCTTGCGGAACCCATACTGGCGATAAGATAGAAGCTTTAGAAAGTTAGGAAGGTAAAGCTATAGAGCGATAGTTAGAGGGATTGGAACGATCACTCTTCTTAGGCACAGGCTGTATGTAGGCGGACTTCCAGCAGGAAGGAAAAGTAGATGTTGAAAGGCAGAGACGAAAGAGCTTGACCAGGCAGAGTGTCAGCACGGACGCACAATTTTTAAGGACAATATAGGAAGCACTCCATCGGGCCCATAAGCCTTTTGATGATTGAAGCCAGAGAGGGCATATAAAACATCGCTCTTAAGATTTTTAAAAACAGGCATAGTGAGGTGAGAGAGGGAATGAGTGGGAATAATATGCACTGAATCGTCCAGAGTGGAATTTATAGAGAAAGTTTGAGCGAAGAGTTCAGCCTTAGAGACATGTGATAGCAGTTGTGCCGTCAGAACTAACGAGGTGGGAAAGATGAAGAGGTAAACTTGTTTGAGATATTTTTGGAAATGTTCCAGAGGTCCATGGAAAAATTAGAAAAAGCAAGGCTGTGACATGTTCTATTGACGAAAGAGTTTTTGGTTAGTCGGAGAATAGATTTTGCACGATTCCGGGCGGAAATGTAACGATCATGATTAGCAGGAGTGCGAAGATTCTGGTACATATTGTGAGCCGCCTCTCTCTCTGATAGCACGAGAACAAGCGTGATTGATGCAAGGCTTTTTAGCATGGGGGATAGAGAAAGAACCTGGAATGTGTGCCTCCATTCCAAAGAAAATCACCAGAGACAATATGGAGGATACTTGTCCCTGACGAGCCAGCGGGCTTTTTGCACGAGTAGACATTTTCACATCTTTTTTTTCCCCATGATCTGGCTAAAGTACTGATAAAAAGACTACTTTCTTTTCTGTTTATTTGTTTCTGAGCCAAGAAATGTTTGAAAATGCTTTATATGATTATTATGAAAGCTAAAATTTTGCAACTGTCCTACTTAGCAGACGTTTCAGAAGTCAAGATCTGGTTTAGGTGAACGTATATGAATTATTTCCTGAACCGAGAAAAATGTCAGTAATTAATAGAGTTTATTCACACTATAAATAAGCAGTTTATATTTTCATTTCACAATTTCATTAATATCCGTTCATATATTTTTGTATATCCTGATTAATTAATGCAAAGTCAGACAGTTGTTTGTCGAAGCAATTAACGGGCAGTGTGTGAAGCGCTGAGGCATTGATCAAGGGGAGTAATATGGATCGAACTACCGGACAGAGCAAAGTGATGAAGTTCTCGGTCTGGCCCAGTGGGTGCGTGCCTACGTCCAAGTTTGGTTTTTCTCATATTCTTTTGCGTTTTATTCATCCTGAAACTTATGTGATTGTTTCAAATTTTGTAAATGTTTTTAACTTAAGCAAGAATACACAAAGATACTCAAGAGAAAAGGACATCATAAGAGACCACTCGCCCTAGACAAGGCAGCTTCAAAGACTCGAGTATCTATAATATTCCCACCTCCGTGTCTCATTGACTGCAATATTTGTAAACCGATGTTTCTATTTCTTAAACGCTAATAATAATTCATCTTACTTGAATTAATTGTTATGGGTCCCTAAGATTTATACAGTAAATGACCTTTACAACAGCACCTTTGTTAATCCTCATCACCCATTTAGTCACTTGTATCAATACCCACTCAGTTCGCGCACTTCTAATGAGAGCAAATTAAACTTTACCATGTCTCCTGGTTCAAGTTACGTGGCAATGTATTTGGCCTGGTGACTTAGTTTATATCTATTAACATTAGTTTAGCTTTTCGACCTATCCACTTTCTGCACCTATTTTTATGTATTCTTTTCTTGAATTATTCGTATTACTTCAAAGGGTTATCAAGCTTCTCGCTCACCAGGATATCCGTAACAACTTTAATCTGATCGCGGCGGTGCTTGTGATCAAACTTGTAACCGATCAAAGGGAAGTCAGTCAGTCAATCAATGAGGAAATAGGCCGGTAGTCGCGTTGCCTCGCCCAAACTACGACGACGTCATTGGGGGCCCCTTCTAGCGATTCCCCATACACGACTTTCCTATCTCAAGTAACTTAGTTTTTACACTAAAGGAAGCATCTTTAAGGGCAAAAAACATAAAATAAAATAAAAAGCCCGCTAATCGCTGCTGCTATGAAGAGAGGATAGTTGGAGTGACAGGATCCATCGTTTTCCTCAGGTCACGAGCTCAGTGGGCGCCCTCTTGAATTCCACTACACGGAACAGTCTGTTGCAGATATAACTCAAGGAGCTCAGTCGACTCCTAGGTACCGAGCCCATATGGTTGCAGATGGCGTTCACGGACAATGTTGATAATAGACCTCAATTCAGTGTCACGGAGCAATCACCATTATGAAAGCAGTCATGCCATCGAGATACCCTATATGATTCTTCGAAGACGCATGACCTATGGCGTCAATTTACCTCTTAAAGTCATTATTAAGTGTATGTCTCACACAAGCGACTTGAAGATTCTAATCCTTGTTTTCCTATACAGGTCTTGACAACGCCATATACTTGTGTGGAGTATACATAACACAGTGTGCCATTCCCACCCGCTAGAAGACAAAGTGAATCGCGGTTGTTCTGCACTACTCTACCAAGGTATGTGAACGTGAAAATATCTGTACTTTGGTCATTGCTTAGGAGACGTGAAGTATTAGGCAGGCAGACGCTACCTAGACGGGCGTAAGCCACTCCCGGTGAGTTAAATACGATAGGCGAGGGGGTGCTGCAAGCCTATCAAAGGCCCTCTCGTGTCCTCACTTTCTGTTTCCCTTTGGTATCATCAGCACCAGAGAGTAGTTCAGTATGCTTTAAAAAAAATCGCTTACTTTCCACTCCAAATTGAATACACGGTACACGCACCATTTCCTCAGAATAATCAAAATTTATCATAGCTCATGGCTAACATACACTCCGCCTCGGAGTCCTCAGATCAGACTCCACTTTTGGTTATAGATAAGAGAGGTGACTTGATAGCTCTTCTTTTCTTCATCAACTTCTGCAACATTCGTGGTCTTTACTCTAATTTCATTATGTGGAGCGCCACCTCTCCTCTTAATCTCACTTTATCCTAACCCAAACACAAGTCTCGGAGGCTTCTGACAGTAATCTCTACTCTGTTCCATCCTTTTATCTTTATTATAAATTTCAATGTAAAGCTGGGTTTTGCGTCTATGCACGCATTGGTATCACTTGTTATCGTGCCCACAACTTTGATACGTCGGAAGTTTTCATTTTCTTTGTCGTCCTATTGCTCAATGCGTCTGTGCTGTTTATTTTTCAACTTACTCTACTATATAAAATCCTTTGACTATTTTAGTTCCTAAGTGGAGCACATCTTGACTCACTCTCCCTTCGCTAAAATCTCCATCTAAGGAAATTTAAATGTTCACTACCATTTGGGGTTCATCTTCTTTTACTGACCAGCTTGGTGAACAAGCCTACAACTTTTCCCTATTCAGTAATCTAGACGAGCAGTTCGTCCAGCACCCTACCCGTATATTACCCGGCCGCCTTGGAGACACGCCTAACATCCTAGATCTCTTTCTAACCGCTAATCTTTCACCTTATTCTGTAATTTTTTTCTCTCCTAAGTGCTCCTCCAATCACAATCTTATTTCCGCATTCTTTCCTTTCGGTCCTATGGATCCACAAAAGAGGTAGTGCTTCTAGCATTGTGGTTCATTTCGGTGGGATGACCTGAGGATGTAATTTTCTAATTAAATAAATTTCCCGTAGAATGACTACTGTTTTCAGGTGTTTTCCGTGTGTGCCCAGTGCATTACTGAGGTGATTGTCTCTGGAGTGGAGGCATACATTCCATGTACTTTTTCTACACCTCATACAAAAAAGCCTTGGTTTAACATGCTCTTGTTCTATCAGAGGTCGAGAGGCAGCTCATGAAAGGTACCTGAGCCATGGTACTCCTTCTAATCACGATCTTTACAAATCTGTTCCCAATCGTGCCAGATCTATATTGGAGTTACCGAAAAAAAATTCATCAATAGAAATGGTCACAGCTTTGCTTTCTCTAAATCTTTCCGAACCTTCTGGGTTTTAGCTAAATATTTTCTAACCATTTCACTTCATTTTTCCACCTTTTCTTAGTTAAATTGGTGTTAACCGTATTCAGTTTTAATATACCGGGGCATGGAACTTGCCTCACTATGTCGCAATAGAATCAAGAGTGTCAGTGAAAGAGTGTTCCCGGGGAGTTTATGCACCTGTTGAGTGTTGCCACCTGAGATTCATTATTTTTTATTCGCAACTTCATAAAAAAATAATAAGGAACGCTTCAGGAAGAGAGAGAGAGAGAGAGAGAGAGAGAGAGAGAGAGAGAGAGAGAGAGAGAGAGAAAATACGCTGTAGACAGATACAAACACAGAGCTAGACAAACGCAAACACAGTAGTAGACAGACAGATAGATGCAGACAGTGCTTCTTTATTAGCTGCCATAATTTCAACAACGTATGCTCCACACACCCGTCACACTTCATTGTGACGGGATAATTTGGATTACATTTAGTTGCACTGGCTTAGCACTGTACTTCATTAGTAGGAGGATGAGATCTGCTCGTGACGTCCAGACAAAGGCCTGCGATTATACCTGTAAATGTGGATATACTCTCTCTCTCTCTCTCTCTCTCTCTCTCTCTCTCTCTCTCACACACACACACACACACACACACACAGCAACATAACTCACACCCATTATTGTACATAGCATTGATTATCGATTCTACTATCATGGTGACAGCTCAGTTAAAGCCTCCTAGATGTAAATTGTCGTATTTGCGTAGGTTTTAACGTTCATAAGTCTAAGGAGGCGTTAAAATCAAGGTATGCCCTCAAAGTTTTTTATTTTTTTCATGACGTGATATTTGCGGGGTTTCATTTATGTGTATTTATTGAAATAAATATTTGTGTGAAAAAAAATATATATATATATATATATATATATATATATATATATATATATATATATATATATATATATATATATATATAAATAAATGGGATGCGGTGGCTCAGTGGTTAACGTGCCGGCGCCGCGTCCAGGAGCTCCAGGTGGGACGAGGGTTCCACTCCTGGCCGCCGCACGGCTGGGATTTTTCAATCACCGCCGAGTGGCCTAAGACTACCCACATGCTGCCCTGAAGATGAGGTTCGGGGGGGGGGCAGCCAAAACAAGATGGCGCCACTATAAACACTCACCTGCGCCAGAACGGGCTGGACCGACCAACATGTCCCACCAGGGAAAAGCCTAACGGCGCAATAGGCTGCGAAGTAAGATATATATATATATATATATATATATATATATATATATATATATATATATATATATATATATATATATATATATATATATATATATATATATTTATTTATTTTTTATTTTTTTTTACCCATCTCCGTTGGGCTCCTTCGATCACAACCTTATTTCTGCATCCTGTCCTATATCTCTTGTACATCCTCTGGACACACCGAAGAGGCGATGCTCCTGCCATTTTGCTTCAGCTCGCTGGGACGACTTGAGGATGTACTTTTCCGATTCCCCGTGAAATGATTACTGCTTCCAGGAGCGAGACCCCTCTGTGCGTGCCCAGGGCATCACAGAGGTGATTGTCTTTGGAATGGAGGCATATATTCCAAGTACTTTCTTTGCTCCTCATGCTGAAAAGCCTTGGTTTAATCACGCTTATTCTCGTCCTGTCAAAGATAGAGAGGCCGCTCACAAAAGTTACCAGAGCGTTCGAACTCCCGCTAACCATGATCTTTACTTTTCCGCCGGAATCGTGCCAAATCTATTCTTCGACTTACCAAAACATCTTTCATTAGTAGAAAATGTCAAAACCTTGCTTTTTTTAGTTCTTCCCGGGATTTCAGGCACCTAGCCAAAAATATCTCCTCCAATTTCAATTCTTCGTATTTCCCTCCTCTCCTTAACTCTGACGGCAGCACCGCCGTCTCATCTATCTCAAATGCTGAACTCTTTTCTCAAACTTTCTGTAAAAACTCCACTCTGGACGATTCTGGGTATATTCCTCCTACTTATCCTCCCTCTGACTCTTGTATGCCTGTTATTAAGATTCTTAAGAACGATGTTTTCTTTGCCCTCTCAGGCCTCAACTCTCAGAAGGCTTATGGACCTGATGGAGTGCCACCTATTGTACTTAAAACTGTGCCTGGTGAAACTCTGTCGCCTCTGCCTATCAACATCTACCTTTTCTTACTGCTGGAAGTACGCCTTCATACAGCCTGTGTCTAAGAAGGGTGACCGCTCCAATCCTTCAAACTACCGCCCTATAGCTTTACTTTCCTGTCAATCTAAAGCTTTTGAATGAATCCTTAACCGGAAGATTCAAAAGCACCTTTCCACTTCTGACCTTCAATCTGATCGCCAGTATGGATTCCGCAAGGGGCGCTCTACTGGCGATCTTCTTGCTCTTAACTGACTCTTGGTCATCCTCTCAGCTGTTTCGGTGAAACTTTCTCAGTTGCGCTAGACATATCGAAAGCTTTTGATAGAGTCTGGCACAAGTCTTTGCTTTCTAAACTGCCCTCTTTCGGATTATATCCCTCTCTCTGTTCCTTTATCTCCAGTTTTCTTTCCGGCCGTTCTATCTCTGCTGTGGTAGACGGTCACTATTCTTCCCCTAAACTTATTAACAGTGGTGTTCCACAGGGCTCTGTCCTATCACCTACTCTCTTTCTGTTATTCATCAATGAACTTCTCTCAATAACAAACTGTCTTATCCACTCTTAGGCTGACGACTCCACTCTGCATTATTCAACTTCTTTCAATAGAAGACCCTCTCAACAGGAATTACATAACCCCAGACTGGTGGTTGCAAAACGCTTAACCTCAGATCTTGCTATCATTTCCGATTGGGGTAAAAGGAACCTTGTGTCCTTCAGTGCATCAAAAACCCAATTTCTCCACCTATCAACTCGACACAATCTTCCAAACAACTATCCCCTATCCTTCGATAACACTCAGCTGTCAACTTCTTCAATACTAAATATCCTTGGTCTATCCTTAGCTCAAAATCTGAACTGGAAACTTTACATCTCTTCTCTCATTAAATCAGCTTCCTCGAGGTTGGTGTTCTGTTTCGTGTCCGCCAGTTCTTCTCCCCAGCATTGATGCTTTCCATTTATAGGGGCCTTGTCCGCCCTCGTATGGAGTATGCATCTCATGTGTGGGGGGGCTCCACTCACACAGCTCTCCTGGACAGAGTGGAGTCTAAGGCTCTTCGTCTCATCAGCTCTCCTCCTCTAACGGATAGTCTTTTTCCTATTAAATTTCGCCGCCATGTTGCCTCTCTTTCTATCTTCTACCGATATATTCATGCTGACTGCTCCTCTGAACTTGCTAACTGCATGCTTCCCCCCTCTCCCGCGACCCCGCTGCACTCGACTGTCCACTCTAGTCCATCCCTATACTGTCCAAACCCCTTATGCAAGAGTTAACCAGCATCTTCACTCTTTCATCCCTTATACTGGTAAACTCTGGAACAGCCTTCCTTCGTCTGTATTTCCTCCTGCCTATGACTTGTCCTCTTTCAAGAAGAGTGTATCAAGACACCTCTCCATCCGAAATTGACCTCTCTTTTGGCTACTCTTATCTATTTTCTGTTGTGGGAGCGGCGAGTAGCGGGCTTTATATATATATATATATATATATATATATATATATATATATATATATATATATATATATATATATATATATATATATATATATATATAATTTTTGTTGCCCTTGAGCCGGCTCTTTTGTAGTAAAAAAAAATAAACATCACAACGCCCTGATCACGAGCTGGAGTCGTCATCACCAGCAATTTCCATCTAGATTAGAGCAAGGCTAATTATAGTCGATTTTTGGGTACTCCTTGGACCTTACGCACCACACACCCCATCCCTTTTGCTTCTCGACAGCGGAAAAATCCCGGCCTGAACGGGACTCGAACCTCCGCCAGCCAAGCTTCGAAGCCTGGCAGTGCAGAGCTTTACCACTGAGGTACTGGAGCGGTGTGTGTGATTTTTATAAATGTATTTAATTCCCGACTCCGATCAGAGCATCAGAGATCTAAATTTAATGTCACAAAAACATCTTTTAACCCTCTGTAATTTTACATTACAAGAATATCTTCATGCTTTCATAGCCGTCAAAATAAACGATTTAAATTTCTGTGGGTGCTGGGTACCGATAATCCTCAGCTCGATACCAGGGGGGGCAGAGACACGCCACTTTTCGTCGAGAGACCGACTTGGTCGGCTTGGCTGCGGTCGGCCGATAGAGTCGGTTTGTCGGCACCCTCCTCTCCCTTTCACAAGCCTCTGGTTCTTCCTCGGAGAGACGTATGCGCTTAACCCCGACGGGCTCCATATTTTACAGCCCGTGTCACAACCATTGAGGTGGCGACAAATATATATATATATATATATATATATATATATATATATATATATATATATATATATATATATATATATATATATACCACTGGATCATCGGTATTCTGTAATGAATTCAAGACTTAAGGAAGAAAGAAAGGGAAAATCATACAAGAAAACTCCTACCGGTAGCAAGAAGGCTTGAGAACTAAGCACATGACGCTAACCCCCGACGTACTTCCTCATAATGCACTGGTCTGAAAACACAAAAACAGCGAAAGGAACAGAAAACATTAAAGAATAAAAGAAAAACCACATATCAGTCGCGTAAAGACCGCTGTGATATTGAATGAATCATGAGTAAAAAAAGCTTGGTAGAGATGAAATGTGATGTAAGTACAGTTATACAGCTAAAAGGAGAGAGAGAGAGAGAGAGAGAGAGAGAGAGAGAGAGAGAGAGAGAGAGAGAGAGAGAGAGAGATTTACATAGATTCACTTAATATCCAGACCACATTGATCCTATGGTCCGGACTAGGTGGTCTGTCCATAATCCTAAGTGAAATTATGTTAATCAGATGGCACCAAAACTTTGCATTTTCACTTTAGTAAATATTAAATTCTAGGAAGTTTCGGTCGGGGATATTTTTAAGAGTCAATCGTGTTGCACTAGACCACTGAAGGTGGGAGCTTATTCCTTTCTCGCAGTACAACGTTGGTGAAGAAGAATTTGGTGTAGTCCGAATTTACTTGTTTACTCTTCTGAATTGTCCACCATCTGGCTAAGACTTCATTGTCATTATATTACTAAATACATCTGTGCTGTTTATCTCTCACCTAACTCTACTAACTGTGTAAAATTCTTTGACTATTTGAACTCTTCAGTGGAGCACATCTTGACTCACTCTTCCTTCGCTGAAATCTCCATCTTGGGAGATTTCAATGTTCACCACCAGCTTTAGCTTTCATCCTCTTTCACTGACCAGCCTGAAAAACAAGCCTACAACTTTGCTCTCCTTAACGATCTAGAGCAGTTGGTTCAGCCCGTATTCCCGACCGTCTTGGAGACAGGCCCAACATTCTAGACCTCTTCCTTACCTCTAATCCTTCTGCTTACTCTGTCAAACTGTTCTCTCCGTTGGGCTCCTCCGATCACAACCTTATTTCTGTATCCTGTCCTATCGCTCATGTTCATCCTCTGGACCCACCGAAGAGGCGATGCTTCTGGCATTTTGCCTCAGCTCGGTGGGGAGACCTGAGGATGTACTTTTCCGATTTCCCGTGGAATGATTACTGCTTCCAGGAGAGCGACCCCTCTGTGTGTGCCCAGCGCATCACAGAGGGAATTGTCTCTGGAATGGAGGCATACATTCCACGTTCTTTCTCTACTCCTCATGCTAAAAAGCCTTGGTTTAATCATGCTTGGTCTCGTGCTATTAAAGATAGAGAGGCAGCTCACAAAAGGTTCCAGACCCTTCGCACTCCTTCTAACCATGAACCATAGTCTATGCATGAACTTTACATTTCTATCTTCTATCGCTATTTTCACACTGACTGCTCTTCTGAACTTGCTAACTGCATGCCTCCCCCACTCCCGCTGCCCCGCTGCACACGACTTTCTACTCATGCTCATCCCTGTACTGTCCAAACTCCTTATGCAAGAGTTAACGGCATCTTCACTCTTTCATCCCTCACGCTGGTAAACTCTGGAACAATCTTCCTTCATCTGTATTTCCTCCTTCCTACGACTTGAACTCTTTCAAGAGGAGGGTATCAGGGCACCTCTCCTCCCGAAACTGACCTCTCTTTCGGCCACCTCTTTTGATTCTTTTTATAGGAGCAGCGAGTAGCGGGCTTTTTTTTTTATTATTGTTTCCTTTTTTGTGCCCTTGAGCTGTCTCCTTTGTTGTAAAATAAATAAATTAAGTTTTGTGCCATTATTTATCGTTCTCATAGAGTTATCGACTATAAACAATTATAATTTGTTCACGGTTGTAAAGCCATTAAGTATTTTAAAGCATTCGATCAGTTTTCCTCGGAGGCGACGTTTCTCAAGAGAGAACATGTTAAGAGTTGAGAGAGTTTCGCCGTAAGGTTTGTCGCGAAAGAAATAGATCATCTTTCTTGCCCGACGTTGAACACCCTCTAATCTTTAAAGTCCTTTGCATGGTGGGGAGACCAAAACTGTATCGCATATTTCAAGTGGAGTCTTACTAGGCTGTTGAAAAGTGGAAGTATAACATCTTTCTTTTTGATAAAAGGCTCCTCTTAATGAAGCCCAGCATTATGTTTGCCTTATTTGCTGCGTCAATGCATTGCTGTGAGAATTTGATGTTTGACGGGACTTTTACGTCCAGGTTCTTGACGCGTTGAACGCTTTTGAGCTTAACGCCATGCATTTCATGATTATTTTGTGTTCCAACTTGAAGAACCTGGCTTATCTGTATCAAAGGGCATCTCCCATCGATCAGACCAGGCTAAAATTTTCTGCAAATAGTCTTTGAGGCTTTGTCTGTCTCCGTCAGTGACGACCAAGTTATCAGGTTTTGTGTCGTCTGCAAATTTACTAATTAGATTATTAAGTCCAACGTCAACATCGTTGATGTAAATAATGAAAAGCGCTGGGGCAAGAACCGAGTCCTGGGGGACACCACTAGTGACAGACGCCCACTCTGAGCTAAATCCGTCGATCACCACTCTTTGTCGTATTTTCCTCAACCAATTTGGTAGTCTTTGGTGTACTTTACTGTCAATACCTAATTGGTTGATTTTATAAAGTAATTTATGGTGTGGGACTTTATAAAACGCTTTCTGGAAATCAAAGTAGACTACGTCCAGTGATTTGTTTACGTCATAAACTGAGAAGAGGTCGTTATAAAAGGTCAGTTGGTTTGATAGGCAAGATCTCTTGTTACGTAAGCCATGTTGTGAATCCTTTATTAATGAGTGACTTTCAAGGTAATTCACAATTTTGTCTCTAATTATGCTCTCGAGTAGCTTGCCTACTACTGAAGTTAGACTATTTGGCCTGTAATTACCAGGTATTTTCTGTCTCCTTTCTTAAAAATCGGTGTTACGTTAGCCATTTTCCAATTCGAAGGGACGATGCCTTGTCGCAAGGATAAATTGATGGGATTGAGCGGGAACATTGTCCACGACCTGGCAACTCTGGTGCTGCTATGCGTTAGTTTGTTGTCAGTAGTCATCACAGTAACACCTTCGCTTGCTACACATTGTGATTATCGCGTGCTGTGTGCTCGGTGGTGTAAATATATTGTTGAAAATGTCAAAAGGGCATACATATTTCGAAATCCGAAAAAATCTGAAATACGCAGCACTTTCGGTCCCAGGAATTTCGGATAAGGGATTCTCAATCTCTATGATAAATATACTATCTTGTCTAGTAATTTAATTTATTTTAATTGATTGGACCCTATTCAAAATGGGTATGAACGGAAGTTAAATTACTAACGTTGTCATCATGAGTGTTGATGATTGTAATAGCCACCAAACTGGAGTAAATACCGAGGAAAAATAATTTGACAGGTTCGCACCGTGTTAATTGTCAATTACTAAATTAAAAACTGTCTAATGGGCAGTTCCCTCCTCTGATCCCATTTTTGTTGTTGTGTATGTAATAAAAAAAATTGGATTAAAATAAAAAGCTTGCCGTGAATATGTTCCTCAAACTTTGCCTGACTTAAAATGTTTTAACACTTCATAAAGTTTGCTATTTTTGTTTCATTTTTCCTTTCCCAGTACAACTCTTTTTTTTTCTTTAAGGAAATATTTCATTTCATTGTTAAACCACGGACATTTTATAATAATATGTCGGTCTTCACAAAACTGAAAGTTATTCAGTTGAATAATATAATTAATCAGTATTATAAATTTGCTACCCTCTTTTACTTTAATATTATCTGATAAATGAAGGGCCATCAACATTTTTCTGATTCTTTAAATATAATTATTTCTTTTAAAATTTCAATCAAGTATTTAATTTCACTCACACATGCATTAATACTAATGTCAACTCGTGCCGGTTTGTGATCATAAAAAACGATATTTTCTGCCGTAACGTTACTGACTAGATCATCATGAGTGTAAAACTATTTTGCCAATTCAGTTATGTAATGAGTATAGTCCGGCAAATCTTAAGTGGCGCCTCTGACGTAGACAGCCCGCTAGACACTGGTGCTATGTCTCCAACTGACCTCGCGTACCGTGCCTCTCACACCCTTCTCTCTTTCTCTCTCACTATAGTATAAAAACAAATATGGTTTTTATGATTGATTCTCTATCTGTGAGTGAATACAAAGAAATTTGTACAACACTTGGCAGCGTTGCCACCGCGGCGTTGTCATGCTCTTCTCAGCCCAACACACCGCAGTTGCCAGTTGCCCTGCCTGCTTTAATTATCGCATTTCTACCATTTTTTAGTGTGTGTCTGCCATCTGCCGTCAATGTCAGCCATATGGCATACTTATGATAAAATATGGAGACTGTACCTATATATGGAATGCCAGGACCGTCAAGCAAATTCTGATGTGAGTCATATATAGGTGAATGGTGAGGTTCCGCTGGGGATGGCCAGGGATGTGGGGATGGAGTGGTCGCTAAGAACATTAAAATATTACACTTTGACCTTATTTCCACACCACCCAAGGGGTAGAGTCTTGGTGCGATTTTTTAAAGAGGTTTATTATTATTATTATTATTATTATTATTATTATTATTATTATTATTATTATTATTATTATGCATTGTTGTGCACCACACTCCCCGAATGAGGGTAAACCCCCACTTTTCTCTCTCTTTCGCACACACACACACACACACACACACACACACACACACACACACACACACACACACACACACACACACACAGAGAGAGAGAGAGAGAGAGAGAGAGAGAGAGAGAGAGAGAGAGAGAAAGGGTGTGAGAGGTACGGTGTGCGAGGTCAGTTGGAGACGTGGCAACAGGGTCTAGCGGGCTGTCTACGTCAGAGCCGCCACTTAAGATTTGCCGGACTTAGTCAGGTAGACACTTGCCGGAACGAGCGTAAGCCACTCCAGGTGAGGTATATATGGGAGACGTGGGGGTGCTGCAAGCTTATCAAAGACTCACTTTAGTGAGCTTTTGAGAGTCTGGTACAAATTTTTTGCTTTCTAAACTACCCTCGCCCGGATTATATCCCTTTATCTGCCCTTTTATTTCCAGAGTTTCCTATCAGGGCAATCTATCTCTAATGTTGTAGGCGGTCACTGTTCTTCCACAAAACCTATCAACAAGTCTGTTCCGCAGGGCTCTGTTCTAGCTCCCACTTTTTATGTTGTTTATTAATGCTCTTTTCGTAAGAAACTGTCCTATCCACTCTTACGCTGATAACTCTTCTCTGCATTATTCGGTTTCTTGTAACAGACGACCCTCGCAATAGGAATTACATGACAAGTCTTGACGCTGCAGAACGCTTAACCTCTGACCTTCCTATCATTTCCGAATGGCCAGAAGGAACTTAGTATCCTTCATTGTCTCCAAAACTCAATTTCTCCGCCTGTCAGCTCGAACACAATCTTCCAAACACCTATCCCCTATTCTTCGATAACACTCAGCTATCCCCTTCTTCCACAGTAAACATTATTTGGTCTATCCTTAACCCAAAATTTTAAATGAAAACTTCATATCTCATTTTTTCTACACTTTCTCAATTTCTCCCCCTGTCAATTCGACACAATCTTCCAAGCACCTATCTCCTATTCTTCAGTAACACTCAGCTGTCCCTTTCTTCCACAGTAAACATTCTTGGTCTATCCCAAACCCAAAATCTTAACATAAACTTCATATTTCATCTTTTGCTAAATCACTTTCCTCGATTTAGTCATTCAGGAGCGTCTCCACCAGTTTTATTTCCCCTCCCAGATGCCATCCATTTACAAGGTCTTTGTCCCCTCTCGTATGGAGCATGCATCTTATGTGAGGGGCTCCACCCACACAGCTCTCTTGAACAGAATAGAGTCAAGGGCTCTTCCTCGAGTCAGTTCCATTCCTTTTACTAACAGTCTTCTACATCTTAAAATCCGCCGCAATGTTACCTCTCTTTTTATCTTTTACCGGTATTATCATGCTAACTGCTCTACTCTATCGGCTAACTGGAGGCCTCCACCCCTTCCGCGGCTACGCTACACACGATTTCCTACTGTAGCTCATCCCCATTCTATCGGAATCCCTTATGTAAGAGTTAACTTGCAACTTCATTCTTTTATTCCTTTCGCTGGGAAACTCTGGAACAGCCTTCCTTCGTCTATTTCTTCCTGCTTACGATTTGAATTCTTTCAGGATCCCCTTTCTTGCGAAATTGACCTCTCCTTTAGCCCCGCTAATCATTTTTTCCTTTTATAGGAGCAGTACTTAGCGGTCCTTCTTGTTTATGCCCCTGAGCTTTTTCCTTTACTGTAAAAATAATATTTGACTAAAAATTCGATCATTCTGTAATTCTCCCTCATTCCAAAACTTTATATCTGGACCTCTGTATTTTTTAATTTTAATTAAAATTCTTCAGTATGTAATGATATACTCTTAAGTATAGGATCATTAAGTATATAATTAATCGCCTCCGTGGTGCAGTGTTTAGCCTCCTTGACTGCGAATCTGCGGACCTAGGTTCGAATCTCGGCCTGGGCAGTCGGCGCGCAGCCCACCCTGCTATTAATCCTATCTTTTGGGATGGCCGATGAATGGGTACCTGGGGAAATCTTGGGAAGGTAAACTTTGGTAACCTGGATTTTACCTGGCCCTGTGTCGGGTTAAAAGATCTCTCCAATCACACGCTTAGAGGGCCAACGGGACCATGCGACCATGCGCAGTTATAGCGTATGCTCCCAACTTTATCTTACTTATAGGTATTTCATATTACTGTCTCTTGAGTTCTTTCGATAGAACGTGACTGATTTTTTTTACCAAACAAACAATCATTATTGGGGACTTCAACTGTCCGAACATCGACTGGAACGAGATGAATGGAGATCAGAAGGGTAACAGATTATTCGAAATGTTAGAAGACACATTTCTAACCCAGATCGTTACCCAACCGACGCGATAAAATAATTTATTAACCTAGTACTCGTGACTGATACCGATCTCACACGTGAATGTCAAGTCGGCGAGAAACTTAATGGTTGTGACCACCACCTAATTCGCCTTAACATTAGAACAGACCATGAGCTCACCGAAAATACGTCCAAGATTGCAGACTATAAAAGAGCCAATTTTGATATCGCTCGTGATCTGCTACCCCAGACAAAATGGCAACCGGTAAACTTCACTCCTGCAGACGGCGTGTGGAACGGCTTCAAGAACAAACTCCTAGAGGTAGAGAGAGCAACAGTTTCCATGACGACCAGGAGAACAAATAATGCCATAAGCCCACCATGGATTACTACCCAAGTTCGAAGGGCAATAAATCTAAAGAAAAGAAAATACAACATGTTGAAGGAAAACAACACTGATAGGTACGCGAACAGTACCATCAAAGCCTCAGAGCTTGCAGAACTCTCATCTGACAACGTAAACGCGACTATGAAAAGAAAACTGCGCGCGAAGCCAAGTCCAACCCGAAAAAGGTTTTCGCGTAAAAAAGAACCAAAAAGAAGGCGAAAAACAATAACGGTCCCCTAAAAGATTTAAGTGGCGTACTAACCCAGGACAGCAGACAAATGGTCGAAATTCTGAACAAAAACTTCTCGTCTGTGTTCACGGTCGAAAACACCCAGTCCGTACTCGAGAGCCCTACCCCACCGAGGGGAATCACGCCCCTAGAAATTGGCACAATTAAAGAACGGGACGTGCAAAAGTACCTAGATAAACTCGAGACAAATAAGTCAACCGGACCCAACGACTTGTCACTCAGGCTGCTCAAGGAACTCAAGCAGCAAATACTCAAGCCACTCACCACCGTATTATATATAATCTGACACTACAACAAAACAAAGTTCCCGAAGACTGGAAGCAAGCGAACGTAACACCGATCTACAAAAAGGGAGACAAAAGCGTGGCCTTAAACTACTGACCGATTAGCTTTTAAGTGGCGGGAAAAGCTCTCGAGAAGATCATCAGAGAAAACTCGTTAAGTTTCTTAAAGACAACATCATTTCCGATACTCAGCACGGTTTCAGGAATAAGCGCTCATGCATAACCAATTTACTGGACTTCTTCCAAGGTATCTATGAAAACTGGGATAATCATATCCCCAGTGATGTCATATATCTAGACTTTCAAAAAGCATTTGACATGGTACCACACGACAGCCTCCTCAAAAAACTTAAGTGGCCGGGTTTAGGCGACAATCTGACTGCGTGGATAAAAGATTGGCTCACCGGAAGAAAACAGCGAGTCGTACTCAACTGACAAGCTTGCGAGTGGCTCCTGGTCACAAGTGGAGTGCCACAGGGGTCAGTGCTGGGACAAATACTCTTCATTATATATATATATATATATATATATATATATATATATATATATATATATATATATATATATATATATATATATATATATATCAACGACCTAGAACTAGGATTAAAATCCACTCTTTCTAAATTTGCCGACTACACAAAGGTGGGTGGGAAGGCCCTCACGACAGCAGACTGCGAAATTATCCAGAGAGACCTGGACCAGATCACTCGGTGGTCAGAAAAATGGCAGATGTCCTTCAACACAACCAAATGTAAAGTAATGCATATCGGGTCCAGAAATAGCAACCACACATACTACATGGGAAGCGAACCAATACAAGTAGTGCAAGAGGAAAGGCACCTCGGGGTCACTATCAGCAGTGACTTGAAACAAACAAAACACTTCAAGTCCGCCTGCAAGAAATCCGATACTATGCTCGGGTTCATAGCGAGGAACTTCGAATTCAAGACGCCGGGAGTTATGTTATTCTTGTATAATTCGCTGGTAAGCCCCACCTGGAATACGCCGGGCAATTCTGGTCTCCTAATTACAGGAATGACATTGAACTACTTGAGAGAGTACAGCGACGCGCTACAAAGATGATACCATCATCGAAGACGCAACCTTACGAAGAGCGACTCGAGCGGCTCAACCTCTCCACGTTGGAAAAGAGACGACTGCGGGGAGACATGATACAAGTCTTTAAGTACCTGAACAAGCTCAGCGATGTTGATCACTCCAAACTCTTCACTGTACAATCTAACCCGAGGACAAGAAACATGGAAAAACAATTCAAGCAAAGCGATATAAAACAGACATCTGCAGGAGTTACTTCTGGAACAGTTGTTCGCCACTGGAACAGCCTTCCTGCAGAAGTAATTAGCGCAGAGACAATCAACTCCTTCAAGAAACGCATTGATCGACACTTTGCTGCATCGGGAGTGAACTGAATGCATCCAAGAGTAGGTACACAAGTGCTTTAATCCTTCCTGCAAGCCACTCCTGTGGCTGACGGATTGATTAAATAACTGAAACCAGGCAGCCTTGTAATGAGCCAACAGGCTTTCTGCTGCCTGCTTGTCCATGTTTTCATGTTTTCCTCCTCCTCTTCGTCCTCCTCCTCCTCCTCCTCATCCTCCTCATCCTCAGGATAGGACATGCATCGTAAACCCTCAGAGGTAAGACTCCAAGCGGTTCACGGGAAACAGTATTAAGCTGTCTTACAGTATTAAAGATTACCGACGCAGGACGAAAAAGTAGGTGGAGGAGAACTAGGAAGTGGAAAAGGGAAAAAGGAGGAGGAGGAGGAGCAGGAGGAGAAAAAAGAAGAGGAGGAGGAGCAGGAGGAGAAAAAAGAAGAGGAGGAGAAACAAAAAGATGAAACTTTGTAACATGAAACATAGAAACATGAAAAGGCAGGCAATATAAAGACTATTGGCTCATTACGATGTTGGCCGCTCTAGTGATCCAATCTGCTCGACAGGTACTTCATTTTCTGCATAGCAGACGAAAGCTTTTCTGTATGTACGTTCAATATACTTTTGGTGCCACGAGGCAACGGTCATTGCGATTTTTAAAGGAGTTATGGTTTTCGCACTTATTTATTCTCTAAAAAGATTGTTCCTCTGGCGGATGAGTCGTTTTTGAGAGAAAAAATGTCAATGTCTGTCCCACATCGCGTTGCTTCAATCGGTAGACCAATATTTCTAGAAACCGAGTTAGTCTGGACTTTAAAAAAACGTAATGGACGTTACTAATCTTCTTCAGGTATACTTGAAGTCCTAGATCAAATCTCTTCGCTAGGTCTCTTTTTTTTCCATCTTAGGGAGGTTGACTTACTTGAGTAGTTATGAGTTAGTGGGTTTCCCCTCGGTCTCCTCCACTCAGGGTTGTCTCGTACAGAAACAACCTTATAAGCAGAATCGACGTCAAAAGTGTATCACTTGCACGTATACCCGAGGTTGGCGTTCATGGACTAACAGACCTCGATTCGGTTTCATGAACTATTCGCTAGTTCGGCACGAAGTCATCTCAGTGATACTTCATAATCCTAAGAAGGCACTTCGTACTAAACGCATCGACACGCCTCTCCAAGTCGCAATTCAGTGTCCATGTCTCACAGCCATACAGTAAGACAGGGAGCACAGGTGACAAAGATTCGAATCTTTTTCCACCTGCATGGATATTGACAACGCCGTGTATTCGTGTTGAACGTTTCCATAACACCGTGGGCCAGGTTAATCGGTCTAGGAGATTACTGAGAAGACCCACCATTATGCACTACGCTACCAAAGTATAGGACATTTTTGGTTATCTCAATGCCCTTACCACATGGATGAACAGAATGAACTGTCATCCAGTACGGCTCCATATAACTGACCTTGGTTTTGCCCTAGGAGAGCTTTAGTCCCAGTGGCTTCGCCTCCAGAGAAATGCGATTCCGTCTATGTGGAAATGACCAAAAATAATAAGAAACTAACACTTGCAACCATATACAGGCCCCCAAAACAACAAGCAGCCTACGACACTGCCCTGCACGATGAGGTTCACTCTCTAACACAAAGCAAAGAAGCAATAATAATTGGGGACTTTAATTGTCCAAACACTGACTGGGGACTGTTAACTGGGGATCAAGATGGTAACAGGCTTATACTAATGGTGGAGGCTTCGTTCCACACTCAAGTTGTAACTCAACCGACAAGAGAAAACAATCTGCTGGATCTGGTAGCGTCCCCGACCTTATTCGCGACTGTGAAGTTGGTGAGAAACTTGATGGTTGCGGTCACCACTTAATCCGTTTTACTGTCAACATAAGTCACAAACTCGTAGATAATCCGGCAGTGATACCAGACTACAAAAATAAAATTTCAACTTAGCCCGTGAGCTGCTTCCCCCTGCGACCTGGGACCAACTTAACCTCACCGACAATACAATCGACAACGCTTGGAACGTCTTCAAAGATAAGCTCCTGGAGGTAGAGAAGGCTACAATGCCTACGAAATTCAGGCGAGTAAATGGTGCCGTAGATCCACCGTGGATGACTAAAGAAATAAAAAGGGCAGTAAACTTAAAAAAAAAGGAATTATAACTTAATGAAAGAGATTGACACGGCCGAAGCCCATACACTGTACCACAACAGCCTCAGAGCTTGTCGCACCCTTATTTGGAGTAGTGAACGCAGCTATGAAAAACAAATAGCGCGCGAAATCAAGACCAACTCCAAAAAATTCTTCATATACATCAGATCGAAAAAGTAAATAAAATCTAATATTGGTCCCCTGTCACACGAGACCGGATATGTAACCCAGGACAGAAAACAGATGGCCAGAATCCTCAACAGTACCTTCGCATCCGTATTCACAGTCAAGGACATCGAAACCATTCCCGAGGGCCCTGACCGCCGAGGGGGATCACGCCCCTGGAAATTGACTCAATATGCGACAAAGAAGTGAAAGAGTACTTGGACAAACTCGAGACGAACAAGTCATCGGGATCCGACAACTTGTCCCCGCGGTTATTAAAAAAGCATAAACAGCAAATACTTCAGCCACTTACTAACATATTTAATCGGTCAGTACAACTGAACAAGGTTCCAGAAGACTGGAAGATGGCGAACGTAACACTGATTTTCAAAAAAGGAGACAAATGCGTTGCATTAAATTACAGGCCCATAAGTTTGACATCAGTTGCAGGCAAAATAATTGAGAAGATTATTGGAGACAAACTTGTTAAGTTTCTAGAAGACAATAATATAATCTCCGACACCCAGCATGGCTTTAGAAACAAGCGCTCCTGATTAACGAATCAATTAGACTTCTTCCAAGGTATATATAAGAACTGGGATGACCACATCCCCAGTGATGTTATATACCTGGACTTTCAGAAAGCCTTCGACAAGGTACTGCACGAGCGACTCCTTAAGAAACTGCACTCGGCGGGCATTGGTGCCAATTTGATCGCGTGGATAAGAGATTGGCTCACCGACAGAAAACAACGAGTACTACTAAACGGACAGCCTTCCGATTGGCTTCCAGTCACTAGTGGAGTGCCTTAAGGGTCAGTGCTAGGCCCCATTCTCTTTATCATATATATCAACGATCTAGAATCAGGCCTGAAATCCACAATATCGAAATTTGCTGATGACACTAAGGTGGGTGGAAATGCCCTCACAAAGACCGACTGCGAAATCATTCAGAAAGACCTCCATCACATTATCGAATGGTCGGAACAATGGCAAATGTCCTTTAATGTTGACAAATGCAAAGTCATGCACTGAATCCAGAAATAGTAACCACTCATACATCATGAATGGGAAACCTCTGCAGGCGATGCAAGAGGAAACGGATCTTGGGGTCACTATCAGCAGTGACCTGAAACACGCGAATCACTGTAAATAAGCATATACCAAAGCCAACACTATGCTCGGGTTCATAGCGAGGAACTTCGAGTGTAAAACGCCAGACGTGATGCTATCCTTGTATAATTCTATGGTAAGACCGCATCTCGAGTATGCAGTACAGTTCTGGTCTCTTAATTACAGAAAGGACATTGATTTACTGGAAAGGATTCAACGACGCCCCACGAAAATGATTCCAGCCTTATGGGCTCAACCGTACGAGGAACGACTCAAGCGACTCAATCTCTTTACACCGGACGCCTACGAGGGGATATGATTCAAGCCTTCAAGTACCTGAAAAAGTTCAATAACGTCGATTACTCCAAATTCTTTGAACTGTAAACCAACTCAAGGACTAGAAATAACGGTTTACTCTATCAGTCGAGTCGATGTAACACAGACATTGGAAGGAGTTTCTTTTCAAACCGAGTCATCCGCCACTGGAACAATCTTCCCTCTGAAGTAGTAAATGCGAATACCATCAACTCGTTCAAATATCGAATCGACCGTCATTTCGTTGCATCAGGAGTAAACGGAATACCGAGGTGCTTTCATCTGCTCCCCAGGCCCCAAGTGGCTGTCGAGCAGATTAATTCACCAAAGCGGGCAACCTCGTAATGAGCCAATAGGCTTTCTGTTGCCTGCCTTTCCATGTTTGCATGTTTCCTCATGCAGCACTTCAAGAGGCATCACCAGGACCAACAATGATTCCGCGAAGAGTACAGCATCATTAACAAAAACAAGATCAGTAACTTTGATGCTGCAAACGGATATTCCTCAACAACGATTCAAGGCTGGAGGCAACAGAACGCTTAGCCTCAGACCTTACTATTATTTCCGATTGGGGCAAGAGGAACCTGGTGTCCTTCAACGCCTCAAAAACACAGTTTCTCCACCTATCCACTCGACACAATCTTCAAAACAACTATCCCCTATTCTTTGACAACACCCAGCTATCACCTTATTCAACACTAAACATCCTCGGTCTATCCTTAACTCAAAATCTCAACTGGAAACTTCATATCTCATCTCTCACTAAATCAGCTTTCTCTAGGCTGGGCGTTCTGTACTGTCTCCGCCAGTTCTCCCCCGCACAATTGCTATCCATTTACAGGAGCCTTGTCCGCCCTCGTATGGAGTATGCATCTCATGTGTGGGGGGGGTCCACTCACACAGCTCTCCTTGACAGAGTGGAGTCAAAGGCTCTTTGTCTCATCAGCTCTCCTCCTCATAGTGATAGTCTCCTACCTCTCAAATTCCGCCGCCATGTTGCCTCTCTTTCTATCTTCTATCGATATTTTCATGCTGACTGCTCTTCTGAACTTGCTAACTGCATGCCTCCCCCCCTCCCGCGGCCCTGCTGCAAACGACTTTCTACTCATGCTCATCCCTATACTGTCCAAACCCCTTATGCAAGAGTCAACCAGCGTCTTCACTCTTTCATCCCTCACGCTGGTAAACTCTGGAACAATCTTCCTTCATCTGTATTTCCTCCTGCCTATGACTTGAACTCTTTCAAGAGGAGGGTATCAGGACACCTCTCCTCCCGAAATTGACCTCTCTTTTTGGACACTCCTTTGACCTCTATTCAGGAGCAGTGAGTAGCGGGCTTTTTTTATATATATTTTTCTTTACGCCCTTGAACTGTCTCCTTAGCTGTAAAAAAAAAAAAAAAGTTTTATCAACAATCTTGCCTAACCAGTCTTTGCAAGTGTTGAAAAGTGATGTAGCAAGTCTCAGCAAGGACGCACCCCTACCTCACTCCTGAACTAACAGGGAAGAAGCCGGAAAAAGCCTCCCCAAACTCTATAGCACTCTCAGTCCCAGAGTAGAGGCCAGTCATCAGATCAGTAATCGTTGCAGAAAACCTACGGATCCACGGAATGTCCCAGAGTGCCTTATGATGCATTGAAACTAATTCCTTTTTGAGGTTGACATTGGCTTTGAAACTCAAGCCGGTGTTTCACAAGAACGCAAAGTGCTAAGATCCTGTTAGTTGCTGACTTACTAGGCATGAACCCAAATTGCTGAAGTATCTGAGACCTTAGCAGATGAGATCGGATTCGTGTCAGCAGCAGATGAGCGAACAATTTGCCTAGCACAATTAGCAATGTAAATCCACAGTAATTGTTGCAGTCCTATTGGTCCCCTTTGTCTTTCCAGATAGGGACAACCACCCCCCTTTTTCAGTCAAGAGGATTGTCACCGATCTGCCACATGACAGACAGCATTGCATGCAACCCATGAATCATGGCTTAACCCACGGCTTTCAGCATCTCCCCGCTAATGTTATTGATCCAAGCTCCCTTTTCACGAATTCGTGTTTCGTTTACATCACCCTGGCGGTCCCCAAGAAAAGAGAGTGGGTAAGATTTGCTGGGCAGCGGTGCTCTCCTACCCTCCCCCCTCTCAGACTTTGCAGAGTACTGGATGCCATATACATTTTCTTTTACGAAATATTCACTCCTACGCCCGCACCCAATACGGAGCCCTGCAAGGAGAGGCTAATCGTTAGGCCTATAATCCCAACAACCCCAAGGGTAGCAGGAAAGTATACACAGCCACCACCTGGCATAGTAATGGCTGCTTGGGTCATGGTCACGCAGAATAGTCTTCTGGTGCTGGCTGGCGCGTGAGCTTGGCACCCCGTTCTCCTCGAGGCTGGAGAGTATCGTTCTCGTATATCTCACAGCCTCTCGTGGAGGGAGCCTCAGCCTCTCTAGGTGTGGTACTTCTTGCACTTGAGCCTTGTGGAACACCACTAGCGCAGCGACGTCCCGGCGGTGCTCAAGACTGTCCATATCCTGTGGGGGCGGCTGGGGGTTGTTTTCCTCTAACAGCCGCTGGACATCCAGGTCAGAGCCCCGTACTCCAGGTAGGGTCTTACCTGGTGACGAGTCAGCAGGTAGTCCATTTGCTCGGTCAGGAAGTCCAGGGGGGCAGGCTCTTGCCTTGGGGGCGATACATGGCACACATGAGGAGGGCAGTGCCATCCGCCAGTATTACTTTGAGAACCACCGCTCTGTTTTGGGTGGATTCTCTCGGTCAAGTCTCTGTACCGGCACTCCTTCCCTGAGGCACACTGCCAGGCCGCCACCTTGTCTTCCCTGGCAGTCCCTCCTGATCCAATTGGTGTAACCTGGAATCCTGCCGAGGGATGACTCCACCTCACTATTGAGCCACGTTTCAGTCACCACAGCTGTGTCCACGCGGTGCCTCAGGACGAAGCTGTAGGTCAGCTCACCGATGTTAGTGCGGAGGCCTCGCACGTTGGCAGAGAGAAATGCCAGCTGGTGACGAGTCTTCGGCGTGTATGCTATCCTACCTGAGTTGGTGTTGGGTACTGGAGCTACTCAGGTAGGAGAGAGGGGTCGACCACTGCCAGCCAGATGTCTAGCCCCAGGAAGGAGACTGGGGCACAGTATATGAGTCTCGGTTGAGGAGGTAGCTGACTGGAAACAGGCTGCCTGACTTCAGCGGTCACTCGTCTGAGGATGTGTTCTTGCCTCGCGTCTGCAGCCCTTGCATGGCGCTCGGCGGGAGAAGTAGTCACACGCCTTGTTTTTTCCGCTCCGTCGAGGAGCGGGATGATGTTCCCGGGTGGGTCGGGTGAGGTCGCCTTGCCTGGCCGAGCCAGGACGAGGGGGAAAAGCAGTCGGTCGAGAGGAACCGCGGTGAGCAGCGTTCGGAGGATTTCCCGCAGCCTCATACTGCTGTCGCCTGTCAGCTTCTCGCCTCCCCTATTGTTGCCGGTTTGAGTTTATTCCCCGGCCGTTGTTTTGATTTCTTCTTCCTTCTGTGGCGCCCTCAGCGTCACTAGAGCCAGAGCGAGGGGCGCCGTTGTTGTTGTCGTTGCTGCTGCTGGCATCTGTGGCCTCGCGGTCGCTGGCCTGAGCAGCACCCCCGCTATATAGTGGTGCTGGCGGTGGGGTTGGTGTCGTCGGAGGTCGCGGTGGTGTTGCTGCTGTTGTCGCTGATGTCCGAGCTGCTAGCCCCTTCGTTGCCAGGTGAGGGAGGCAAGCAGTCAACCAGCTTCACCAGTAGAAGGATTCCGAGCACACTTCTTCCCAGTCTTTGTCTATCTTTCTGGGTAGTGCGCTCGTAGCGCTGTTGGCGATCTGTGAGGGCTCCTGCTCCAGATTAGAGGTTTCTATCTCTTCTGTCAGACTCATAGTTTTTCAGTTGCAATCTTTTGATCCAGGATAAGCTTTTCTTGTTCCCTGTATCGTTTGTAATTAGTTTCTGCGTCTGAGTCACCTGCTGGAGCTATACTAGCCGTCTAGCGAGCCCCTCTTTGCTGGAAGAGGCGGTGAGATGCTGGACGATGTCTTCTTCCTCCTCTTGTTGTTCGTCGGGTAAGTTCTTGGTGCTGATTTCCTCGCGCTCCTGGATGGTGGATGAGGTCACCTCGTGAATCACCTCGTGAGTCACCGGCCGGAAGAAGCCGCGGGCACGCCTTAATTCAGCTGTCTGGGAGCCGCGGAATTCGGCGTCTGAGAACCACTCGCGGCACACAGAGTTGGGGCAGCTTTCTCCGGTGCAGGGCGTTACAAGCTTGTCCCGTGTAGAGTTGCTGCAGATGCAGCAGTATTTATTGCCAGGGAAACCTGCTTGGCCGGCCCAGGCGATCTCTCTCTCTCTCTCTCTCTCTCTCTCTCTCTCTCTCTCTCTCTCTCTCTCTCTCTCTCTCTCTCTCTCTCCCCCCCCCGTTAATGACGATTTGAGTAGGCATCTCAAGCCATACGCAAAGAAAAACTGCCACTTATCAAACAAGCAAGATGCGAAGGGAAGATAGCATATTTCCCCCATACAAACTTGGTGATAAAACAAAGAAATGCTTCGGGGCTTCGAGAATCGTCTACAGCCCCCAGTGACACTGCTGCGTTGAAATTGCCTGCTGCTGGAGCAGCGAGTGATACTTCTGCTCCTAGCGATGGTATTGGTGGCGCCGGGACCGGTACGGGTGCTTCACTGGCTGCTGACGGGGCTGCTGCTTTGGCTCATGATGCTGATGGAGGGGCATCTGGTGCAGCGAGTGGTGCTACTGCTCCTAGTACTGGTGCCGGGCTGGTACGGATGCTTCGCTGGCTGAAGGCGGGGCTACTGCTTTGGCTCATGGTGCTGACGGAGAGGCATCTGGTGCAGCGAGTGGCACTATTGCTCTTAGTGGTGGTGTTCCTGGCGCCGGGGCTGGTACGGGTGCTTCGCTGGCTGCAGACATAAATTTCCATTACATGTTATAAATAACCTAACGTTCAACTTAAACACATTAAAAATGACAGACACGGTCAACAATGATCTAGACATGATTATACACGATCCTACTTGTGAATTTTATTTTCTTAATAACTTCAACTTTAATGACCTTCTAATAACCTAAAACTCCTATCATGTAACACAGGCAGTGTTCCGCTGCACCTGGATACGTTTAGTACACAAATACTAGACACGCCCAACTTTCAATTCGATATAATTGGTATGTGTGAAACCAGACTAATGATAATATAAGTTATTTACACAATATAAATAATTACACTGCCCACTTCAAAAATAAAACTACAGCTGGAGGAGGATTAGTTATCTATACTCTTAAAAACTTTCAGTGCACAAAATTACAAGACTTATCTCACCAATTACCACATATTAAATTCATTTTTTCTTAATATAACCCAACCGTACCGACTCACGTAGGTATGATATATCGACCACCCAATACCAGCATTACACTTTTTATCATCACTTGAGAACTTTTACTGACAATTACTCGAAACTCAAATTCGGAGATTTTTAATATTAATTCATTCAAAATAAGTACTGACAACCATGTTAAAGAATTAGTCAATCTATTTTATTCCCATTATATGTTTCCTGTCATTATAAAGCCCACACGAGTAACAAATACAGCAGCTTCCCTAATAGACCACATATGGACAAACAATATACAGCTTAACAATGCCAGTAGTATTCTACAAACTACCATCAGTGACCATTTTCCTGTATTTGCAATATTCCCAGTGTCCCACTACAATAACGACCATACACATAAAACTATTGCAAAGACTATTATTACTAATGAAAATATAACTTAAGTTCAAAGATGAACTTTGTAGCTTTCAGTGGGAAAATCTAATGAACTATACGGACGTAGACATAGACTATTATGCGTACACAAATAAAATTACTGAAATATATAAAAAAAAAAAAAAATCTTCACAAAACATTACCAATTAAACGAGAGATTCGCAAAAAAGCCGTATAATATTCCAGCCATCAAAAGTTCAATTAAAAATCGTCATAAGTTACAAAAGTTGTATGCTTAATGGTCACTAACTTACGGTGCTGAATTTAAAATATATAAGAATACACTCACAACCATAAATAGACAAGCCAAAGAAAATTACTATAAATCCAAATTAATAGAGTCATCAGGTAATGCTAATAAAACATTGGAATTAATAAATAGGTCTTTTGTTTGTATGTATATGCCGCTGGGCGAAATAAAACTATTATTATCATTATTATTATTATTATTATTATTATTATTATTATTATTATTATTATTATTATTATTGTAACGGGCTTGTCGGGGGCGTTTAAAGGGTGTTGATTAAGACTTCAGCTTCCTTAAGGCGAATTATATTCGTAGCCTTTATGTACAAGAAGCGTCGGAGCGAGAGCGACTGTCGTTGTGTGTCAGTTGGACTCTCGTGAAGGAGTGACGAGTTACAGGTTGGAAAATAATTGTTACAATTGGTCACGTATGTCAAGGTGACCTCCGCGCACCATCGGAGTGCGAAGTATACAAAACTGAGACGGTAAACACTGACGGACGACATTCCTATAAGGTGGCGTGATCGATCTGTCGTGGTTTTTTTCCATTGGCAATTGTATGCCTAATTCGTGGTGATATTAAATAATAATAATAATACATTGATATCCTACTATAACACTGCTCGGTCACCTACCAGTGATCACGACCTCGCGATATACAAAAATCTAAATAGCAGTCTAGTTACCATGAACATACATAGTGGGAGTTTGTCAAGCAGACTGCCTATGATACAATTACATTAAAACACTGGCTATGTAAGAACAGATGTGGAGTTATAATATAAATAGTGAGAGGTAAACCACAACGTGTGTGACATGAAACATAAGAAACCTCTCAAAAGATAAATATAAGGACACATGTATAAGAAGCTATCAACTGGCATAGTTACAGACAATGAAACGTTGATCTAGCTCCTAAAAAAAAATACAGTAGTGAAACACAATACAGTGTTAAGTATAGGAGCAGCCAGGTTTCTGTCCCCTGACTTGTCTGAGAAAAGGAAAAACTACCTTGCCAGTGGCTTCCCTGCATTCAGTCGCCGTGTCTGCACAACCAAATAATCGTGCAGGACAGAGTTCCTCCTAATAAGGTAGCACATGACGACGAGACTGACGAACATAGAAACATTGGTATAAAAAATCCAGGGTACAAGTAGGGGAGATGCAAATAATCAGGCAGCGTTTCCTCCAGGGTTTCCGCAAACTCTGTTTTGTTTGCGAAAGACAATGAATTAGTCACATACGAGATGCTGGAGAAGTGAATGTCATCGAGAGACCGTAGAGGAAACACTCGAAGGGAAATACTGGCTGTGAAAACCAGACGGATCCGGGACGGGTACGTTGTTATGTTAGTGGAGCGGATATAGCATGCTTCTGCCATTGCATAGTGACCAGTAACCCGTTGATAAGTGGTACCCTCCGGGCAGATGACCGACACATAGAATGACAGGGAAATAAAAATAATGCAGACCCTGAAAGTTCTTATGGAAAACAGGCGTTGGTGTTAGCTGCTTGTAGGGGCACAGGGAAAGAGCGTCAGACGCGTTCACGCGGGTGAGGGCGATCTCGCATACCCCTCCCCGAACTGGTAGGAAGGCAAAGAGAGACGCAGAGCAATAGAATCGCCCGAAGACCGTCTCCTTGCAATACTGCAAGAGCGAGTAGGTACCCGTTGAATACAGAGCGAAATCCTTCGCGATTAGAACAAGAGACGGGTACGTGTCCAAGGCTAACACACTGTCCTTTGCTGAAAAAGGGAACGGGACAATTTCGTGTGCCTCAAACACGTCCGCCGTCTGAAAAGGAACATGAATGATTATGGCATCGGGGGTGAGGCTGGACTCAATCAAGGGGTAAAAATATTGACTCATGTCTGGGGTGAATAAAGGCGTTAGGCTATAATTTTGATACCCGATCTGGACAGTCGTTCTCAAATCGTGTAGAGGGAACAAGGCAGGTGTGACTACCGTGCGCTGCATCAACCATGCTGATTTGCCGTTGCGACGAGTTAATGACGGTTTCCAATACATGCAAGGCCTGATCTAGGAGGAGAAACTGATTCACCTAGTCGATCTGTTTGACAACTGTGTTGATAACCTCTACCATCTTATTTGTCTGCTCTAGCAGTTCCTCAATGTTAGTATGCAATCGCGCAAGTTTTCTACAGTTGGCGTTGATCACCCTGCGATTTCGAGCAGCAAAGGAAAGTACATGAGCGTAGTGGTCCCGCAAATCGCGAACGTCCTCGTCGGTAGCCGTACCGAAAAGGAACTTTGAGGCGGACCCAACGATGTTGAGCAACCCCCTCTTTACCCGAGAGTGAACTGAGTGAAAACTATAATCCATGTCTACCTCATCAACTTTTCCCCGTAAGAACAGAATCCTATCCTCCAGTAGTTGAAAAAGAGTCAGAGAGTTGGTACTAGAAGGTGCCTTTGATTCCCTTATCTTTGTAGCCCGTATGGCGTCTGCCATGCCGAGTAGTTTTTCTGAGACTATTCTGATTGTGTCCGTGGTGTTGGTCAAGGAAGTAAATGGATACTTTACGAGGAGCACATCTTCTATGAGGAAGACCTCTCCTATGTGTGCCGTGAGGGCACCAGGCTTCAGGTGGATGGGTGTTGTTGCAAGCAGGGAGCCGAGGGACAACAAGATGGTCAGAAAACGCAACATCATGATCTGAAAGTGGTGGGAATGAAGTATTTAAACCCGTGGTCTCAAGTTATAGCTATAGGTGTTGGGATTATCTTGTTGAACATTTGACTCTGAGGGGGAAGTACCAATATCAAGGTCCAAAGGTGAGGGAATTACTTTCAGACGATCACTGTGAACTTCTAGACTGACTCCACTATTCGACTCGAGAACCTCGAACCGATTTCCCCTGACATTCCGAACAACTCGGTAAGGACCCACAAATTTAGCCCCCAGTTTCGAACTCCTTTCTGCTAGCTTAATCATGACTGTGTCACCCTCTTTTAATTTCACCGGGACAGCCTGTTTGTTGTTGTTATTATTTAGTCATTGCTTTTGTCATAAAATTTGTGCCCCTTACGCCACAGTGAATTAAATTAGTTTTAATGTACCAATATGTTCCTTAAAAAAAGTAGCTTAATGTTACCTAATACATTACTGTGGCTCAACACTTGGCAAAAAACTTTTTATTTTATTTATAAAAGCACTACTAATACAAATTTCATCAAGTGTAAGTAAACTCAAGAGCAAAAATTTTCTCATTTTCTCATTTCATTTCACAAATAAAGCTGATGAAGCTCCTCTTGTAACCTAACATATTTAGAATTACAATATGGAGGACAGGCTGGGATGGGAAAAAAATAGTAACCCAGAGACTACCCTACAATGTCTGCCTAATAAAGTATTACTCGTAGGCAAAGTGGGGAGCATACGATACTGCTGCGCGTTGCATCGGTGCTCAAATCCGCCTCCTTGATATTTTGAGCCTGTGGTGGGCTCGTATCCACTAGCCTGGGAACACTTGGTCTTATGCCGTCCGGATTCCCACAGTTTACCTTCCCCAAGTTTCCCCAGGTACCGGTTTATCGACCAACCCGAAAGGAAGGATGAATAGGGGCAATAGCTGTGTGGGCTGTGCGCCGAAGGCACCTAATCGGACTCGAACCGTTGCCCCAAGGAGTGTTAAGTGGTCACAGAAACCACTTAGCTACGGAGGCGCAGGGGCTGGGGTGTAAAGAGAGAAAGTCCATTTGAACTCTCACTCAGCCAGGGTATAGAACCCAAAATTTCTATTCAACCGAGAAATTTCGGTTGGAAGCCGAGTGCTTAGTGGCCCCCCCAAAATTATTTTCTCGATCCGCCACTGGTTAATCTATCATTCCCTTGATAATAAACTCTATCAAATTACACTATTTTGTGACCTAACTAAAGCGTTCGATACAATTTCACACACTATCCTACTGGAAAAATTATATACATTTGGAATTCGTGGACAACCACACCAGTGGTTAGAGAGTTATTTTAAACACAGAAAACAGTTCGCTAATTTTAATAACAGTTCATCACATAAAAATATAAATTGTGGAATCCTCCAAGGATTAGTCTTAGGCCCAATACTGCTCCTAACATACATAATGATATAATGCGTTCTAGTAAAAAGTTAAATTCCCTTTTATTTGCAGATGCCACGACTATCTATCTTAAAGATCATGACCTCAAACAAATAGAGAACACACTAAACAGCGAGCTAGTAAATGTTTCAAATTGGACAAGTAGCAATAAGTTAACTCTCAACCCAACAAAAACAAACTACAGGGTAACCCACACACTACTCAGTCATCCACCTGCTGTTAACGTAGGAATAAGTAACTGTTTGATAAGTATGGTAAATGGTTATGTTTTTAGGTATTTTAATTGATAATAATCTTAAATGGAAAGCTCATACTGATGAAGTGAAAACTAAAGTATCTAAATTAATTGGAGTAATTTATAGTATAAGGGGTTGCTTAAATCAGGATAATATTAAGCAAATATATTTATCTTTAATATATCCATATTTCATTTACTGTGCAGCAATATGGGGGGGGGGGAAACTTACCAAATTCAACTTCAAAACTTATTCATAACTCAGAAAAAATTACTACGATTCATGTTCAACCTGAACTACTTTGATCACACAAATCAACTCTTTTTACACCATAGTCTTTTAAAATTAACCGATATTATAATATTACAAACTGGCTTATTTGTATACAACAGATTAAGCCTTCCTACGCGTCAACGATGACATACTCGTCGTTGACGCTGACCTCCGACCGATTAGACATAAACAGAGACCCAGACAGATTTTCCTTTTTTCAAGGGCTGACTTAGACATGATCAAACAAGACCTAACTGCCTTCAACACTGACTTTTTTGCAACTGACCCACACACAAGACTTCCTTCCACCAACTGGAACAACCTGAAACACACGATACACGCCTCAATGAACAGACACATACCACAAAAAACACTTTCTAGTAGGTACACACTTCCCTGGTTTTCCAGGGACCTACGCAGACAACATCACAAGAAACAAAGACTCTACAGACGCGCGCAGACATGCAACACAACAGATAATTGGACCGCCTACAAAAACCACCAAAAGACATTTGCCAAAAACATTAAAGTAGCGGAACGCAAACACATAGCAACTTATCTCGCAGACAACGTAAAAAATAACAAAAGATACTTTTTCAAATTCTTTAAGTGATGTAATCGTGTTAGTGTCATGTTTGCGCGTCTTAAAGACAACACTAACACATTAGTAACCAGCCCACAACACAGCACAAATACTCAACACACAGTTCCAATCGGTATACACACAAGAATAACCTGACACCAAACATGCCACACAGCCCCTTCCCCCCCATAGCCCCCCCTTGACATCACGACTAACGGAATACAGAAATTACTGGAAGGACTCGACACAACTAAATCCACTGGCCCCGACAATATTCCCGCCTTCAATCCTTTGCCCCCATCCTTGCCCCCATCCTTCAGGTCATATTCACCCAATCACTATCATCCACCTCATTACCCTCTGACTGGCTTTTGGCAAACATTAATCCTTTATTCAAGACAGGTGACCGGACTGACCCAGCCAATTATCGCCCCATCTCACTAACATCGATTCCATGTAAAATTTTCGAACACATAATACTCAAACACACAATGAATCACCTTGACGCAAACAACATCCTTACTGACTCACAACACGGCTTTCGACCTAAACGCTCATGTGAATCGCAGCTCATTACTACATATCAGGACATTATGAGGCTACTTGACCAACGTGACATTAAACAAGTTGACACTATTGTTTTAGACTTTGCCAAAGCCTTCGACAAAGTCCCGCACAAAAGACTGACATTAAAATTGAAACACTACAGTATTTCAGGACCTATTCTTCACTGGATCACTGCATTTCTTACTAACAGGACTCAACGTGTTATTCTTGACGGATCTTCATCTGACACTGTCCCTGTTTCTTCAGGTGTCCCACAAGGCACCGTTCTTGGCCCCCTTCTTTTCCTTCTGTACATTAACGATCTTCCACTGTCAACGCCTAACTCTTCCACTAGACTATTTGCCGACGATAGTTTACTGTTTAGAGCAGTAAAGACTACTGACGACTGCAGACTACTACAAAACGACTTGGACGCCCTCGAGCGGTGGGAGCGCACCTGGCAGATGCCTTCCGACCAGACAAATGCAAACTAAGATTCACCAGAGCGCACAACCCCATCCATCACACTTACACTCTCCACAATTCAGATTTAGAATCAGTTCACACACACAAGTACCTTGGTATCCATCTCTCAACTAACTTGAAATTTAACACCCACATAGACCATATCAGTGCCACAGCCAACAGAACACTGGGGTTCCTGAGGAGGAATTTACATAACTTCACACCTGACATTAAACACATAGCTTATGACACACTTGTGAGACCAACACTGGAATACTGCTCCACGGTGTGGGATCCTTACACACACAGAAACATTGATAGGTTAGAACAAATCAACACCAAGGCGGCAAGGTTCATTACAAACAATTACACTCGAACGCCTGGAATCACAACACGGATCAAACAACAGATAAACATGGACCCTCTTCACATACGCAGACAAGTACACAGACTTACACTTATGTACAAGATCACAAACACTCACATTGACATTGACCCACAAACATACCTACACAACGCAAACAGTCAACGTACTCGTAACACACATCCATAAATACCAAACATATCACACTAACACTGACGCATACAAGCACTCATACTTTCCACGCACCATACGTGACTGGAACAGCCTCCCTCAACAGATTTTAGACTGCGGTACAATAAACTCATTCAAAAAACAAATACATACTCACTTGTCACCACAACACACCAACACTAACAATTACACTTGATTCACTTCCCTCCCCTGCACACTCGGCTCCCCCGTCCCCCCAACAGCCAACAAATATGCGTGTTATGCACCTGTACGGGTGCCCTGCGCATCATTAATCCATTACCGATCCAGAATCATTTCACACAATACTGTAACGAGACGCCCATATCCACTCCGGCTGCCGCTGTGCCGCACCTCGCACGGCCAACAGTGTGTGGCGGTAAGAGGCGCACGGCTCTGGAACCACTTGCCTGATAATATTAAACTCGCCACCTCTAAACACAAGTTTAAATCTAAACTAAATGTTAATTTATTAGCAAGCTATCATGATGATATTTTATGTGCGTTTGACCATGTTAGAAACTGTGCGTGCGTGCATTCATGTGTGTGTGTGTGTGTGTGTGTGAGAGAGAGAGAGAGAGAGAGAGAGAGAGAGAGAGAGAGAGAGAGAGAGAGAGAGAGAGAGAGAGAGAGAGAGAGAATGGGTGATTTTTTGGTTTCTCACCATTTATTTTTTTTTTTTTTTTTTACGTCTTGGTCCATTGCGCCGGTAGGCTTCTTCCCGGTGGATCCTAATGGTCGGTCCAAGGCTTCTTCCCGGTGGGTCCTGATGGTCGGCCCAGCCCGTTATGGCGCAGGCGAGTGTTTATAGTGGCACCATCTTGCATTGGCTCATGCTGCCCTCCCGGAGCTCATCTTTAATCCTAGAATCTAGAGTCCGGGTTGATAGGTGGTCTTCTGGACAGCATGTGAGTAGTATTGTACTAATATTTCTTAGAAAATTAAGGAATTGTCATTGGTCAGTAGATATTTACTCATATGTAACCTTGGAGATAGACCAACCATCCTGTGATAGAATATTAAAATCATATATATTTTCTTTAGCCTCGAATTGAGCGTAAGCTCAACGAGCCAATATAACTCTGTAATGAAAAAATACCAAAAATGTATATATCATAAGACCTATCGAGTTAAATATAATCAATCAATCTCTCTCTCTCTCTCTCTCTCTCTCTCTCTCTCTCTCGAAAAAGGCTAACGTGACACCGATTTTTAAGAAAGGAGACAAAAAAGTTCCAGGTAATTACAGGCCCATTAGTCTAACTTCGGTTGTAGGTAAGCTACTTGAGGGCATAATTAGAGACAAAATTGTGAGTTACCTTGAAAGCCACTCATTAATTGGGGACTCACAACATGGCTTCCGAAACAAAAGATCCTGTCTATCAAACCTATTAACCTTTTATAACGACCTCTTCACCGTTTATGACTTAACCAAATCACTGGACGAAGTCTATCTTGATTTCCAGAAAGCGTTTGATAAAGTCCCACATCATAAATTACTTTACAAATTAAAGCAAATAGGTATTGACGGTCAAGTAAACCAATGGATCGCGAATTGGTTGAGCAACAGACAACAAATAGTAGTGATTGACGGATTTAACTCAGAGTGGGCGCCGATCACTAGTGGCGTCCCTCAGGGCTCGGTTCTTGGCTCAGTGCTCTTCATTATTTACATCAACGACGTGGATGTTGGACTCAATAATCGCATTAGTAAATTTGCAGACGACATAAAGATTGGTAACTCGGTTCTCACTGACGAAGACAGGCAAAGCCTCCAAGAGGATTTGCACAAAATTTCAGCCTGGTCGGATAGATGGGAGATGCCCTTTAACGTAGACAAGTGCCAGGTCCTTCAAGCTGGAACGAGGAATAAGAAGTTCGATTACGAAATGCGCGGCGTTAAACTCAAAAGCGTTCAATGGGTCAAGGACTTGGGGGTCAAAATCGCGTCAAACCTAAAATTCTCACAGCAATGCATCGATGCAGCAAATAAAGCGAACAGAATGCTGGGTTTCATTAAAAGAAACTTTTTATTCAAGAATAAAGATGTGATACTTCCGCTCTACAATAGTTTAGTCAGACCCCACTTGGAATATGCGGTACAGTTTTGGTCTCCCCACCATGCAAAGGATATTGCTAAATTAGAAGGTGTTCAGCGTCGGGCAACGAAAATGATCCCTTCCTTGCGCAACAAATCCTACGAAGAAAGGCTTTCCACCCTTAACATGTTCTCTCTTGAGAAACGTCGCCTCCGAGGAAAACTGATCGAATGTTTTAAAATACTTAATGGTTTCACGAATGTAGACAGATCAACATTTGACACTTTGCGCACGAGGAACAATGGCATAAAACTCAGATGTAGACAAGTAAATTCAGACTGCACCAAATTTTTTTTCACCAACGTTGTAGTGCGAGAATGGAATAAGCTCCCACCATCAGTGGTCCAGTGTAACTCGATTGACTCCTTCAAAATAAAGCTCGACCGTCACTTCCTTCAACTTAATATCAACTAGAGTAGAAATGCAACGTTTTGGAGCCTTCTGATTAATGTAAAATCACTTAGGTTTAAGGACAGACCATGGGGTCTGTGTGGTCTGATTTTCTATATAAATCTATGTAAATCTCTCTCTCTCTCTCTCTCTCTCTCGTCTATTCAAAGCACGTTTAAATTCGGATTTTAATGATAAAGAGAGGTTCCATTAAGGATTCTCGTCAAAAAGGAAAAAAAATAGGGACTTTTCACTTTTAACTGAATAAATACTTATTACCTTATTAACTTCTGCTTTTCATGAAAAGTGTTTGAGATTGTGTTAGTCTTTTGTTATCTATTTTAACAATGTTTATATATATATTTTTTGTAAGTTTCATTCTTGTCATTATCGTCATTATGAGCCCGTGTTTTCCCCCTGCCGCACGTAGATCTCACCCAAATATTTCCTTTCTTTGTTTTGCGCTCTAGTTGGGTTGTAAATGTTTCGTATCATCTGAAGTTCTTACAGTTTAGTAAACGGACCTCCATTGGGTGTTTTATAGCACTTGTAAATAGTACACTAATGATTACGTGGCCAATTATTTTGTACCAATGTTTGGACACTTTTACTGTTTTAATGGAAGTGAAAATATGTTGCAGAAGTACAATATATTGTACTTATTATACCATCTTTCAAACTTTAAATTTATAATTCTAAGTATTTATATATGAAAAAAAATGTAAAAAAGGTGTAAAATCAACAAAAACTATGATTTGTTGGCACAGTGCGTAGTAACCTCGGCAGCCTTCATATACGTAAAGTCTGGAGGTGTGCCATGCAGCTCCATGGCCCGCAGCCTCTACCCAGCATCGACGAGTGTGAGCCAATCTGTCAAAAATGAGGATTAGTTCCAGAAGATTAAAAAAACACCGTGAAATAATAAATCATCTCTCCATAATGAAGAACTTCAGGTGTGCATACAATGGATCAAGTCATTGTCTGAAAGTAGTAGAAGCCTCTGTTTCATCAGCGCACAATCTCGTCGATGACCTCATCAGGAAAAAAGAGGTCAAACGACTCGATAGCGATGGTCGCCGGGTGTGCCTCCTGGGTGGGTCTTGGGGTGGTATGGACCACGTTCCTGGCTGGCGTCTTCGCAGTGTGGAAATGCAGCTGCTGATGGCAATGCCATTGAAAGCCAGATGTACTCGACAACGTGTTGACGCCAAAGTCAGTCACCAGACCAGGGAACGAACTTTGGACACGCCGTCGTACGCGTCGGCTGAGGGTTGTCACCGCGCTTTGCCTTCCGCACGAGCTTCACCACCAGCAACATATGAAGCAGGAAAAGCTGCACCGAAAGAGGACGAAGAGAGAGTATGCCCGGAGGCGTAGACTGAGTCATCTGGTTCGTATGACGCGTTAGGAAGATCCTGGGTGAGGAGATGGCGACCTCGATGGCGTAGGCCGTAGAGGCTGCAAGGGAAGCAGGCCGTTTGGATGATGTTCGCTGTGGGCGCAAGGGCCTGTGATCCATCTGATACAACAGCAGGGTCGCCCTGTCTGCAGTTACATCAAGTTTATACTTTCTGGCATTTCTTATAATTTGCCTGAAAAAAAACATCATTCATTAAATCACATTTACGAGTCAAAAACAGTATACAGGTAACTCTCGATTTACACGAGTTTGGTTTACGCGTTTTTTTAAATAACGCGGGGTCCGAAATCCAAATAAATGTTTAATTTACACGTTTTTTCCACTTATACGCGATATATTATGGAGTGGCCACCATGTGTCTCACGCAACTGGACTCTCACGGCGCCGCGGCCACACAGTTGAGCTCAGTCCTTCCCGCGCGCCACTTGAACAACAATACAGTACCCACGCTGCCACACTACTCAACAATAGGGGTGGGCAGGTACCGGTGTCAATACCGGTACTAACGGTACCAGTTATACGGTACGATACCGGTACCAAACTACTCGGTACCGTTACCAATACTAGCCACTTACTCATGGTGTCCCTCATTTCTTCCTCACACGAGTGAGGATGAGACTGAGTGGGTGAGTGGATATCTCGGTGATATGGATATTCTCTCTCTCTCTCTCTCTCTCTCTCTCTCTCTCTCTCTCTCTCTCTCTCTCTCTCTCTCTCTCTCTCTCTCTCTCTCCACTGAATGAAGTGAATATTTATTTTTCGACAGAAACCTATCTCTTGTTTGATTTACATGGTTTTTTTATTTACGCGACCTCTTCAAGGACGCAATACTCGCGTAAATCGAGTCACCTGGTCCACAGTTTTGCATTTTAGGCCTTAAAACAGGAAATAAGTATCTGAGCACGGCGACACACCTCACGCTACCATACCACATGCTAGGCTGAAGACTCATGGACGGACATCACTTACGGTACGCAAACTAATGCACGTAAACAAGATTTCTTAACACATAATCGTTATAAGGTTAAGAGCCTCCTCGAAATCAATGAATGGCAAAAAAGACGGTTATCGTTACGCATTTACAGCTACTTACTTGGTTCATTGCCTGAATGTGAATCATAGTTGAAAACCCACTTCTAAAGCGAGCTTATTCGCGGGGTTTTAAGAACTGAATATCAGCAATTCTGGTTGGATATTTTTGCGTATATTTTGCGGAGATAACAGAATGAGCTGATAAGTCAATAATATTTTAGATTTGTTATGTCTCATTTTTGTATGTAGTAAGATGAACAGGGCAAACAGGACAGCTTCTTTCGTGAGCTTAAAGGGGCGGAGCTAGAAGATCATTTGGTTGAGAGGCAAATTTTCATGTCAACAGGGGCATAGCCGTAACTGGGCTCAAGGCTTTTACATAGATGAGTTGCTAAGTGTCTCACAGTGCACCCCAATATTCGAGGTTCTCCTAGGTAATCCAGGCTTGATGCAGTCCGGGCGCAACATACTTTTTTAAGTCCCCTCCGAGCTAGTGCACTTGCTAGCGATAGAGGACTCGATCGCGCTCCAGGACAATCCTGGGTAAAACCGGCAACCTTATCTCACATCTGGATATAATGAATCCAGGCTGCACTAGAACTTGTGAACCTAACGAAGCAGGAAGGAACACGTCTGGCAGTCCCACGCCATCCCGCGGACCTCTCTCACACACCCCGCCAGCTCATTCCTATCCCAGAGGAGAACTCCTCCGGGGAATGGGGGCTTTGAATTTGGTGGGGAAAGAAGGGTGGGAGGCCGAAGGCCGTGCACTATAGTCAAACCATTTCAAACAGTCCGTTCGATTCTGCCGGTTCTTTCCTCCCTTCTCCTCTGTCACACAGTCTCAACACCTATCCCTTTCTCACATATTTTACCTATAGGCAACATGTGAGAGGGAGAAATAGATGTTGGGACCGTGTGGCAGAGCAGAGGGGAGGAGACTCAGGAGAGGTCCCGCGGAATCGAACGCCCAAACGGACTATTTAAAATGGTTTGACTATAGCTCTTTCGTGGACCCAAAAATAGTCTTTTCGTACCTCAAAGCCGTCATTTTAGGTCCTCTCCGAGCTACTGCACTTGCTATCTACCACTTGGAGAAAGGGAAAGAAGCCCCCTATCCCCGAGGGGAGAGGGAGGACAACTGCTCACGACGCCCAAAAGTCTAAAGAAGTATCAGGCGAAACAAAAGTGAGCCGAGAAACAAACGCCTCATCCCAGATACGCCGGGGAGCGGCGATAGAGCCACGCATCGCCGCACTGCATCCATCACACCAACCAACCGACAGAGGTGGGAAGAGGAGGCGAAGCCCCGTAAGCCAGGGACAGGCGAGGGGCGGCGAAAGCATTCTAAAACACGGCACTGCATCCGTCACTCCGAACAGGCGACAAGACTGGAGGTAGTACAGTGAGGATTCAGAGGCCACGAAAGTCCTGGGAGGCGCTGCAAGAGCAACGGATTCCCGCCCTCCCTCCGTTCCCCAACCAGTCCACAGAGAGGGGAGAAGGGAGCGCGGCTCCAGAAGCCGCGAATGGCTGAGGGGGAGGAAAACCGAACGTCGAATCAGACCTAAACCCCAAACCAAAACTGAGTGGATCAGTCAGGATCACAAGGAAAAAGGAGTTTATGACAGAGGACCTCCTTTACAAGGAACCCTTTTAAAGGTCAGCGACTGTCCTCCCGATCTAGGCGAGGAACGCTTCCCTCGGGAAGAAGGGCAATAGCCAGACGTAGCGAACCGCACCCTCCTCCGTCTGAAGAAGCCATTAAAGAGGCACAGGGTGTGCAAGGGCCAGAGCTTGTGACCACGAAACTAGAAGGTCGCCTAGTAGACCTGCGCTACACGGAGAAGATTTTGACTAGCCCGAAAAAGGAAGTTATGACCGTGAAACGGAAGGGGTGAAACAAAAGAATCACTCCATTGTCTCCACTATCAGTGAATCGCCTTATCCTGAGCCGCAAGAGGGCACGCTGGGCGGCAAGAAAACTACGAAAGTCGTGGTTTATCCTTCGCACCAGAAAACAGACAAAGAAGGTAGGTGGTGGCGAAGCTCCAAAAGCTACGCAACGCCAACCCAGACCCTACTAACCACCAAGGCTAGCCACTACGAAAGATAGGTGAAAGGGGCAGGAGGGGCGAAGAAAGGGAAGAGGTGAAATAATGTATCACCCTACTTTTCCAGGAAAACGAAAGATCCAGTCCTTCGCCGAATGGGAGCGGCGAAAAAACGCCACAAAAGCGCCGCACTCCATTCCTCACGTCGACCAGCGGACAAAGATGGGAGGTGGCGGCGAAGCTCCAATACCCACGAGTCACCGAACCCCACCCCCGTACCTCCGAGCAGCAAAAAGATAGAGCGGGGTGGGGGGGGGTGGGGGGTTAGGAGCGCACGGAGGTGGCGAGCGATCCATAAATCGTAGCACTCCCAGCGACCGATAGAGACGGGAACATAAGAACATAAGAACGCAGGAGTCTACAAGAGGCCGGTAGGCCTGTACGAGGCAGCTCCTTTGACCCTAAGCTCCCGTGTATCTAACCCCACCTAGTATCGCTGTCCATGAATTTATCTAGTCTATTTTTGAATGTGACAATTGTATTAGCACTCACCACGTGACTGCTAAGCCTATTCCACTCATCCACCACCCTGTTTGTAAACCAATTTTTGCCTGTGTCCCTGTTGAATCTGAATTTATCCAGTTTAAACCCATTACTTCGTGTTCTACCCGGTTCTCTTACCAACAAAACCTTATGAATGTCTCCTTTATTAAAGCCCTTCATCCATTTATAAACCTTGATCATGTCTCCACGCACCCTTCGCCTTTCTCGAGAATGCAAGTTTAACTGTTGGAGTCTTTCCTCGTATGGCAAGTTTCTCAACCCCTGAATCATCTTAGTCATCCTCCTCTGCACCGATTCTAACATTTTGATATCCATTCTATAGTAAGGTGACCAGAACTGAACCGCATAGTCAAAATGAGGTCTAACTAATGCTAAATATAGTTTGAGGAAGACTTCGGGGCTTCTGTTGCTTACGCTCCTTGAAATAAATCCCAGTACCCTATTAGCTCGATTTCTAGCTTGAATGCATTGTGCCCTTGGACGGAGATCAGAGCTCACTAAGACCCCTAAATCCCTCTCGAACCCAGACCTGCTTATGAGAGTGTCATTTAAGCAATAGTTATGTGAGGGGTTGTTCCTACCTACACTCAGAATACTGCACTTCCCTACATTGAACTCCATCTGCCATTTATCCGCCCAGTCATACAATCTGTTGAGTTCACCCTGGAGAATATTAGCGTCCTGATCCGACTCAATTACTCTACCGATCTTGGTATCATCTGCAAATTTACTAACATCACTACTAATTCCTGTATTTAAGTCATTGATATAAATAATAAACAAAAGTGGACCAAATACCGAACCTTGTGGGACCCCACTCGTAACACATCCCCAGTCAGATCTTTTACCATTGATTTGCACTCTTTGCTTCCTATTGCTAAGCCACGCCTTGACCCAGTTCAAAACTTTACCCTCTACTCCGTGAGCCTGTAATTTAAGCAACAGTCGTTGGTGAGGAACTTTGTCAAACGCTTTACTAAAATCAAGATAGATTACATCATAATTTTCATCTCTGTCAACCGCCTCAAATACTTTATTGTAGAAGGACAAAAGATTGGTGAGGCATGACGTACCTTTTGTGAAACCATGCTGCGAGTCGTGAATTAAGCTATGTTTCTCTAAATGCTCCTGAATGTTCCTGGCTATTATGGACTCCAGCATCTTGCCTATAACCGATGTTAAGCTAATTGGGCGATAGTTTGAAGCAACCGACCTGTCCCCCTTTTTAAAAATCGGCGTCACATTAGCTACTTTCCATAGGCTCGGCACATAGCCAGTATTTACCGACATCTTAAAGATGTCGGTTAGTGAGTCACTGAGTACAATACCTAATTCCTTTAATACCGTCGGAAATATCCCATCAGGACCTGGCGACTTGTTCTTCTTAAGCTTATCTGTCTCATCCTGAACTACTTGCCTGGTAATGATTATATCCCTCAATTTATCGCCATCCCCGCCCTCGTACACCTGAACTCTTTTCGGTATAGTCGTCCGATCCTCCTGTGTGAATACTGAAAGAAAGTAGTCGTTCAGCAATGTGCTCATATTTTCGTAATTTTCTACTAGCTCCCCTGTGTTTGTTTTCAGCGGTCCAATTTTCTCCCGTGTTTTTGTTCTATACATCTGAAAGAAGCCCTTAGGATTACTTTTCGCCTCATTTGCTACTTTGATCTCATAGTTCCTTTTTGCTATCCTGGTGTTTTTCTTAACTAATCTAGATAGTTCGACGTACCGGCCCCAGAGATGTGTTTCACCATTCTTTATTTTCTGATAAATTCCCTTCTTTAACCCAATCTCGTGTTTTAGTCCACGAGTCATCCACTTAGGATCATTGTTTTCTTTTCTAAGTGTTCGCTGTGGTATATGCTGTCCTTGCCCCTTTACTATTACTCTAACTAAATTATTGTAGGACATTTCTACCTGGTTCTCCTGGCTCTCCAATCTGCAATTCTGGCCCTCATGAATCCCTAAATTATCCCAGTTTACCCCTTCAAGATGTCTTCGAAGCCCCTCGTAATTTGCTCTTCTGAAATCTGGCACTAACACTGGGTTTGGTTCGCGGGTTTTTGCCAGTCCAAGCTAAAACGAACCGTTCTGTGGTCACTATTTCCTAACTCTCCGCCCACCTCCAACTCACGTAGCAAGTTCCCATTATTGGTTAGGACTAAGTCCAATATGTTATCTCCTCTGGTAGGCTCAGTAACTACCTGCTTAAGGAAATTATCTTGTATAACTTCAAGAAAGGCTTCCAGGTCACCCACTAGATCTTCCCAGTCTATATTCCTATAATTAAAGTCCCCCATTACGCAGACATTTTTACTCCTACTCGCCCTGCCAATCTCCTGTAGTAATATACTCGTGTCCTGCCTGTTAAGGTTGGGTGGCCTGTACATAACTTCTAGAGTTAGTTTTTCTTTCCCTTTGTAACGTCCACCCAAACTGATTCTGAATCCATGTTAGTTTTGACTGAATTGTTAACTAAACATTTAAGGGAGTCTTTAACATATAGCGCAACTCCACCTCCCTTTCTGCCCCTTCTGTCTTTGTGAAACATCTGATAACCCGTTATTTCAAATTCTGATCTAAAATTTCTATTAGCAGTGTCTATCCATGTCTCAGTGATCGCTATTATGTCAAAATTTTCTGAACAAGCTTCACCCCTTAGTAAGTCTATCTTGTTTCTGAGGGAGGTAGCGGTTAAGCTCCAGGAGCCACGAATGGCCTACGAATGGCCACGAAAAGACTCCGACCAACAGGCAGAGAAAGGAAGCCGCAGGAAAGTTTCGTAAGTCGCTAAAAGCCAAAACCCACTCATCCACCTTTACCCAGAGAAAGGAGCAGGGGGAAAGGGAGGGGAGGGCGGAAGGGGCGGAACGGCGAAGGGGCTACGAAACCTCGCACTCCTCCCTCACGATCGAGGTGGTGGCGGCGAACCTCTGAAAGCCGGGAACGGCCGAGGAAGCGTAGTGAAAGAGCCCTGAGACACCGCCCTCCCTCCGTCACTCCGATTAGCAAACCGAAAAAGGAGGCGGTAGCGAAGCTCCAGAAGCCAGAAAAGCTGAAGAGGAGCAGCGAAAGAACCGCGAAACACCACACTGTCCCTCACTCCGATCATCCGAAGAGGAAGGGACGTAGCGGCGAGGCTCCCGGAGTCACGAAAGAAAAGCCTAGGAGGCTCGACAAAAGAGCCACGAGTGGCCACCCCCCTCCCGTGACTCCGACCATCCGACAGGGATGGGTGGAGGTGGTGGCAAAGCCCCGGAAGCCACGAATGATTACGGAGGAGGGGCGAAAGAGCCACTCATTGCCGCACTCCATCCTTCACTCCGACCACCCGACAGAGGTGGGAGGAGGAGGCGAAGCTATGGAAGCCAGGAACGGAAGAGGAGCAGCGAAAGAGTCACGCATCGCCGCACTGTGTCCTTCACTACGGCCAACCGACAGAGGTAGGAGGATGTAGCGAAGCTCCGGAAGCCAGGAACGGCCGAGCAGGAGCGGCGAGAGCCACGCATCGCCGTACTATGTCGTTCACTACGGCCAACCGAAAGAGGTGGGAGGAAGTAGCGAAGCTCCGGAAGCCAGGAACGGACGAAGAGGAGCGGGGAAAGAGCCATGCATCGCCGTACTGTGCTCTTCACTCCGGCCAATCGACAGAGGGAGGAGGAAGTAGTGAAGCTCTGGAAGCCAGAAATGGCCGAGGAGGAGCGCGGCGAAAGAGCCACGCATCGCCGTTGTGCATCCTTCACTCCGGCCAACCGACAGTTGTAGGAGGAAGTAACAAAGCTCCGGAAGCCAGGAACGGCCGGGGAGCGGCGAAAAAGCCACGCATTGCCGCACTGCATCAATCACTCCAGCCAACCGACAGAGGTGGGAGGAGGAGGCGAAGCCCCGGAAGCCAGGAACGGCTGAGGAGCGGCGAAAGCATTTCGAATCGCCGCACTACATCCGTCATTCCTACCATCCGACAGAGCTGGGAGGAGGAGACGAAGCTCAAAAAGCCAGGAACTGCTGAAGAGCGGCGAAAGCATTCCGAATCACCGCACTGCATCCGTCACTCCGATCAATCGAAAAGACGGGAGGTAGTACAGTGAGGCTCCAGAAACCACGAAAAGCATGCTTGCCTAGGAGGTACGGTAAAAGAGCCACGAATCGCCGTCTCTCCTCTGTGTCCCCCACCTGCCGGCAGAGAGAAGAGGGGGCGTCGGCGAAGCTCCCGAAGCCACGAATGGCTGAGGAGAGCTGAGAAGAGAGTCGTCTCCGGCAGAACGCAAGAGGTCTCCCCCGCAGAGCCCCATCCGAAGAGGAAGGGACTTAGCGATGAAAAGCTGCGGCGGACTTGTCGATGGCCCCATCGGAAAGAGGAGGAACCCAGAGACAACACAGGCAGAGATAACGCCTTACAGATATCAGAGAACAAAGCCGAAGAGAGGGTAGCAGGCGGGGGAAGGACCACAACTCCCACCCCGCCCAAAAACTCATGGAAGTCGTCCTCCGAGTCCGTCATCACGAGGGGATGAGCTAGGAGAGGGTGACCAGTCCTGTAAGCGTGCGGAGAACAGTTCCAGACTGTTAAACGTACCCAACATTCTTACAGGAGAAAACACAGAAAAACATCACTGCGACCATCCCTGAGGACGTAAGGGGAGGAAGCGGAAGGTCCTTTAGAGTCTAGGGTGTCAAAGCTTTAAAGCTACGAGTGGCCGAAACTCACCCCCTTTCCCTCAGCCAACAAAGGGAGAGGAGAAGGGGAAAGGGGCGGATGTCATACTCCCTCAAGCCGGTCAACGGACAGAAAAGGGGAGGTGACGGCAACGCCCCGACAAACACTAAACTCCGGACATCGTCACCCTGCCCTCAACCCGCGAACGGGGAAGAGGGGAGAGGGCAGGGAATGCGAAGAGGCGTGTCAAAGGAGCCGCGAAGCACAGCATTCCATCCCGCACTCTGCTCAGCAGGCAGAGATGGGAGGTAGCGGCGAAGCTCTGGAAGGCACGAACAAAAAGCCGAAAATTCAACTCGTCCTCTCCCACTAACGAAAGAAGGGGAGGGGGTCGCAAAGCACCGCACACCGCCCCATATTCTGACCAACAGGCCGAGAAGGAAGGAAGAGGCGGAACGGCGAAGCTCCGGAAGGCAAGAAGCGCCGAAACGCAACCTCTCGCCTTCAACCAGCGAAAGAAGGGGAGGGGAGAGAGGGCGGGGAGGAGCGTCGAAGGAACCGCGAAGCACCACACACCGCCACACACTCTGACCACCATGCAGAGTAGAGTGACAGGAACAGTGAAGCTCAATCCCCTACCTTCAGCCAGCTCGTGGGGAAGGAGGTTGGGGAGAACAGGCCAGGGCGCCAAAAGTCAACGTGCTCCAACTCATCATCATGGGAGGGAAGGTAGAGAAGGGCCGGGAGGTAGAAATGGCCACGAACTCCTGTGCCCTCGACGCTAAGAACCACGCACACACCCACTGCGCCTGTCGGCGATAAAGCAGAGTGGGAGAGGGGTTGAAGGGCCAGGAGTCGGCCCAGGACAGGCTAGTAGAAGCGGAGGACCAACTGAGGAGGAGGAGGGAGGAGCCGAAAGGCCCTCCCCCTTCGCCATGAAACACAGGAAGGGCTGTTGATTTACCAGGAGAACACGTAGATGACCCACATGGAGTGACGAAAGGGCAACGAAACGTCAGTCCATCCTTCACCCCGACCGAAAGAGAACAGGGAGGTGGCTGCAAAGCGGCGAGTCCATAAGGCATAAAGGGCAGACCCCAGCCCCTGCCTTCAACCGGCGAAAGGAGAAGGGGAGGGGAGCCCGTGCGCCATATATCACTGTGCACCGCTCCATTTCTGGGAAGGAAGAGAAAGACGAGCCGGGAGGGGGTGATGAGTAGCGACGACTCTGACATGAAGTCCCCTCGGCGCCATAAACACACGCACCCACTCCACTTATCGCTGAAAGAGCAGAGTGGGAGTCAAAAGTGCCACGAAGCACGTCGTTCCGACCCGCACTCAGACCGGAAAACAGAGAAAGAGGGTAGGGGCGAAGCAGCGAAGCTCCGAAAACCCCAAACAGCCCAAAAACCCAAACCTTTCGCATTTTAACAGCGAGCTGGGAGGGGAGAGAGGGGGTGGAGGGGTGAAACAACGAGTTACCCCACTCCCCCTATCAAACGTGGAACACCCTCTCTTCACCGAAAAGAGGGCGAAGAGAAGCGGTAACCACTCTAACCCTCGCTCTGGGCAGCAGACGAGGTGCAGGGTGTCGAAGCTCCAAGCTAAAGGTCACCAAAACTCACCCTTTTTCCTTCAGCCAACGAAGGGAGGAGGGGGAGGGAGGCGGAGGTCAAACTCCCTCAAGCCGGTCAACAGCCAGAAAAGGGAATCAGCGGCAACGCCTTGTAAAAAACTAAGCACCGAACACCGTCACCCTACCCTCATCCAGTGAACGGGGAAGAGGGGGGGAGGAGAGCGGCAAACGAGCCGCGAAGCACTCAACACTTCCAACAGGCAGGAAACGGAGGTAGCAGCGAAGCGCCGAAGCTTCGGAATGCACGAAGACGCCGAAGTTCAAACCCTCGCCTTCTACCAGCGAATGGAGAAGGGTGGTAAGGAGAGGGGGCGTAAGCATCTCCAGAAGGCAGGATCGGCGAATCTCAACCCCCTGCCATCAACCAACGAGCGGAGAAGGAGAGCAGGGGGTGGGGGGGAGATGCAGGCCAGGGTGTCAAAAAACACCGTGTTCCAAAGGGCCGGGAGGAGGGGCGAGTAGCAACGGCAACAAATCGCAGTACCCTCGGCGCCATCGACCACACCCACCCACTCCACCTATGGTCAGAAGAGCAGAGTGGGGCGGGGAAGGAGGGGATGAGTAGCGACGGCTACTAAACAAAGCACTCTTGGCGCCATACTCCACACGCGGACGCAAGCTACTCCCGGTGAGGTATATATGGGAGGGAAGATGGTGCTGAAGCCCTCCTAAGACCCTTCCCATGTCCTCACTTTCCGTTTCCCTATTGTCTCATCAACACTAAAGAATAGTTCAGCATGCTCTCTAAACACAGATCCTCTCTCTTTCCACACCACACTACATTCACACTACATACACACCTTTCCCCAAAATTTGAAATTGAAAATGGCGCACCAAAACACTGCCTCGGGGTCCCCGCCTGGGGGTGGAGGGGGGGGGCACAAATTCCCCCTGAAGGACTCCCCTTCCGGCTGCCGACTTGAGAGGTGTCTTGATAACTCCTCAAACCTCTTTCTTATCTATTTCTACAACATTCGTGGTCTTTGTTCTAATTTTAATTCTGTGGAGCACCATCTCTCCTCCTCTAAACCTCACCTTCTCTTCCTCACCGAAACACAGGTTTCTGAGGCTACTGACAGCAATCTCTACTCTGATCCCTCCTACTATCTCTATCCCAAATTTCCATCCAAAACTGGATGTTGCGTCTATGTACGCAACGACATCACTTGCTCTCGTGCCCACGACCTTGACTCTTCTGAATTTTCCACCATCTGGCTAAGACTTCATTGTCATTCTATTACTAAATACATCTGTGCTGTTTATATCTCACCTAACTCTACTAACTTTGTAAAATTCTTTGACTACTTGAACTTTAAAGTGGAGCACATCTTGACCCACTCTCCCTTCTCTGAAATCTCCATCCTAGGAGATTTAAATGTTCACCACCAGCTTTGGCTTTCATCCTCTTTCACTAACCAGCCTGGTGAACAAGCCTACAACTTTGCTATCCTCAACGACCTAGAGCAGCTGGTTAAGCACCCTACACGTATTCAAGATCGTCTTGGAGACAGGCCCAACATACTAGACTTCTTCCTTACCTCTAACCCTTCTACTTACTCTGTCAGACTGTTCAGTCCGTTGGGCTCCTCCGATCACAACCTAATTTCTGTATCCTGTCCTATCGCTCCTGTACATCCTCTGGACCCACCGAAGAGGCGATGCTTCTGGCATTTTGCTTCAGCTCGGTGGGACGACCTGAGGATGTACTTTTCTGATTTCCCATGGAATGATTATTGCTTCCAGGAGAGAGACCACTCTGTGTGTGCACAGCGCATCACAGAGGTGATTGTCTCTGGAATGGAGGCATATATTCCATGCACTTTCTCTACTCCTCATGCTAAAAAGCCTTGGTTTAATCACGCTTGTTCTCGTGCTGTCAAAGATAGAGAGGCAGCTCTCAAAAGGTACCAGAGCCTTCGAAGTCCCGCTAACCATGATCTTTACATTTCCGCCCGGAATCGTGTCAAATATATTCTTCGACTTACCAAAACATCTTTCATCCATAGCAAATGTCAAAACCTTGCTTTTTCTAATTCATCCCGTGACTTCTGGCACCTAGCCAAAAATATCTCCTCCAATTTCACTTCTTCATCTTTCCCTCCTCTTCTTAACCCTGACCGCAGCACTGCCGTCTCATCTATCTCTAAGGCTGAAGTCTTCGGTCAAACTCTCTGTAACAACTCCACTCTGGACGATTCTGGGCATATTCCTCCTACTCATCCCCCCTCTGACTTCCTTATGCCTGTTATTAAGATTCTTAAGAATGATGTTTTCTATGCCCTCTCTAGCCTAAACTCTCAGAAGGCTTATGGACCTGATGGAGTGCCTCCTATTGTTCTTAAAAACTGTGCCTCCGTGATGACACCCTGCCTGGTCAAACTCTTTCGCCTCTGCTTACCAACATCTACCTTTCCTTCCTGCTGGAAGTACGCCTTCATACAGCCTGTACCTAAGAAGGGTGACCGTTCC